>NC_046297.1:46338248-46710748 GCF_004115265.2 Rhinolophus ferrumequinum | reverse complement strand
AATTATAGCGTTAGTACATGGGAGACATGTAAGAGAATGTAAAGGAACTGATGGTTTACTAAAATTTCTATATACTATATTATCACGTAGAAAGAAATGAAGCATTATATAGATGGCTCAAAGAAAATCATAAACCATTATCTTCAACTTGATAAACGGCATCCTATTGTTAACTGCTTCTCAGTCAAAACATAGACATTAATGAACTTAAACTTCAGCGATATATCACAATAATGTACAAGTATATTAAAAAACTGATTTGAAATAAATGCTTTCTGAAAGCATCCACTTTCAAGGGTGACATTTTCAAATCCTTTTAAAAATACCATGAGGACATCAGATATATGCTACTCTAGGACTCTCACAAACAACCTTTATTCACTTACTAACTAAACGTTCTCAGACAAGCCTCTAAACTCTCAGAGCCTTTTTATCTGACACACATTGCACAGTTCTGCAAATTAAGTGAGATAATAACGTATTTGAAAGTATCTAGCACTGTGTCCCAGTACACAGTAGTTTCATGAACACTGGCAAAGGGTGGGAGAAAAAGAGGATTTGCTTTCACAACTTTAAATTCATTTGAAAGATACATTTCTATTTAATAGCAGAAATGTCTCTCTTGCAAATCAGCCGTTTAGGGACCTTAATTTGAAGATTCCACTCCAATACAAACTATGAATGAATTATTCAAGAAGCTCAAGTTCAGAGACGGTGTTTGTGTGTGATTTGGAGATGTAGATTGAAGATTGTGGTAGACCATGGATTTCCTGCCTTAGAGAAAGGCATCTGATCAACTTGCTTGGGCCACTGAAAAGTGTGCATAAATGATGTTTGTCACTTCCTGTTGGAAGCTTTAAAAACCAGTTTGTGCTTTAGCACGATCTCTTTTCTCTCTGCCACAAGACAAACACTGTTCCAGACAGAAGTTCTATCAACTTGAGTCAGGAAATAAAGACATCATGGGATAGTGCTAGAGCATAGCCATTGAAAAATGACTATGTAGCATCAGCTGCAAGCCACTGAGAGTTGGGGGTCACTTGCTATTATTGCAGCTTCATCCAGTCTATTCTGAGTGATGTAGCATTAATGTCTAGGATCTTGAAACATCAAAAGTCTCTACGTTCTATAAATTCCATTACAGACTCTAAAAATTTTTGTCAACCCAATACCTATAACGTATATTGCCTATAAAGCTATGCTGTCTTCTCTAGTATGAGTATTATTGCAATTTGTTATGAAAACCATTCTTTAAAAAACTTATTTACATACTTGTGCAAGGAATGGTTTTGAACTCTTCATAGTCTGGCCCCAAAATGGCTTTACAGTCTCTCTCTCATGACATCTCCACACGAAACTGACACTTTAGCCACACAGATTTGTTTGTTTGTTTGGTTTTTTTTTTAACATACCCGATCTTTCTGGATACCTTGATTTTTATCTTGATATCTCTTCTGTCTAGGATAGCTTCCTTCGTCTGATGTTGAACTACTCATCCTTCATGATCCATTAATGTCCACTGCTCTATGGTACTTTTCCACAAATCTGTAGACGTCAGTCTCTCCCTCTTTATTTGCACAGCACATGGTAAGTACACGTTTTAGAGCACTTATTTATTGAGTGGGGACTATTTATGGCTCAGCATCCTCTTTTCAAGCAAAGGACACAGTACAATGAGGTAAGTGCTATAATTAGTTTGTAACCTGAGTGAAGTACTACCGTGTTTCCCCGAAAATAAGACCTAGCCATACAATCAGCTCTAATGCGTCTTTTGGAGCAAAAATTAATATAAAACCCAGTCTTATTTTACTATAATATAAGACCGGGTATGATATAATATAATATAATAATGTAGTATAATATAATACTGGGTCTTATTTTACTATAATATAAGACCAGGTCTACAATATAATATAATATAATACTGGGTCTTAAATTAATTTTTGCTCCAAAAGACGCATTAGAGCTGATTGTCCCACTAGGTCTTATTTTTGAGGAAACAGGGTAGATAATAATGGTTATCCACTTATTCACTAATTAAATAGTTGGTGTTGATTTATTGATAGTTGAAAAAATTTTCAAAACCTTTAGCTGAAGGAACAAGTCAAAACAATTTGATTCCTTAAATAAAAAGTAAACAAGTATGTGTAACTTAAAAAAAATGCTTTAGTTTCAGGAGTGTCATAAATCAATAACTGAACAATATCCTAGGAGACTCCATATTACATTGGTTCATTTTATGATCGTTTCAGAAACAGCAAAAAGTCAACCAAAATCTCAGACAACAAAGAAAGCTTTACAATGAAAAATTTAAAACCTAAGTGCTATAATTAAGGATCATTCAACATTCTTGGAGATTTATTATCTTCACATTAGCCTGGCATTTACAGGACTTGGAGTCTGGTTCAACTTATTTCCATTCACTATGTGAACAAATTTGTCTATCGGCATTCCTTTATATAACTCTCATCTTTCTAAACTCTTTCTGCATCCTGTCCTCTGAATATTCTACACACATTGTCACCCCTTAGTGTTTACTCATAGTTCTCCTCTAACACCCTTCCTAAGCTTATCTGAGGACTCTTGTAGAATTTAACTCACATATCCTTTCCATCATGTTTAGTGAGCAGCTTTTGCCTTATGCCCTGATACACTTATCATCTAAACCATTTATTGGAAACTTAAGATGTGATATTACTGTTAATCTTAAGTGCATTTTTTTCTCTCCAGCAAGAATGACTATAAACTCTTTCATGCCTAAGGATATCATTTTAATGTTTCTGATCCTCACCACCTTGAGCAGTACTTACACAAAGTAGACCCTCCAACAAACAAACAAGCCTCTGCTGGGTATTTACTGACTGGTCCTACCTGTGAAGGTATCAAGAAAGTGATCCTTTGCAGCACTGAGTAGACCAGAAGATTCTTGGGAATAGCCATTCTTTGCTGATTCACTACTTGACACAACACAAAAAACCAATTTCCCTCTTTATCGCTATGAATTTGGATTATTATCAGGCTCCCCACAGCCCTCTCCTCTCCAGATAGGGAGAAGTGAGATTTTAATTTTATAGCATGCTAAGTATTACACAGAAGCCAACAGCAGAAAACATGAAAATAACATCTGGCTGGTAATCATGATGTCACCTCTCCAGTTTTTATTAAAACCTCCAAGCAAGAACCAAAAGATGGGAAAAAAAATATCACGACATCCTTGACTTATCCTAAAGCCAAAACCAGCCTCTTGCCAGAAATTCATGGAATTTCCCCAGCTGAAAGGCCACTGAAATCATCCGGAATAAAGTTACTGATGGTCACACAAGCAGCAAATTGAGGAAATTTGTATACTTAAAAATCAGTAACTTTATTCCGCTCTTTCCTGGAAACTGCTTCCACAAATTCTGTATCTTGGGATACTATATGTCCACTTTTTGACATGGCCACAATACTGTTCCCCATCTCTATTCACATGGACCTACTATGTCTCTAAGTCTATTCATAGACCCAACTATCTCCTTCCCCCAAATTAATTAAAATTGTAAGGGAAGATAATTGGAGAGATGACACATGGAGAGAATAGAAGAGACTTGCTTAGGACACTGAGAGCTTAGGGAGGGAAACCTCATCTGTGGACAAGAACACCTCTTAGTGCGGTATTCGCACTACACAAAACCCTAGTAAGTCACAGGAATTGGGTTCTCAGCTGTGTCTCCCACCTTCCTGCAATAGATCTGAAAAGGAAATTAGACCACTGTTCAAGTGAAAGAGCAGAGGTTAAGGTGGGGTGACCATGCATCCCAATTTATGCCTGCACTACAGGTATAATTGGGACTACTACCTCCTTTCACTAAAAAATAGCCCAGGTGATGGAAAGCAATTTTCTTGGTCTCTTGGGAAATAGCAGTTCTGGTATTTCCAGTTCTCACTTCTCATTCAAGAATGAGTAAATACATACAGTCTAGGAAAATTTACTAAAACACTAGGGGAAGGATGCATCATTTTGACCTTGAGGAAGAGCATACTTTTGAAAATCATTTGCAATATGCATCAAGTAATTTTTTTCCAGAAAATAAAATATATATATATATACCTCATCGATAAAAGATAGGAAGACATAAAAGTATGGGACAGAGGGAAAAAAGCCATATGGAAATACCAGTTGATGTGTAAAGGTGACCGGATAAGACTGAAAGAAATAATTTTAAGGAAACTAATTGTAAGCTAAATAAGATTTCTTTGGAGCTAGACAATAGAATTGATATTGCAGGAAATCAAATCAGTTATGCCGATGCAAACTTGAAAAGTTCTCTCTTAGAAAAACAAGGCGAAGAGATTTTTAGATGATGCATTGCAACGGCAGAGAAAGAAATTTGTTCTAAGAACATATGTGTATCCAAGGGATAAACTGGAACAAATGAAAAATAGGTTAATAATAGAAATAAAGATCCAAAGAATTTACCATTTTCCAACAAAACAGGGATCTAGATCTAGTCTAAAAAATATTTTGAGAGATATGCATTAAAATTTTTTTTATAAGTATCAAGTGGGGCAAAAAGCAAAAAAAGTGAAACTTCAGAGAGAACAGGAATACATATTCAGCTTCTGCATTGCAAAAGTCTGGTAACATCCACAGAAATCTAATGTTAGCCTTATATGTAATTTTAAATTTGTAGTAACCACATTAACATAATAAAAAAGGTAAAATTATTTTTAATAAAAACATATTTTATGTAACCTAATATATCCAAAACATTGTCATATCAACTTATAGTTTATATATAAAATTTGATAACATATAATTGCAATACAACTTATAGTAAAAAATATACTATATGGTTTATAGTAAAAAACATTAATATATTGCACAAAATTTATGATACATAATCTCATTAATTTTATACTCTTCATACCTATGAATTTTTTCTTAAATATATTTATATATAGCTAGAGATAAATAAATAGATATGGATATAGTACTAAATCTTTGAAATCTGGTGTATATTTTACACTTACAGCATATCTCAATTCAGAGACCAGCCACATCTCAACCGTTCCAAATCCACATGTGGCAAGTGGCTACTGTCCTGGGTGGCACAAAGAAGAGAATTCTGATGAAAGAGACTAATGTCCTTCAGCTATTCTGGATTTCATGTGAGATGGCAACAAGATATTTACCCTCTAGCTGATAATTCAATATTCACGAATAGAAGGCCTGGTGAATGTAGGACAAAATAATATTCTACTGTGCCTATGTTACATTTTATTTTTAAAAGAGGGTATGTGGGGTGAAAATAACAGGAACCTAAATGCAGAATGTAACTGCAAGAGAACAATAACTGACAGCAATGGGAATTCAAAGCAGTATTTTATACTTTTTTTTTTCCAGTTTGCTCCAGGGAACATATATGACATAAAAATTTTTTGATATCAAGACATAATGTACAGTCATCACAGAGATAAGCTGTGAGAAAAAGATGGTAAGTTTTTTTGGGGGTTGGGGGAGGCTGGAATTATACAACATAGAAGGCTAAATAAATCATGGTCAAATTCATTCATTCAATACCTACTCACAGAATGCCGAATCTCCATCCGGCACTGCGCCTTGGGGCAGCTTCCTCCAAGACCATGAAGATGTCCCAGGGTTTTGCCTCTATGGGTAGTTTCTAGGGAATCATTTTCAAGGTTCTCAGAGCAGTCTAACTTTCTCACTAGTTCTCTTTTTTTGACCTTCTGTTTCATAAAAGTCCTTTCCACCTTTACAAATAGAAGCTACAACGTCCCACTTTTACTGTACCTTGTAGTGAGGTGTTAAAGCCCCCAGGGAGCCCAAGGGAAGGTTCTAGAACGCAGCGCCTCTGCTAAGAACAAGTCCCCAACGGTGAAGGGCAGTCCAGGTGACACAACTCTTGGTAAGGTTCTGTGACTTACCTACATATCTATTTTAGGATCTGAAAAATGAAGTCAGACATTGTGCTGAGAGATATTAAGAGAGATGTGGGTGACTGGCACCCTGGCAATGTCCTTTGCCAGTTAAATTAAATGGCAGATACTTGTCATGAAATGAGAGAGTTTAAGCTGCAGCTCCAAGGTTTTCATAAAAATATACTGGAGGCACTTGCACAATGTAATGTGCGTTGGAGTTTATTAGTAATTAATAGTCATAAATTAATAGTCAATTAATCATATAATAATAGTGAAGGATAGTAATTAGTAATTATTGAAAAACTCTTTAAACTTATGATTAAATTTTAAAGAAGGAAGGAATTCATCATATTTCAACATTTTTAAGGGAAACGAGATATGAGTCTTATGAAATGTGTAAAACATGGAAAAGTGAATCCTGAAAAAGGACACTGATAGGCAGGGGGCAGGGGAGGAATGCAGAACAGCTCATAAGAACATCAAGCAGAGTGATTTCGATAATATATTGACCTTCCATCCATTTTTTTTTCCATCCCTTGTTGGGCTTTAGAATCACCAACTATGGCCAGATTGCTGGAGGACCTCATCACGTCTTTAAAATCAATGAATACTCTGCCTAAGGTCAGTGTGGCTTGTAAATTGGGAAGAGGTTTCTCTGTCATTTAAGGAGGGATATGGCTCCCTGTGAAATCAAACAAAATCATTTAAACTTGACACCCATTATTTCTAACAGAAAGTTATCCAATGAGATAGCTCACTATTCCAGGACTGGCCTCTGCATAACTATCGAGGCCGTTAAATTTAATTTGAAAATGGAATTCATCATAAAATATTAATCACAAAGGACTGCTGGTATGGAGACTCTTATCAGTCTACTAATTACATCGTTCACTCCTGTTGGCTTTGATCCTATCTAGGCAATAGGCACAGTGAAGGGAGACAAGACTAACAATAGTAATAGGATTGCTAAAGATTAATAATAATAATAATAATAATAACTAAGATATGATGGGTTTTACTGTGGCAAGCACTCTATACGTATAATCTAAAATCACTCTTCCCCAACATGTTTCGATGAAAGTTCACTATTATAATCATCCCCATTTTACGTAAGACAAAACTGAGGTTTGGGGAAATTAGGTATGTTTAAGGTCACAAGTTAATAAATGGCCAAGAGAGGAATCAAGTCTAAAGCTAGAGTGCAGGATATTAAGCATTATAGAACACACCTTCCCTATCGATGCTTGATTTATTTACAGTTATGCTTTCGTTTTCCTTAGCACTAAAATGTCTCTGGTGTGTGTGTGTGTGTGTGTGTGTGTGTTTATGTTTTTGTTTGTTTTTTTCATCATTCACAAGAAGAATGAGAAGGCATGGTGATTCCAACCACCACATAATTAACATAGTACATTTATACTGTGAGGCATCTCACTTACTATTAGCACAATTTAATTGGTGATTAGATGATGCTGCTGATTCAGACATTACCATCTCTTGGGTTTTTATGAGTATGCAAGCTTTGCAGATGACAGCTAGTAGAATATTTCAAATTTGAAAAAGGCACACCTATGCAGAAGAATAAACTAAAAGGTGTTGAAAATGAACTTGGAAAAGTAGTCTGGGGCAAGATCATACAGAACCATGAATGTCAGAAAAAGGAAGAAGCAGTATTAATGGATAATATATTTGCAGCTAGTGGACTTTGAGTTAGAGAATCAAATCTGACATTTAATAAATGGATGATCTTTAATAAATCATCTCTCTACAACTTGGTCTCATTTGTAAAGTGGAATTGCTGTGGAGGCTAACTAAGGAAATATATGTAGAAAGGGGGACTACACAAATACAGCAAAGTAAGGCATAGGGGTTGTATTTAAGAATAAGCAATGAGGGTTGGGAGGTGTGAATCTTTGAACAGTTTTTGAACCAGGGATCAGTCTACTTTGTTTTTTGGGAGTTTTTTTGAAGAAAGAATCAGGGACAAAGCAGAAGAGCAGAATGGAAGGACTTAAAATGGAAAAAAATGCATACTATGTCATGTTATTAAAACTGCACAATTTTCTCTAAAGGAATTACCAATTTATGATAATCCCTTCCATCCTATTAATGCCTTAAACTTTGCAAAAGCCCCTTTCAAAGCATTTTATCTCACTTGATTTTTAGCACAAGGCTTCAAACTACAATAATATCTTACAATAATATGACTGATGATTACATAAATTCAGATATAATCTGATGGGTGAATGACTTCCATTCTGTATCTAGCCACAGTCTGGAAACAGAAGTACACTAAAGTTCTCATTTTCTAATGAGGGGTGAAGGTTAGTCTCCTGCACTAACCTTTTTTGCACCAGGCAGAAGAAACTGGCACTGACTAACTCAGAGATTCCTAGAATTATTGCCCATATTCTGTAGATGTTCCAGTGAGCCACCACATCCAAAAACATCCCCCTCAAATATATGACCAGGGGGAACAACTGCCACCAGGTGGCACCAAATTGCAGTCAGGAATCTTTACACCTGGAGGCCGGGTCTCAAAAGTCCCAGGAAGTTTAGCTGTTCAGGATGGCTTGGACCAATGACAGCAAAATAACATGATTCTACATTTTAGATAACTTAATTTTGGGACCCCACTTATTTTATTTTTATTTTATTTTATTTTACAGATGATGTAAGAGCTTCTCAGTGAGGCTGGATGACTTACTCAAGGTCAAACAGTATCTTCATGTGAGAGACAAAAACTTAGTCTTGAATAGGTATCGTGATGGGAAGAGTATAGAACTAGGAATCAATGACACGGGTTCAAGTCCACGCCTAGATACTTCCTTAATTATGTGATGACGGACAAGCTATGTACCATTTATGAGCTTGCTCCCTCAACTAGAATTTGGGGATACTCTTCATGGATTGTGGAAGGATAATGCATGTAAAGCTGCAGTAGAGAGCTGGAGCACACTGTGTAAATATTAATGCATTTAGTTTCTCTCTGATCCCAAATATGAATAATTTTCATTCTGTTTCTATTCTAAATTATAAAGATAGTAATGGAAGCAATAACTTTTAAGTGTATGCTATTTTTTAAATAAAAAAAATATTACCAATGTCTGTGAATAATACTGTTCCATTTTATTTAACAATTAACCAAGTAGAATTTATTAATTCTGCTATGTGCTCAATACTGTGGAGGCCATAGAAGAAAACCAGGAGGATCTTACAGAATATACTCTTCCAAAGAAATCCATGGTTTCTATCCTTAAAGGGCTAAATATCAATCAGAGAAATGCATGTAAAGGAATTGCAAATAGTGTAGGATAAACATTATAAATACTAGACACAATGACAGTATTGCAGTGACAGAGAACAGGGCAATGAATGGGTTCTGTGGTGGGAAGGAAAACCTTGCAAAGAGTTAAGATTTTGATTTTGCCCTGAAGCTTGGGTATGATATAAACAGGCAAAAAAAGAAAAGAGATATTAGCTATTCTGATTCATCTCTTTGCTTTTCTCTGACTCAGTGGTTCCATTTTGGTTAATATGATCTCAGAAGCTCCAAGCAGATTCTAATCAGGATAGTTTTGTAATAACTGCTGACCTATTAGTAGGGAGTATTGAAAGACACGCATGGAGTATAATTTTTCAGCAACTTCTGGGCAGGTGCTGCTGGAGAAGCAGCTCCCTTTTAAATGTATCAGCACTTCCTCCTGTGCAGTGTATAGAAGTTACTCACAGTTTGTATCTGTGCCAGTAAGATGAAGGTAATGCCTGCTCCACACACCAGTGGTAAGATGTGTGATTTCACCCTTGGAGAATTTGACAGAATAATCGACTTTGATGATTAATCCATTGTAACAGGGGGCTCAGCATTGGTGGAGATGAATTTTCTGCCTTAAGTGACTACCCTGTGGTGCTGTATTCTTTAAAATCCTTTGGAAGTTGATATACTATAGGAAGGAGTAAGGTTACAAACCTTGGGAAATCACTCTGATTCTTTTAGATTTGTGAAAAGCACATGAGGTGGCTGGCTGTTTTCTTTTGGTTATCTGGATTTGACTAAATCAGGAGGATCTTACAGAATATACACCTCCTGAGAAATCCTTGATAATAAGAGCACATGATCTCTCAACAAGGTTTGGAAAATTTTCTGCAAACCATGGAAAAGATAGTATTAAGTGGCTCTGTGCAGTTACCATTGCCTTTTTAATATACTTGACCAAGAATTATTACATACAGTGTAGATCACACAGACACAGACATATATGTGTATATTAAAGCAAATATGTGCATATCTATATCTATATATATCTATATCTATATCTACATATGTAACTATATACACATATATAGATACATATAGAGAGATATAGATAAAACAAGCATGTCCACTAAACTTTCTTTCCTATAACTTAGAAGGTCAAATAAAGAAAAAAAAAGATTCATTTTTCCTGCCAGCATCTCTTCTTTCTGTACTTTGTTCTCCAAAATGACAGCTTACTTCAAATTGTGGAATCTTATTGTTCGGAATACAATAACTCCATATTTGAGACAAAATATGATGAAGAACAAACGGTTCTCCTATTAGAGACTGTATATAAATCACCCAGTGCAAAAATAAAAATTCCAGGTTCCTTGGCCTCAGCCCCAGAAATTCTGAATCAGGAGGTGTACCACAAGGTCCACGACTCCACAGCGCTTATTCCCTGCTGGGGATTCTGATAGAGACTGTTTGCCAACCACAACTTGACGAATGTAAGAATACGAGGATTGAAGTCAGTCAGTAAAGTAAGGTCGACTCACGGGCTATGTGTTATGGAACAAAGAGCATTTTATAGCATTTCCACCATACAGACACAAAAGATGTAAATAACCTCAACAGCATAGATAACAAAAAAAAGTGTAGTAAAATAGGAAGGAAATGATATAGGTTTTGAGCATTTATCACCTTTTTAAAATTTATTTAAATTTATATAATTTAATTTTTAATCATGGCTGTGTTTCAAAGCTGGCACGCAAAATTCCCCCAAATTTAGTGACTGGCTCTTGCGAACTAGTGTTGTTTGATTCCAGAATACTCTGAATGGGTTTCCTCACAGATAATACTGGGGTAATATTATCGACTTCACAAGGTTCACGTGATATGGGCTTGCCACCCATCTCCAAGAAAGAGTCTAATTACTTGTTTATTTCTTTCTAGTCTTTTAGGATGTAAACTATATGATGTCTTAGCCTTTTTGTGTTTTGTCACCAAAATGTCTCATTTCCCGTACCAGTGCTTTTCAAGTGGCCGTTAGTAAACATTTGCAGAATGAATGCATGAATTCCTCTATTAGCACACTGTGTTCCTTATTCTCCTCTCTTGCTCCATCACGTACTTCTTACCTTTTTTGTTGTTGTTGTTGTTCCAACAACAACTTATACCTCTCTACTGGCTCCTCCCCAGGCCCTTTCTAATCTTAAAACAAAAAGAACTCCTCAGGCAGTACCAAAATTAACAACCCTGCTCAAAGAGTCTTCTCTATGAACTAACTTAGAATCTAACTGTCAGAGAAGAATTCAGTGAATATTTATTATTGTTAGATTAATTTAGGAAACAAATTAAACAGCAAATGTGTCACTTGACCTCCAGGCAGATATCTGCGGTGTAGCAGCAGGGTTGAGTGTGTACTAGGAAGTGAACTGGGGCCAGAGAACTAGCTGAGGAGTAAGACAGTGACAGAATCAATATGCGTGTAGTTGTGAGAGGAGGTAACAGCTTCCAGGGGTATTTTAGCGCAGAGGTTGGCAAACTTTTTGTGTAAAGGGGCAAATTGTGAATATTTTAGGCTCTGCATTCCAAATATTCTTGTTGTTGCTTTTTACAACCTTTTAAAATTATAAAAATTATTCTTAGTTCGCCATGGTTTGCTGACGCCTACTTTAAAGGAATAACTTAAAAGCCTTGATGACCAAGTAGGTATAGGGGATGAGGAATAAGATGGAAGAGGCAAAAATGATGTCAAGATTTTAAGTAGACGGATCAAAAAAATGCAAAAGAAGGGAACCTTCTGGCTTAGCCCCTTGCATGTATTTTCTCATTGAATTCTCTCCATGACCTTATGAACTAGTTACTATTAATAGAACCATGTGGAAACTGAGGCACAGAGATGTTAAGCACAATGCCTAAGCTCACCCATTTAGTAAGGGAAAGACCTAAGCTTTGGTTTGGGAGTGTGCTCCAATAACCACGACACATACACACACACACACACACACACACACACACACACACACATTGTTGTGTATTTTTAAACATGTTAAGTCTGAGCAAGTTTCAGTTATAGAGGGTTCCTATATTTGAAATAAAATATATTTTCCAAGGAGATTTGAAACAGTAAAATTAATTACTAAGATAATTTATTTTTCTGCAGTTATGACTTTCAATTTGAGGATAGAAAATAGGGATGTTCACAATTTGTGCAATTCTGTCTTTCCATACCTATAAAAGAATTGCCTTCAAACGAAAGGCTTGCCCTCCCCCACCCACTTTCAAATTAGGCATGTCAACATGACTTGCTTTGGCCAATGATATATGACAGAAATGATATGCCTATTAAGAGCCAATGGCTAATTCACTGCCACAGTGATCAAGGAAGCCCACATTGAGCTCCACCATCCAGGTTTCCAGAGAGAACACGAAGGACAGAACCTTCCTGATAACCACATTAGACATGTTGTATACATGCAAATCAACACTTAGTTTTTTAGACCACTGAGATTTTGGAGTTGTTTGTAACTACAGCATAACTCAGCCTATGCCAGCATTACATAAGTGTCAAGAATTGTCTTCCATCTTGGTTGGATCAGGAAAGCTTCTTCCTGAGACTAATGATCAGGCTGAATAAAGTCTAAAGAACCTTTTGAGGCTTATGGTAACAATGTGCAGTTCTATTAAAGTTGACTCAATAAAGTGCGTGACCTATCAAGAAGGAAGCGGACTGAAAAAGTAAGGTTCTGAGGTCCTATAGCAGTTGAAGAGGTTAGCATAGATTTAAATAAAGCTTGTGCAATGCTTGGATGTAGCCAAAGCTTGCAAACCCCTCCAAAATGGGGCTGAGTTTTGAGTTTCATAACGAAATCCAAAACCTTAGAAGAGAGTTTCACATTTCACCCTGAAAGTTTCATACAGCTTAAACTTTCGTATCTTTTTCAGGTATCATACTACAAAAAGTTCCTAAAAATCTCCCTTAAATAAATAATGATTACAGTACCATCTATTAAATTCAGTATACTCTGCTGTTCTTTGTGTACAAAGATATTATCACTGACCTACTCTTAGTTGAGTATAGTCACTCTCAGTTGACTTTTATTCCTGGTTGGTCCTGCACCATACTTTATTTTCCCCCAATTTTTAAGTATTATGTAAGTAGTGGCATACATTTTTGAAAAGCTTGGTTGAGCATTGTAATCTGGGAACCATGAAGCTAAGAGATCTTTGGTGTATGAATCTCTTGATCTTGGCTCTGTTAGCTCCATGCTCTTATTCAGTGAGGTGACTTTTAGAAAAAAAATTAAACACCAAGAATTCCAGTATAATCCTCTGACCAACTCCATTAGGATATAGCTAAGGGCACATAATGCAGAATATCATAAAAATTGGCAAGAATTAACTAATTAAAAATTAATTTCTAAAAATTTCATGTGGTTATATTTGAAGAGTGAAAAAGTCACATTCAATAATTTACTTTAAATCAAGGGCAAAAAATTATGAGTCATGTCTCTTCAGGAATGACATTCTAGGGATCCCATGTGCAGTTCTCTTACCTTTTATAATGTATAACATCAAAAGGCACATCTGAGAGGTCCCCTTTGTTCATGTTCTTCCCTTTCTCTACCACCAAGAATAGAGCAGCTATTTGGTCAGCCACCACCCTATGCTTCGAGCTCTAAGTTTTGTTGCAGTAAAGAACAATTCCAGCTAAAAATTACTTCTACTCTAATGTAGAAGTAGTGCTCTATGGCAAGAGTACTAAAATGAAAGTAAGAAAACCTAGATTTTACTTTTTCATTTTTGATTCAACCCATCGCATATACTAGGTACATAGGAACTATTAAGTATTGTTTTCCAAACTAATGCCCTTCGGTTTTTTTAAATTTTTTTATTCTTCCTTGGCCAGAGTTTCTATACCTGTGAAATGGATATAAAAGCACATATCTTACAGAATCATTATGACATTAAAGGCAATAAAGCAAAAAAGCTATTTTTAAGTGGTGAAATTATATACACAAGTAGATACAATTATTACACAAAATCCTAATATGATTAGACCAGAACAATTACATAATTTTTGCTGTTTAATAATCAATATGATATTCTACAACAATGCTTCAATTATTATACGTATATGGAGGAGAAGATGGAGGGCACAGGTTTTACTCTTAAACACCAGGGTTAATCCAACTTTTAGGTCAAGTAGATTGTAATTTTGGTTAATAATGATCAAGACTGTCACATCTGTCTTCATCTTGTTTAAACTAATTGACCAATTGAAGACTATATTTCCTATCCTCTCTTGCAGTTAAGTTGGAGCCACATGACCAGTTCTGGCCAATGAGATGTGAGCTAAAGAGTTGACTATTATTTTCTCTATGCTAGCTTTTAAAACTTTCTATAAGGCCTCATTCTTTGAGTAAAACAGCATTCCAAGATAAAAGGAGATTTATTCCCTGATCTCCATGAAGTAAAGCACCTCTAATGAAATACATTTGATTCAATGGCAAATGATAGTTTGCAGGATATACGGAATTTGTGCCAGAATATTAATCATAATATAACTTAACTCATTGTTTCCTTTATTGATAAAGACTTACTACAAAATAATATCACCTGAATACAGAGTGTGCTTAGTGACACAGAACATTTACATTATGAAACCAAAACCCTTATTTTGTTATAGATGAGTAACAAACAGTTAAACTAGCAACCATCCAAGGCCATGAATTGAATGGCACTGTGTAACCTACCCTGACCAATTGACAAAGACTCCCTGAAGTAGTGTTGGAGCTTCTAAGTGCAGGTTATGTGTTCTATAGGCAAAGGCCATGCTAACAAGGGTTCCTACACTGAATCACTTCTAAATAATGAGATGTTTTTCCTAGTATGTGCCAGTTTATGTTGTTGTCAGACTAATTCTTAATCACAAGCCTTTCACTTCTCTAATTGTCCTATTTTGTATGTTACGTTATTTGGCCACATTTACATAAGAGCTCCCTCTGACATATGCAATAAGAACTTTGGATATAAAAAAATGGTAAATAATTTTTATACACACTCCTGGGTAGTAATTTTAATAAGAAACACATATTAAATGGAAGATTGAAACCAAGGGGAACAAGTGATTTATTTCTGCTTTACTCAATACCAGGAGCACAAAAAGTGAATACAGAAACTTTGGAAAAGATACAACATTACAGTTCCACAGAAAAAAAAAAAACTATAGTGAGAAATGTTCATGTTTTAAAGTAATCATTTGGGCATTTTAAGCAACTTGACTAAAATAAATTTCATTTCCAATGTGATCTTACACAATAGTCTTCATTTGTGCATACTGTCATATACTTTAGTGCAGTGATTCTGATTTTTGTATTTTAGGCACTACTAATAATTTTTTTAAAATAATTTTTATTTTTCAGTTACAATTGACATTCAGTATTATTTTATATTATTTTCAGGTCTACAACATAGTGGGTTAGACATTGTATAATTTACAAAGTGACTTCCCTGAATAACTCTAGTACCCACCTGACACCATACATAGTTATTACAATATTGTTGAATATATTTCCTATGCTGTACACTACATCCCCATGACTATTTTGTAACTGCCAATTTGTACTTCTTAATCCCTTCACCTTTTTTACCCAGCCCTTTAAACCCTTTCCCATCTGGCAATCATCACTTTGTTCTCTGTATCTACGAGTTTCTATTTTGTCTGTTCATTTTATTCTTTAGATTTCACATATAACTGAAATCATATGGTATTTGTTGTTCTTTTAGCATTTCACTTAGCATAATACCCTCCAGGCCTATCCATGTTGTTGCAAATGGTAAGAGTTCATTCATTTTTTATGGTTGAGTAATATTACATTGTCCATATATACCACACCTTCTTTATCCAATCATTTATTGATGGACACTTAGGTTGCTTCTATATCATGGTTATTGTAAATAACGCTGCAATGAACATATAGATATGTATGTTTTTTTGAATTAGTGTTTCAGATTTGTTTGGATAAATACCCAGAGGTGGAATTATTGGGTCATAAGGTAGTTCTACAATTCTGAGGAACCTCCAAACCCTTTTCCATAGTGGCTGCACCTATTTGCAATCCCACTAACAGTACACAGGAGTTCCCTTTTTCACATCCTTGCCAACACTTGTTTGTTGATTTGTTGATGATGGCCATTCTGACAGGTGATATCTCATTGTGGTTTTAATTTGCAGTTCTTTGATGATTAGTGACTGTTGAGCTTCTTTTCATATATCTACTGGCTATCTGCTTGTCTTCTTTGGTGAAATACCTATTCAGGTCCTCTCACCATTTTTTAATTGGGTTGTTTGTTTTTTTTAGGGCTAAGTTGTAAGAGTTTTATTTATAAATTTTGGATATTATCCCTTTTGGATATATCATTGGTAAATATCTTCTTCCAATTTGTAGGTTGTCTTTTCATTTTAGGGATGGTTTCCTTTGCTGTGCAAAACCTTTCTAGTTTGAGACAGTCCCATTTTTTTTCTTTTGCTTCCCTTGCCCAAAAAGATATATCAGGAAAAAAAATATCACTAAGAGCAATGTCAGAGAGTTTATTGCCTGTGTTTTCTTCTAAGAATTTTATTGTTTCAGGTCTTTCGTTTAAGTCTTTAATCCATTTTGAGTTTATTCTTTTATATGGTGTAAGAAAGTGGTCTAGTTTCATTTTTTGGATGCATCTGTCCAGTTTTCCCAGCACCATTTATTGAATAGATTGTTTTTACCCCATTGTATATTCTTGCCTCCTATATCGTAGATTAAGTGACCACATGGATGTGTGTTTATTTCTGGGCTATCTATTCTCTTGCATTGATCTATGTGTATTTTTATGCTAGTACCATGCTGTTTTGATTACTACGGTCTTGCAGTACAGTTTGATATCTGATGGCATAAAACTCCAACTTTGTTCTCCGTTCCTCAAGATTACTGTTAGTATTTGGGGTCTTTTGTGGTTTCATATAAATTTTAGAATTATTTGTTTTAGTTCTGTGAAAAATGCTATTGGTATTTTGATAGGGATTGCTTTCCAAGTACAGGTCTTTTACTTCCTTGGTTAAATTTATTCCTAGGTATTTTATTTTATTTTATTGATGCAATTGGAAATGGGATTGTTTTCTTACTTTTTCTTTCTGACAATTCATTATTTGTGTATAAATATGAAACTGATTTTTGAATATTAATTTTGTATCCTGCTACTTTACTGAGTTAGTTTATCAGTTTTAATAGTTTTTTTTTGGTAGAATCTTTAGGGTTCTCTCTCTCTCTCTCTCTCTCTCTCTCTCAATACACACACACACACATATGTATAGTATGTATACCAGGGGTGCCAAAATTGTATACACATTTTAAGAGATGTTATCTATGCTCAAGCAGTAGCTTGCCATAATCAGAAGTGTCTGGATGCTGATGGTAACCACTTTGAGCACCTCTTGTAATTGCAGAAGTCAAACATGACTTGTATTCATCTTTTGTTATTGGTATATAGTGAGTATTACAATTAATATAGTTTTTTCCTTTCTTAAAATGTGTATACATTTTATACATGTATACATTTTTGGCACCCTCTGTATATATATTACATATATATTACATATAATATGTTATATATACATATAGACATACATGTGTGTATGTATATATATATATATATATATATATATATATATATATATATATCATGTCATCTGCAAATGATGACAATTTTACTTCTTCCTTTCAAATTTGGATGCCTTTTATTTCTTTTTCTTGTTTGATTGCTGTGACTAGGACTTCCAGTATTATGTTGAATAAAAGTAGTGAAACTGAACATCCTTGTTTTTTTCCTGATATTAAGGAAAATGCTGTCAGCTTTTCACCATTGAGTATGATGTTAGCTGTGGATTTGTCATAAATGGCCTTTATTATGTTGAGGTATGTTTCCCACTTTGCTGAGAGTTTTTATCATAAATGGATAAAAAAGCACTTTGTCAAATGTTTTTTCTGCATTTATTGATATGACCATATGATTTTTATCCTTCATTTTGTTTATGGGGTGTATCACATAAATTGATTTAAAGATATTCAAACAACCTTGCATCCCAGGAAGAAATCGCACTTGATCCTGGTGTATAATCTTTGTAACATGTTGCTGAATTCAGCTTGCTAATATTTTGTTGAGGATTTTTCATCTATGTTCTTCAGGCACTATTAATAACCTTAAAGCTGACAAATTCACCTTGTTTAGGGATGCAAAATGTTCACAGATCTCATATATGTTTAGATTTGAATCATTTCAGAATGTTTAAGGGCAGTATAACAGATGATCATTGGACATAAGTATCTTGGTTTTGACTCTTATTACTGAACAGTTGTGCACAACTTATTTAATAGTTAGTTAAGTTATTTAAGATTTAGCTGTCCACAATAAAATGGAAATAATCACATAAACACACACACACACACACACACATACACAGGGTATTGCTGCAAGGATTAAATGAGGCGGTATGTGTTCAAGTAACATATGAACTATACAGTGCATACAAAGGTGAAATTGCATGCAAAGTAATTAATTACTAGATTTAACGTAATTTATTCTGCATTTCTGATGGAAGGGGTTGCAGTAAAGCAGTCCTGCAATCTCTCTGCCTTATTACTCATTTCTCCCCATGCGAAAGAGTTAATTTTCTGATTGGTGGTTTTCAGAAAAGTTATTGAATTCTGCCCCTTCCTTTCTTCCTTCCCTTTGGAGCCCAGCTGATCTTCAAAGAGCAGACCTCAGGGTCCACTTCATGCTCAGTGTGACCTTAGTTGTCCTTAGTTGCTGCCTATGGTTCAGTGGGTTAATCTAGTGAGTTTTGGGTGTATTATGAGGCAGCCCACTTGGCTAACATCTACATCATAATCTTCAAACACTTTAGTTTACAAAAGCTGCCATTTTGATTTTTATGTGCCATATGCCATATCTATACTTCAAATGGAAAGGGGAAAAAATGCTATTTATTTATCCTTGCAAACTGCAACAGAAATAGGATACTGTAGTAGAAAATGTAGATGTCACACATTATATATTGGAACCTTATTATAGTTTCTAATTTATTTTGTAAGCATAAAATAATCCTCGAGTTAATCTTATTTGCATGTTGAAGACATAATGCTTTCATTCAATTTTTTATTAATAATTTATGATGTCCCCAAATACATGTTACACAGTATTAAACATCTTCATATTATTTATTAATTTTAGACAGAATGCATCAGTTCAGAAAACACATAAACAGGCAGTTTGATTTAATATGGCAACATGCTTTGACTAGCTTTCCAATATTAATATCATGATTAAAACCTAATCCCTTAATTATATACTGGCTTAGAGTTTAAAAACATTTTCTCATCCATGATCATTGGGTCCTGTCACCTTGTCCTCCATTTTGACCAGATTGCCGGAGGTGAAGGGCTGCAGTCACAAGTCATTGTGATGAGAATAACTGGCTCATAGGAGAATCCAACTTGTAACTTGAACGTCCCTGGTATTATGCGCTAACCACTACTCTAAATGGTCAAGAGGGAGACCTCATCATAAAATGAACTGGGATTCATACAAGGAGTACAGTGTTCGGTGGAGTTGAATTGTAGTCCACTTTCCCTGATGAGACAGCACATCTTATCTAAGAATTGCAGATGTTTCTCAAATGACCTAATAAATATTAGAATATCATCTAGGTAAATGAGGTAAATATGTCATTGGAATCTTGCAGCCTTCCATAATTAAATTCAACACACCAGTTACCTATTTTCTTTCTAGCTAGCTAAATTTGGCTAGCTTGAATTGCCCGCATATTCTGATAATATTCTTTACTAAGGAAACTGGGATCTGTTCACCTTGGCAGGGGTGGGAGTTCAAAGGGGGAAGGTGATTACCTAATTAACATGATATAGCTTAATTAATTCTGCATCCTTAGAGCATGGATGGAACCATGAATTTCAAATGTCAGATATCAAATCAATCGGGCTAAAACTTTAGAGGACATGACATTTCACATCCTTCAGTCCTTAAGCTGCATTCAATTCCCCAACCTATTCAGGATTTAGAAAAGAGTGTTATAGTGTTTGTGGATTTAATGTAGCCCAACCATATGTGTAAAGGGGGAGTAGATACATACAGTTTTATTTCTGCCTAATTTTTAGTGGTATAGAATCAATTTGTAAAACCAATTTAACCAACAATATTTAAAAATTAGGATTTTCATTAGGGTCAGACCTGGGTTGTACAATTATGTATATACTTTAAAATAACTGACTCTTAAAAAATGACTTCAGCCATATTTCCTTGCCTTGAACAATTCTGATAGTGTTCCTGTGCTAAGGAATATTTTTTTTAAATAATGAAATGCTTAAAAAATAGGTCTTACTGACCTGTGTATTAAAGTAAACTAGGTTAGGACTGCCGAGGAAAATGTTCCCAGATTTCCAGGCTGTGATTTGTAGTGAAGACCCATCTTCATCTGAGTACAGTATACTTCTCTAACATGTTAATTCTTATCATCCAGTCTATTCTCACACCACACCCACACTGAATTTCTGCCCACTCCCTGGACAAGCCAGGACCTTATAAAACCTTGTGCCTTTTTACCTACACTATCCTTCCCTTCTTTCTCCATCTGGTAGCAAATGCTCTTTATTTAATCACCGCCAAATCCTTCAAACTAGTCAGTTCCCCTCTGCCCTTCGTTTGCATCCTACCAATTTTCTCCCCAATATATTTCACTGCAGTTTGTATTTTCATATTTATCTGTCCAATTTTCCTGTTTTACTCTCTTCTATACATTAATAAAAAAAAATCACCATTCGATAAAATTTAAATATGACTATTCACATTTACTCATTCTTTTACATACAGTTAGGCCACCAATCAAACTTGATACGTTTTGCCCTCAAAATTGAATTGGTTCCTCCTCTACTGCCTATCGAAAAATCTGGGAAACACAAGGAATATAGTATGCACTAGTATTGATGAATAAACTGTTCTGATCTCGAATGGATAGATTTTCCTATATGTGATCAATGCTCATTAATTCCTACCATTATGCTAATAGGTTAGTACCATCTCAACAGAATATGAGCTGTTTGGCGAAAGAAAACAAAAGTCCAAGTAATACCCATTCTCTCAGGATTCATTTGGTGATTGTTTGCTTGTTTTACCTTTGGAGAAGTGTGAAAGAGCTGGAATAATTATTTCAGATAATGCTAGACTCTGTTTCCTCTGAGTCCTGCCTGTTCTAACCTTCTGTCCCAACATTTGTGCCTTTTGGCTGAACAATGTCAGAGGGAAACAGAAAGCGGGGGAGTGCCTTCACTTTTTACTCTCCTGCTGCTGACCTGGTTGTCAGAAGTGAGCACAGGCGTGAGGCCAAAACACGGCTGTTCTCAAACCCATGACCTGGATTCTTTGGGCGTCATGACAAATAGGTGGGAAGACTGATATGGATTCCCAACTGCCTGCTACATATGTGTACCCTCTGGGGTGAGCGATCAGCAACTTCAGGGACCACACTGACACACTTGACTTCTAGTGTGAGACGTTTTGGCACTAAGGTACCTCATTGGCCTTTAAAAGACATCCTCCTAGGAAAAGCCCTGTTCTTCTCATCAGAGAGGGAAAGCAGCAACCAAAAAAAACTGCACTGAAACATGCCTTGGAAAAGAGAAGTGGAAAATCTACCAAAGAATACTACTATTAGCTCTGTCAGAACCACCGCATTATGTAGTGCCGCATAGTAATTTCTGATTTTTCAAAATAGTTTTCACTGACATTTGATGCCCAAGATAAAACTCCCTGTAATACAGGTTAAGAATTATTCTCGTGAGAATACCTAACACGTGGTGCAGTTACACGTGTGGCTAAGGCCTTAGCTATTATTTGTTGAAATCCGTCCCTTAAAATTAATGCATAGATGGAACACGCTTGCTCTTCATAACAAAACAAAACAAAACAAAACAAAAAAGCGAACACAAAACAAACACATCGAAGCAGCCCTTTACGAAGCTGAGCAGACACTTCCTGTCAAACAATGAACAACGTTGTACAGATTTATTCATACTACAGCTGTGATTTGATAACCAGTTCTGTTTGGAATTTATTTGTGAAATGTCACCCAATCCAAAATGTTTTAATTATGTTACATTTTATCCCAGACTGCTGATTATAAAATGAGTGATCAAGAGTTAAATCAACTAAAGTCTAGAAAAGATGTGAAAAGAAAGACTGCTATATGCAAGTAAATCAAACCTGGAATGTCTGACTGGTAATTTCTGTTTATTCATTAACAAAAATCCCTCTGGCTCAAAAAAACACCCAAAACAAAACCTCATTAAAAAAAAAAGAAAAAATGACTGCAGTTCCTGGTTGACACAGCTCTTCATAATAGTAACTTTACAATCATCACTGAAAATTATATCTTAAGACAATAGTCACACATCCCTGAAGAATGAACTTGCAGACATGTATTTTGTAGCATTAAATGATGTACATCTTAACCACCATTTTCCTGCTGTTTAGACATAGCATCTGATGAAAACATTTGATGATACATTTGAAGATGGCATGGTACATATTGCCACCTTTTTTTTTAGCAGATTTATCTGAAAGTGTTTTGGCCTCTGATTTTTTTTTTTTTTTCATTTTAGCTTGATTATACAGGATTATTTTACACAGAGTAAAAAGTTTACTTTTAATCTAAGTTAGTCAAAGATAGGTTTATATTATAATTTTAGAATAACTCTAATTCACCCATCAACAGCAGACAGAAACAGAAATTAACTAAAAGATAGATTTCACATAGTAAGACTGAATGTTTCGTAAAGTCCCAACATAATCACCGAGTCAGAGAAATAGCAAGACAACTGACTTCATAACAGCATTTCAGAAATTTCTATCGTTTGCCAAGTAGAAAATCCTAACAAAATGTGACTTTTTCTTGTCAAATGTCTGAAAATATACTTCAAACATTAGAGCCAATTCTTCTGCTGTTTTCTTTTCTTCTATTCCAAGATAAAACTAGGAAAGACAAAATGTGGAAATGAGATATACTTTCTATTTCCCTATCCAATCTAAAAGGTAGTTGGTATCATAAACTTCATTCTTATTTAGCTATTTTAAACAACAAAAATAGCAACAAAAAAAACACTATTTGTCATAAAACTGGGGAAGAATGTGATAATACAAGGTAATAGTAAATTACAGCAAAAATAAAATATAAATTAAAAAAATTTTAAATGTTGTCATGTTGGAACTGACAGTGTTGGAATCAATAGGAAATCATTTAAAGTAAGTCACATAGAAATTCTGGATAATAACCAGCTTTAAGGTAGGTTATAGGATGCAACAAATCTATCAGCAAGTATCTAATATGTATCATTAATCAAATAACTAAGAAAGCAGTAACCGGTGCTACTTTGTGAACCAGACTTGTACTCCTGTATTTCTAAATTGTAGAACCCTAAAAAATGTCTATTAAAATAATTCTTGAATACCCGATTAATTCTGAAAATTACTAAAATCAATTCAGGCTAAGTCTTTCCTCATTGAATACGGATAAAGTAACTTAAAAATCCAGTCACTGGTTGCCATGCAACCTACTATAGTATTATGTCAGAATAAGCTGGGCTTGAATTTTCTGGGCCCTCTTGCTTTGCCGACCTGATGTTTTGATACCCTAATGCGTCTCAGCTAACTTCCATTAAGTAGTTTTTCGTGGGGTAGTATTCCAAGGTTAAAATGATTAAATAACTTTTATGGTTGATCAAATATAAGCCCTTATTATACACAGTAGGCAAAACCATACATTTTAATTACTTTGTTATCAAGATCTGGGTATTTACATTTCATTTTACAATAATAATTCTGAAATTTAGTAGACCCTTCAGAAATACCTAAAATTATTGCTCTTTAAAAATATTTATCATAAACAGTAATGAAATTAGTATAAGACAACAATAAATAACATTCACAGAATGTCGGGTGTTAGATATTTTTATTTTATGCCTTTGTGTAACTAGTTTAATTTTTTTCAATGTAACTGAATTAATTATTTGAGGGTTTGCATTATATTTCTCACTTTGCAACCATGCACAAAATAAAGAAAACTGATCAATATTTGATCACAGTTACAGTGCATTAATTCAAAGTTAATTTTCGGTGGAATCACTGCCATTATTCACTTTTGAGAGCTGTTACATGAATATGAGGAAAAAAACACATTCAATCTTTGCAGAAATGAAAAAAAGATATATTTTAAAATAGAACTATAAAAAATTACATTATTTGGAAAAATGCTTTTAAAATAATATTCATATCTATGTGTTTAGAAAAATACTGATTAAGCTTCATATTTTGCATTTGAGTTTGTGCAAATATGAACTATTCTCATAGAGAGAGAATCAGTGTGACTAAAATCTCTTTTAATAAAATCATCTCTCTTGGAAATCCACTTATTATCAAAATGGAAAGTAATTTAAAATCTAGCCATTAACCTCTAGCTCTTATGTAAAAACAGATTTATTAGAATAGGAGAAAAATACCATTTTGGTAATTCACACTATAAATATTTCAAAATAAAAATATTACCTTTCATTTATTACAAAGGAAAGTGAATATGTCAAAATTCACTCACACTTAATTTTAATGGTAAGATGTTCAGATAATTACATCTTATAGAAACACTGAAATTTGCAATTAAATCCAAATAGATTTAATATTCCTGATGTTTGACATTAGGTAAATTAAACTGCACTTCTCTTTTAAACAACGTATGTATTCATTTTTACTAGAATAGTCCTAAAATCCATTGGCTTAGGTTAATGTATTAAAATAACATCTTGGCACCTCCTTCAGGTGCTTAAAAGAAGTTAACAAAGAAAGAAAAAAATGAAACTGATTTTGATTACTGGGAAATAGAATAAAATAGAAATATTCCAGATAGAAAGCTATTTTAGATAAATCTAAACAACACTGAAATTGAAGCTTTGTAACCTAGTGGCAATGACAGAGTTAGTTTATTCTTTTAACTATATAATGTTGATGGTCAGAGAACTATCTAATTTTTACTTTTATAACTCAATTCCTCAAACATTTATTTTGTTTTAGTTTTTGTATAATATATGATCTCTGTCCTTAATAGATCTAAAAACTATCAAACACTAAATCAAATTTTTTCAATTTTGGAATATTCCATTTTATAATGATTAAGGCGCTGGTTTGTCTATTTATGAAATAACAATGAAATTTCTAATATTATCTTTAATAACAAAAGACTAATGAGTTTAAGAAAGTGAAAGGAGGTTTCTTTGATATATGAGCATGGTATCCTGGAGTTTTAAAAGTGTAGATGTGCATTTTGAAATCCCAATGGTATCTCCCAAATGTATCCACCATGGATGAGATCCCTTCCACCTCCTCCCTTGACACCTTCCCTAATGTCTCTTTCACTTGGGAGTTCTTGGCATGGCATACAAGAAATGTAGGAATCAAGAACAAATTACTGAGTGAAAACTTGGAAAGGATACACTGGCTCATGTTCAAGGGAAAGGTAGAGCTAGTATTCCAAGGTAAGTAAAACTGATTTCAATTCAAGCCAAGTCAATAACTTAGACTGAGTACATACGGTTTGCACAGAGATAAGTTAGGCATTGTGAAGACACTAGAGAAATCCAAGAGAAAATATGTGTGTTTTCAGACTATATCATGGTATAGCAAAATCTCTGTGATTCAGAGGGTTGAAAATGAATCTAAGGACCAGCTTAACCTTCTCCCTCTTGTTTGAAAAATAAAACACAACCACAATTTGTACACCTGAAACTAATAAAAAAATAAACACAACCTCAAAACTATCAGAGCCTAAGATAAGACATTCTTCAAGCTAGTTCTTACACATGGCTCTCAGCATAAGAGGGATATGGCAGAACAACAGTACAATTATGTAGTCTGAAATTACTTTAGCCATTCACATTTAGCAATGCAAAAAAACACAGAATCTGGGCCCATACTTTGAAGTAAAGCCATGATTAAAGAAAAAATGAAAAAAAAATTAAATTGAAAACTCAAGATATAAATTTTAAGAAAAAATATATCTAATTCTTAATATGTACACTTTAGGATTACTTGGAAAATTACATTATATAGCATGAAATACAGACTTATAATATATGAGTAAATATAAACCTAAAAAGAGCTTGAAGTAAAAGTTTAGAGGATGTATCATCAAACTTTAAATAGGCCTTTTCTCTGGCCAAGCTAAATTACCACACTTCTTGATGCTGTTTGCTCTTCATAGCAATTGAAAGCATATGTAATTTAACAGCAAGCCTCAATCCTTTAATAAGCTGTCTTTAAAATACCTTACATGGATTACCTATCTATAAATCTGCTTCCCATGCAGAATGTGACAGCATTATGGAAATTGTTAGTTCAGTAAAGATGGCAAGGTACCAAAGGGAACCACATCTGCACCCTGTAAGATTATACCAAACATTGGAAGTAATCTTGCAGCATTTATAGTACTGTAAAATGCATAATTAAGATTAAGGGCTCACTCCAACCTTTATTATGGTCTGTGTATTTAAAATTTGGGAGGTAGTGGGACACAAGTGAGACTCTAAAGTAGCATTGTAAGAGTGCACCTTTTAAATTATGTGAAGTAGGTTCGACCTCATAGACTGACTCAGATTATCCAGTACATTTGTCAGATTAACAGATAACCATGTGTTAACCGAAAAGGAAGAAGAGAATTTAAGATCCAAACGTTATTTGCTAACTTGAAAATCTGGATATATACTTGGTTTAATTTCTTTATTCTAATTTTGAATCATCAAACTTGGGTAACCAAGTAACTATCCGATCATCACATATCCTCTACATCTGATATGTTTATCTGTTTTGCACCTATAGATTATCAGTCTCCAAACAGATTCAGGTGAGCTAGATATTAAATAGCTGTTAACCTATAAAAAATTCACAGCATGTGTGAATTCACAAAGGTGAATGCTTATAAACCAATAACATAAATGCAAGTAGATCCCTCATGAAGCTAAACTCTGAAAAAGACCTTGCTAATATATAAAACCTGAATCACTTGACTAGAAATTAAACATATCAGAGTCTAATTAGCACTCACAAAGCACATATTGGTCTGATTGATTTTTGTCGTTTCAGATTAACGCTGTTCAAAACTACACGCAGAAATTGCTTGAAACGATGTTGTTACTTAGAGCGTATCAATACAACAAAATGAAACCAAAAAAAAATAATTTTAAATTGTCTCTCCAAGAAATGTTATCAAGTTAGAGTAGAATAAAAATCTTTCATATTTGTATTTTCTGATAAAAAAGGAGACTCCAAAAAAGGATGCAGCTAAGTGAACACTACTGGTTCTCCATGCATATGTTTGGTGAAACAACACTACCTTGTAAAGAACTGGCTCTCTAACTTTTAATCATTTTAGTGGCAAATGGAAGAGAAGGAAGTGAACCTATGGTGAGCGCTCAAATAAAAAGTTCTCTCCTGGGCAGGATTCTTATTTTCAAGCCAATAGAAAATAAAATTTCGTACATTTTCTTCAGACGATCCATGTTGAATGAGAGCCACCCCTTATTCTGTAGGGGTCAGGGGCACAGGCTTGAGGAAGAAGAATGTCCATGGTCAGGTAAAGATAAATGAAGCATTCTTAAAGATCTCCTGGATTAGGCAGGCAACCTCCCCTCCTCATGTCCAAGGCATGACCGAAGACAGCCCGATGCCTACAGCGTCCTTTCTGAGGACACCAGGATAGTGTATGGCACAGACCAAAGACCTGGTGGACCCTGACCTGTTTGCTGTGTTCAGCACAGGTTCTTAAAATGCAGGGTAGATCCATGTTTGGCTGTTGCTATGTTCACATCAGGGATGGTTTTTAAGTATTGAACCAGTAGAGATGAGATCTAACTGATCTAACAAGAGTCACATAGTAATAGAAATAAAGTGGGGAAAATATAACCTAGGCTTCTGAATTAAAGATGAAAAATAAACCAAGGATTCTCCAGAGAGAAAGAAAATCACATTTTAAGGTTCTTTGCTTCAATTTCCATCTATTTTACACAAGCATTTCATTTTCTCATGTCCATAGTGGAATCATCTATACTTGGAAAAGAGAAACAAATGGGAAATTACCTAACTTCACTGCAGAGATGAGTTAAAGGTATAAATATATGCTATATATTTCTAGTACATTGACATATTTTCTGCCAATAACACTTGAACTCTTTAGTATCAAGCCAGCAGAAATAATATCTTAAGTACTTTTCTATTTGGTTTTGATTGACGGGCCATTCTCATCATACATAAATCCTTCAGATTTCAACTGTGGTTGGTATCTAAGCTTAACAAAACATTGAAATGTGAGGGAAAAAAAAATCCAACTCTCATAATCATCCAGATGTAATTGAAATCTAAACATAAACTTCAGAGCTAGGCTACTATGTTGCTTTCCAAATGCTGAGTATTTAATTAGTTGATTTCTACCAGTTAAACAAAAAGAAAAATGAGTTAAGTTTAAAGTCCAATTTTGAGAACAGCAAAACAAAATGCAAACAATCTTCTCTGACTCAAATATTTTCACGTAATATATAGACTGAGCCTTATCTGTGAGGAGACTCTTGTAAATATACTGTCTTTTCCTTCTCCAAGGTCATTACCCATGATTACATATTTTCTCAGAAAAAAATATCAATTTGATCTAATACATTAGCGGCAAACAGAATGTAAAAGGGTCAATAGGAATTTTCGTTTCTTAAAAACATCATCATATCATCTGTTTTAATGAACTGGTTAAATTAAATTTACAAAACATGGCAATGCAGCTAATGATTCAGTGCTGGACCTGTGAAGACAGATCTGGGTTCACATTCTGATTCCACCCAGGGTGGGTCCTCACAAGTTAAATGAGGACGAAAACAACATCTACCTTAGGGAGTAATCTTAGAAACTAAATGAGATATAATACATGTGAATCATTTAGTCCTCTCTGACTCAAAGTCAAACCTCAGTACAAGTTAGTCATTATTATTAATATGATAGAATATCATTGATAAATATATACTTTTGAAATTTGTTCTTAATTTAAAGAAATAGGAAAATATTTAAATGAAACTAATTTTATAAAATTCTAATTTTGTATTAGATCATCTATTTGGAGTTAATTCCAACTTCTCCAATGGAAATTAAATCATATCACTTAGTAAAATTAATTTATTTAATTCATTTAACTATAATGAAAGGGAGACCTAAAGGCATTGAGTAATTTTAATCATATGCTCAGAAATATTATGGGAAATAATGAACATGGATTAAATGCTCATCAACTTCCAGGCACTGTAATAAGGGCTTCATATGACATATTTTATTAAATTTTCACACAACACTCATAAAAGAGTTACTATTGTAGTTTTCATATTATAGATGGGAGATGTGAGTCTCTGAGAAAAGTAAGTTGTCCAATATTTTTAATGGTGGAATGATGCAAGAAAATTTAGTCACACAATTAAATGGCGACTTTAAAAAATTCAGATTATGCTTATATTCCCTTCCTTATAAACTTCTTAAATCTCAGGAAAATTCTATTTAATTCACTGAAAGAGAATACTGTAACTTTTAAAAATCTGGATAATTAACCTACAGATATTTTTAAAAATTAATTGTGGTTATATTTCGTGGCAACAAGTAAATGTGATAGCTATCTATAGCATAAAGAATATACAGCCGACAATCTGAATTAAATAAAAATGGATAATAAAATTTGATTTATGACTATCATATACAGTTTATTCTTGACTTGAAAATGTTGTTAAATCTGTATGTCTATTTTCTGGGTCTCAATATTTTGGGCTATACTTTCTTAAGTATACTTTACTAAATGGTGGACATGTCCGGTAATGAAGCAAACAAGCAAACAAACAAACAAAAGTGGCTGTGCTCTCAAACTGAGAGTTACTACCAACTTCATCTCTTCTTCCCCCGTGCTCTTTTTAACATAGTTGAGGTTGGGGCCAACTGCCAGAGGTCCTAACACTCTTGAATGGGACCATACAAAATAAAAACTTTTCAGCATCACTTGCAGAAAAACATATTTTTATTATAAGCATTTAGTCATAAATACCCTTTAGTATGTGCTAAACAGGACAAAGTTGCCAAGAGCTGGTCAATAACCCGCACCAATGGACATGACACTTGACCTCTACACAAGGGCCTTTTGTATGAGAGCAACGCCATTAACCATGGGGCTTTGCTGTTTTTCCATTGACTTAATTGCTCATCCAGGTAGTGCTGGTTTGCTCAGCAGAGGACTGGATCAGTCTTCTCTTTCCACTACCCATTTCTTTCTCTCCCAACTGGATGTTTATGTAACATTTTTATAATGGAAAAAGAAAGTCCATACCATAAATCTCCCTTTAATAGTCCCACTCTTGTGTTTTTATTCCAACACAAGAGAAGGGCTCCATGCCTCCCATAGCTCAGGTCCTTCTCCTGTCATTTGGGACCATTTGCAATAGTTGCCCAATTGGCACCTATGTCTCCAGTCTTTCTCATTTCCAGCCAGTCCGGCATACTGCTAGCACTTTTTTTTTTTTTTTTGAAACATCATTTTGAAAATATCATTGCTCGGTACAAAGTGTCTCTAGCTTTCTACAGTTTATTGTCAAACTAAAACATCTGTAGCCTAATATTCAGAGCCCACCATACTTTCCCTAGAACTCCTCCTACTGCTTTTCCTCACTCTCCTAGGCATAAACCTCCTCCTCCATACTGGACAATTTACCATTTCTTGAACACAAGAGGCTTGGTCTTGTTCTTCTGTGTTTGCTTACAACTGTTCCCAGGATGAGCAACCTCCCTATTTAAACTGTAGTAAATCATATGCAAATTTCAAAGGCAAATGTCAAATTCCAAGCCTTGGACTTCCCACAGAAAGACGTTTTCTTCTTCCATATTTGCATGAAAGGTGATTTGCATTCTTCATAAAGCATTTAACATATACTGAATTTAATTACATACTTGTGCACATCTCTTTTACAAGACTCTGATCATACAATTCTCTTATAAAATAATAAAAATTGAGGGCCTGTTATGTACCCGACTCTTCCATTCCAATGGCCTTTAAACTTTTGTTGAGGCAATTACACAGCCCATAAGCAAGCAAAATTTTGAGCATGCACCTCAACTATATTTATTTATATCTTACATGCATAGTCCATCACTTGAATACTTTATAGTTATTATAACAAACATAAATATAGACATGTTTTTAAAATAAATAGATACAAGTACTAGAAATAGAAGTTCTTGTCATTACTGTTCCCTGAGATACATGCATCTGACTTTTGAGTCCACAGTTCTAGATACTAGCATTATAAACGTTAATCAACTGTGCTTTCTAATCCCCCCACCTTCCCCCTTATTCCCACCCCCCTCCCATCTAGCAACCCTCAGTTTTTCCTCTATATCTCTGAGACTGTTTCTGATTAGTTCATTCATTTATTCTTTTCTTTAGATTCCACATATAAGTGAGATCATAAGGTATATACACACATATATATAGTTACAAGAAGTGGACTACAGCATTAGGAATAGAGAGTGGAAATGTAATGGCTCTGTGCGATGTCAGAGGGATAGTGGATGGGGGGAGGGGGGTGTCACTGTGTGAGGGATATAAATGATAAACATCTAAGTATTACTTTGTCTTATGCACCTGAAACTAATTTAAAAAAAAAGAAATTACTAAATGTAAAAAAATAAATAAATAAAAGTGAATCAAAAACTTTTCAAGGTTTTAGTCAGTTTATAGATCAGGCACAGAGAACCTTAAAAACATAAATGAAATGCATTTGATGAGTGCATAATAGATTCATGATTTTATACCTTTGGAGACCACCATGGAACCTAAAACACCAGGACTTATACATCATCATTGTGTAATAAAAATGTTTTTAAATGAATGCAGATTAAGCTGTTGCTTGGATGTTTTACCTAACAGCAGTTTAGTTTCTTATTTGGGCCAAATTACAATTTGTATCTTTATAGTTCTTTACAAATAAAAACATGTTTGGATAGGGTTCTCTGAATTTCACAGTTGTATGAGATAAATTTGAGAGTATAGTTTTTCAATCAGTTAATCACTCTGTGTCCATCATGTGTCAGGAATTATTCTAGTTACTAATGAAACAACAAGGGCACGTAACTCCATTGATTAGCCCCATGGGATTTACATCATTGTGAAGAGAAGTAGACAATAAATGAGTAGGAAATAAATTAACATGATATTTTCAGAGAGTGAAGTGTTCGAAAGGAAACAAAACATTGTGAAGCAACAGAAAATTATAAGGTAATGTGGGAAAGGAGGGGATGGCTAAAAACGTGGGCATAATCAAAAGTCTCTTGGAGGAGGGGGTATTTGAGCCAATTCTGAATGAAGAGACGGAAGCAATGTGAATAGCAGTGGAAAGAGTATTCTGGGGACAGAACAAAGATATCAAGGAAGTAGGAATAAGCTTCAGGGTTTGAGGAACAAAAAGAAAGCTAGTACAACTGTGGGATAATAAGCAAGAAGAATTTCCATTAGGGGCTCTAGAGTCAGACAGACAGGGGTCTGTCTATCAGCTCTTTGACTTTGGAAATTACTTGAAGGCAAAAGATTAATAGAACTATTTTTCCCTTTGCATGTGAAATTAACTTGAGCTTAACTCTCTAGATAGGTTCCCTGGTAATCTGGTAAAACTTGGAATGTAAACTATATTACTATGTAATACTGCTTATGGTAAAAATGACCACTGATTGGTAAATTACAACTGAGCTGGAAGAACTATAAATAAACTATTGCATACTTGATGAGGAGACCAAACTTTGGGTTTCCCATAGTGACTTTTGTAACTGATATATCCCTGGAAACTCTGTGTATGAATTTTTACAAGAGATTTCGGTTCCTGTATGTATGCGGCTTTGGATGCAGGGCAACTCCCACAGATGCCCAAAGTAAGTCTCATTTCCTTGCACCTGAGGTGTCACATAGGGAGAAGATGTGTGCTGGGTGGCTTAATAGAAGGTGAATGGCCCTGTAGGAACTCCTACTGAGGGGGAACCTCCAGCACTGATGTCCATAGTTCCTGTCCTATATCCTTCTCAGGAGACTGGCATCAGGAATGGCCTATGATAGCTTTCTGAAGGTTTGGACCTTGGTGACCATTGCATGCTAACCCTCTGTTTCCTCAACTGTTCAGTAGGGATAATAACAGCATTCGCTTACTTTGAGGATTAAATTAAGGTAGATCATTTTGGCATAGTGCTCTAATGGAGCACAGACATCAATCGTATAATTGTAAACTGTGAGTTATTGCTATTATTAGCCTTATTATGTTTTGCAGATGAGGAAACGTGGAGAGATAACTTACTCAGGAGAAGAAAGCTGGGCAACGTGAAAGTGAAGACGAGAGCCTCTCACTGGTCTCCTAATTGGAGTCTACTTCATGTGCCATTCTGGCACACTAGTGTAAGGCTATCCAAGTTCCTTTGGCTATTCTGTGGTATGTAGGACATGAAGATGGCCTGCTAATCTGAAATTGACCTAAAGATTGCACGGGAAGGGTAAATCTCAGCAAGATCAAGAAGCTGACAGGATGAATCACCCGTTTCACTTTTTCTTTCTTTCAATCTGCATTCGCTAGATCGTTGGCCGTCTGCTTTTCCATCGAACTCTTTATGCAAGTCTCCAGGGTGAAGAGGAAAATATGTCTTTTAACGTCACAATTTACTCAGCTACACACACATATTAAAATGTTGAAATTAAAGAGGAAAATACCAGACCAGGGTATTCAGTTTTCATCGAATCACTATTTTTTTAACTGCTATGCAGAAAATAGAGTATATATCACAATCATCTTTATTCTTAACCATCATCACCACTACCAATTTAATCTTACCTCTGATCCAGTATCTTTCCACTTGTTTAGCCAGCAATAATGACAGAGCTGTGACTGTTTTCCAAAGAACTTCTTTGCTATGAGCATCTTAATAACCAAATCTTAATAACCCAGTTATTTCATCAATGAAGAAAAAACTGAATTGTATGTAGTTTGTCTGGTTGTCAACAGCGATGCTCATCTGAAGTTAGTGTTTATTATAACTGATGAAGTTCTTACAATTGGTGAGTGTATTGTTAATACTGTGTCTATAAAGAAAACATGAAAGACAGAAAAATACTCTAACACTGAGATAAAGACCGTATTAAAGTTCTAGGTCTCTTTCAACTCTAACAATGACAGCATCTATGTCTTTTTTTTTTAAAGTATGATGTATGTTTGGCTATAATACGTGTTACGAGGTATAGGGTTAATTGACCTGGTTGAGGTCTTAGAAAAGGATTCCATGAGGAAGTGAAGCTTTGCCTAAGATAGAAAGGAAGAGTAGAAATGCTTAAGTCAAGGAGAGAAGTAGAGGTGGATGGTGAGAGAGGGAAGGACACGGGTGAGCAGCATATGCAAAAACCTGAGGCAGAACAAAGTCTGACCCTTAGGAAGAATGGAAAAAGGTCACCAAAGGGGGAGGATGATGGTTAAGGTAGCGCCACCATATAGGCAACTCATTTACACAATGATGAATAAGTTATTGGTTAAAGATATGCTTCTTTTTAAAAACCTTACACTTTATAGCTCTTAGCTAAATAAGATATTTCTAAGAGTAATTCATATTTGCTAAGTACATGACAGAAAATCAAAATAGTGCCATGTATTCATGAAGATCAAGGTTTATTGTCTGAACCTAGAAAATGATGTCAATTCAAAAACATATACCTGAAAAAAAAATGTATATGAGAACATATAACATATTTGTTCTGATAAGCTCCAAATGATTTTCTATGCTAGTAAATTTATTTTTAACAAAAGAAACTATAAATAGCATATAGATCAAATAAAATTATAGAAAATGTAAATGTCTTCATCAAAACTTTATTTTTCTCTCATTAGATATTTCAACTCTTTCACCCAAAGCGCTTTCCTTAATTGACATTATTTTTTACTTGATTGAAAGCAGTGGTAGTAACTTTTTCTGATTAATAAAACTACTCTATTTTTAAGATTGCATGTTTACTTTTGCCGTTTTTTTTTTTTTTTGCTAGTTTCTTATCTGTGATGTTTAATAAATAAGTCACAAGGGGTTGGTAAATTTATTAGGAAAATCCTTTCATTCTCATGATACATATCATCAGAACACCTGATCAACTTACATTAAATCATTTCAATATTCTTTTATTAAATGTTATCATTAGCCATATTTATAGGCTTTTCATAACTTAATAATTTTCTATAACTTTCATTATTTTAGTTAAAACATTTTACAGTTGAGTAGTTCAACCATTTAAACATTATTGATTTCATCTACTTTTCAGGTTATTTATGAACCCACTTTCTTTCTAGTGTTTCTTTTTCACCTGATATAATTGTAAGAGCCCCTTTGATTCCACTTACCCCTTTTAGCCAACATTAATTCTCTCAGCTTCCTTTTCTTTTCTGCCCTTTCTAGCCCTTAGAGCTTAAACATTTATATTCAATACGCTATGTATTCTTTTTTATTTCTTTTCATTCTCCATTTCCATAATGTGTTCTTTTTATGTTCCTAATCCTTGATTGATCCTACCATGCTACATCCTTTATGCAGCTAAATTTCACATATTTCTAATTCAACATGATACTTATAAGCACATTCTAATTTCTTTCCTGTTCAGGAACTTTAGTTCAGGATCCAATTTTCTTCTATGTTCCTATTTCACTGCTTCAGATTTTGATATCCATTTTTCATATTTCACCCCTCCTTTTCACTTACATATTCCAAATAAGGATCTACAAAAATCTAAGTGTTAGGCATGATATTTGGGTAAGGCTTGGCATCAACTGAATACATACTGTGGAGAAATTGGGACTAGGAAAATACATAAATATATAAGGTTCCTGGGCCTTATTTATAAAGTTGATATCTTATGCTCAAGTTTCTAGGCAATTTTAACCCAATAGGAAATCCCTAGACTTCTTGGCTTTTCTATTCTCTTCTAGTAGTTTGTGGCCAGTGAGATTGATTTGAAAAACAACATTTGCCAGTAGTTTTATATCTACCTCACTTGTCAAGCTCCTCTTGCATATTTATATGTTTGTAGTCAAACTCATTTTAAGTGGTGTAATCATTATTATAGGCTAACTATTGTAACAAATGGACCCCAATGTGTATAATGGTTTAAACACAATAGATTACTTCTTCAATGTTCTGTGCAGTGGAGGGGAACAGAGTGGCAGCGCTACCTACCTTCCTCAGTAAGGCCACTCAAGGACATAAGCTGACAGAAACTGATGTCTTCAATACGAGGCTTCCAAAGTCTCTTGGGCATCATCTCCATTTCAGCCAGTCAGAGGGAAAAAGAACACGGAGGAGAGTGTGGTCTGGAGTTAGCACCGTATCCATTCCTCCGTGTACAATCCATAGGCAAAAACAGTCACATGTCTACATCCAACAACAAGGGTAACTGGGAAATTTGTTCCAACTGTGTGCATAGGCCTAGATTTTGGTGAGCAGCTAGCAGTCTCTGCCACGCAAATTAAAGGAAATATTTTATTTTTCCTAGTTACTCGCAGAGATTGTAAATAGTGAATATGAAATTGAAAAGAAGTAGTGAAAACAAAAAAAATGCATGTGATGATTTTTTTGTAGAATAACATTAAAACTGAATCTTCTTATGATCACCACTATATGATTAAATTTATTTTTACATCAACTTTATACGCTAAATATGAATGTGAAAATGTTGTAAAGAAATGGGCAGGGAGTGGTTACTTGTCTCAAAAGCAGGTATGCTAAAGAATACTTGTACTCTAGAGTACAATTTTGGAGACTTAGGCATGCAAAAACGAAAAAAAAATGAGGTAAACCAAGAAATATTTGCAATTATATTACCTAATATGACTCAAACATATGTTGTTGACTTGGAAAAAAATGAGCACTTATTTTTCATACCCTAATGCTCAGCACATGCGTTTGAAATAGTAGCCAAAGAAGAGCCTTTAGGAAATATCACAAAAGAAAGCCTCCAAAACTGCTGTTCTCAAAAGTACTACTAGAGATAAACATGAAAATTATGGAAAATACAGTATTTAGTCTGAGAGAAAATGGAGAGGAAATAATGATGTAACAACAACAACAACAACAAAAAAAAAAACTCAAGTAATTGGTACTTTGATAAGTGAAAAAACTGCTTAATTGTCTTGGTTGGCAGGCTAAATAGATTCTAGTTTAATACGTTTTGGTAACAATGGAAAACTGACACATCTAATCTTGAATTACAGTTGCCCCTACCTACCTTACAGGAATGTTGTGAGGACAAATGAGACAAAACACATGAAGTGCTTTGAACTGCTTTGTACATAACCACAGAAAATCAATGAAGTTTAAAGAATATATTAATATCATGATCCCCCTATGATACTCTAGTTTCCCAGTTAGCCCAGTCTGAGTTTCAGTTTATCTCCCAATCAAACTTGGATTTTTTTACATTAATATTTGCAAAATTATAGAGTCACATGAAACTCCCAAAGGGGTCTACTTTCTTTGAAAATATTAGAATTCTCTGTATTATTTCAAGTACGATGAGTTCATTGAGTGTGAATTTTCTTTTGTCTGTTTTATGATATATTGAGTCTTAATGTCCCTAAATGAAACATTCCTTTACTTTTGAACAGATGCAGTTCCAGAAATCTATCAACTACTTGGCAATCTTGTGGTGATAAAAGTATGTTTTTTTTTAAAAAAATATATCTTACTTGAGTTAGACTGTACACCAACTTTCCAAAAGTGAAATACAAAAGTTGCAATCTGTCTTCCCGGTGGTTTTAAGACATCATAGAAAAGTTGCCACAAGACTGACTAAACTAAACATAGATACCAAGGCATTATTGGGGGGAAAAAAAATCCATTTTTTCCTTGTAAGTTTGTTATAAAAATATCACTCATGATAAAAATAGAAAACAAAAGAGTTTCTACTTTTTTTGAGTAAAAATATTTTATGATTGAAAATGGAACATAGGTAAGCAGCCTACAGATGCTCAATAAATCAGGACACTAAAAGATTAAAAAAGTTTTACAAGGACATCATGGTCTCCTTCCTGGCTTTGTTTTTTCTGTATGGTACTAATTATCTATCATCTGAAATGTTTTCTATTTTATTTGTTTAAATAATGTTATAGAAATCTGTGCTAAATCTGTGGCCAATGATAGGCACTAATCACATGTGGTTAATTCAATTTAAATTAATTAAAATTTAAAATTCAGTTCCTTAATTTCATTAACTACATGCCAAGTGCTCAATAGCCACATGAGTCTGTGGCTACCACACTGGACAGTGCAGAAAAGCACATTTCCATAGTGGAAGAAAGCTATACTGGACAGTGCTTTTAGTTAATAACAGTTAATAACACTCTAATTTACATTACTCTTATTTTTAAAAAACAGAATATAAACTATTCAGAAAAGGGGTTCAAAATGATATGTTAAAATTTCTTTTCTCATCTAATGCATGTTTGTATATCTTTCATAATTAACAGTGGGAACAATCAAATCACTACTAAATAAAGAATTCTTGAGTGGCTTAAGCAATAAAGAACCACAAACTTGTTTTCTGACCTCAGCAGGTAAGTTCTTATTTTGGTAGAGTTGGGAGCATCAGACGGAATATTTGGGGCAAGGTTCCATTTTATAGCGATTATTATGGACATTTTCATGCATAGGGAAACCACTCTTAACCTGACAAGTTTCCATGGTTTACCCAAGTTTAAGAATCAGTATTTGAAAGCTACTCTTCTGGCTCCAAATTGAGTGTGTAAAGAAAGTTGCAACTAAAGCTAAACATGCTTTTATAAACAACACAGGTGACAAACTCAAATGCTTACAGGGGCTAGACAGACAATAGGAATGCACAAAGTAGTCCAGATAAGGGCTGAAGTGAACTGTAGCAAAGACAATTATCTAAAGGAGAAGGGGCTACTTCATGGCCTTTTGTTGCCATGCGGAATAGGGGACCGGTGTTGCCAAATCATCCTGTGTCTAGAGCGAATCTAGAAATCTTGATGTTTTTGAATGTAACATTTTCTGATTGTTTACATGGTGGCAATAATTAAAATTCACTGTGGGTAAAACAGACCACATTTGCAGGCAGCACATACAAACTAGATAATTAGTTAGTCTCCTTTGGTGTACATGTTCCTATTTCATAATTAAATGAGGAAAGGCATCCCATTATACAGATATTTGCTAGAGAGCAAAAACTAAGAGTTCTTCACACTGATAGTTGCCAGATGGCAGGGAGGTTGAGAGGCTGGATGGAAAAGGTGAAGGGAGTAAGAAGTACAAATTGGCAGTGACAAAACAGTCATGGGGATGGAAAGTGCAGTGTAGGGAATATAGGCAATAATACTGTAATAATTATGTATGGTGTCAGGTAGGTACTAGACTCATCAGAGGGATCACTTCGTAAGTTGTATAAATGTCTAACCACTATTCTGTACACCTAAAACTAATGTAATATTGAATGTCAACTGTAATTGGAAAAGTAAAAAAATGAAAAATAAATAAATGAGCTTCATACTTCTAAAAAAAGAGTTCATGATTTGCTTAAGGTCATGCTGGCTAGCAAGTGGCAGTGATATGACTCAAAACTTACCAATTACTCTTTACACATCATTTCACTGCCTTGACTATTTTGTGATGTGTCTAGAAATCAGGGAGAAATCAAATTATCTCATTACACAATTATGTGCTTCTCCCCCACTGCATGATAATGCTTGAGCCAATGACAAAACTCTCTGCTGTCCAGACATTTCACAGTCGCCACAGCTTGACTGTCACAAGCTGGGGGTAGCTTTGAGCACTAGTGCATTGGAGTAGAATTCACAGGGTGGTTACCAATGGGAAAAAAAAGAGAAAACCTAAGGATAAAAATCAACAATTTCCAGTTAAAATTACCATATTGTAATTTTGTTAGTTATCAGACAAAGTACGCAGCAGCTTATCTGACAAGAAATTGTCCTTATGGGCATGATTTAACCTAGAGATGTCTGATTCCCTCATATGTAGTATCCAGATGGTCCTTTTTGCTCTGTTGAGACCAGGAGGCATAAGGGCCATTTCTAAAACAGAGACAATGAAGTAAGTGCAGGGTGGAAATGCACAAGGCTGGTCAACATAATGTACTCAATCAGATTATATTTTAAAGCTAATTCCCTCTTACTGACACAGGCAATTGATGAGGGAGAAAAAAAGGTACTATTTTTTAGTGATTTTGCTAGAAGTGCTATTACACGTGACTAGCAGCCGACGAGCTAGATCCCATGGTCACAGAGGCAATAAAATATGGGAAAGCAAATGAACGGCTACCAAAATGAATGAAAGAGAAGCCTAACATTCTACTTGAGAAAAATTGCTTCTTCCTTTCAATGCACAATTAATTCTGTGCCAAACTTCAGTACCTCCTACATACTAAAGACAGGAAGGGTTAGTGTGCGAGGAGGAAAAGGGTGTAGAGAACTTAGCTGAAAAAAAAAAAAGGCCGGTGGGAAGTAGTCCAGGCAGGATAGAACACATAAACTACACAGTAAATAATTAAACTAAAGTCCTCTAAAATGCCCAGTGTATAACTTCTTATGGGCAGCTCCAAATTACACCATTGGTTATTTGCATAGAATATTACAGAGCCATTTATTACAGTATTCAAGAAAAAGAAAGTATCTCAAAAGACATTTTTCTCATTTGGAAGTATAATAACTTTGTAAGTTAAAATTTGGAAAGCTTCCCAGTTTTCAGCAGGAAAACGATAATGCTAGACATATCATTTTAAAGTGGAATCTCCTAGAAGTTAATTCAGTTGACAAGGTCATATTTAGACTTTATTTTTTTCCCTTACGTTTTGCACTCAAAATAATTCCCAAATCCTATTATTCAAAGCAATGGACGTTACCATAGCAATTCATGAGTCTGCTCATACTCAAGGTACCTTTGAGATAAAGAGCTACTTAAAAAAAGCAAAAACAAAAACAAAAACAAACTTCTTTGATACAGATCATGGAATTCATAGTGTTTTGAGAAAGGGAAACAAACCAGAGACACTTAGTTTTGGGGTAGAATTCTTTGATTTTTAACAGTATCTTATTGTGAAGTTTCAACAGAATAGTGCTGGATTTAAAAGCACAGACTCTGGATCTGGCATGTCTTGCTTGGTTCAAAGCCTCATTTTACTGTTAGTCACTTGCTGTGTCACCTTGGGCTTCTTCATAACCTCTCTGTGCTTCCATTTCCTTATTATAGATAATAGTATCTATCTCAAATGCAGTTGCTGTGAGGGTTAAATAAATTAACATTTGTAAGGTACTTATAGCACAGGACCCAGTCCATAGAAAGCACCAAGTAAGAATTAGCTATCATTAACCTTTGTCTTAAAGACAGGCAAACATAATTTCATAATAGAGGATAAAATACATTTTCAAACAAAGTTTTAAAGATACTGTATTGGAATATAATTGAACTTTAAATCTTACAGGAGCACACTTGATAAAAGCTGTGTTTTATCTTTTGGCAGGGAGAGGCAATCTAATAGAGATTCAATGAGAAATATACAAAATATCTTGACTAGAAAAATGGCATGCTTTTAATAGTTTTCCTGTATTTAAAGTACAATACATTCTGGGTCTTTGTATACCTCTTTAATAAGTTGTCAGATTTTGGAAATCAATCTAAATTAATTAAATTTAAATTTGTTAAAAACATTTTTAAGTGTATTTTAGACACTTTGACTAGTTTAAAATTTCATTCACAAAAGTCAGCTAACTCCAGTTAGTCTGTTTCAACTCCTGTTTTTTAGAAAGTAATTATGAACTAAGACATTTATTTCTTGATAATGAAGAATCAAATTTCCCTTTATTTTTAACTTATGAAATTTATTCTCTTGATTCCACCTTTCCTTGATTCTTATCCATTTAGCCATTTTGGTATTTTCAAGTATTGCTCTTATATGTTTGAATATATTTCTTCTTAAATATCAGAACAAAAGAGAAAGAAAACAAGCAAGCGAGCGAGGGAGGGAAAAAGGGAAGGAAGGAAGGAAGGAAGGAAGGAAGGAAGGAAGGAAGGAAGGAAGGAAGGAAGGAAGGAAGGAAGGAAGGAAGGAAGTTGAAAGTCAAATACTATAATTTGTGCTTTAGGTAAGAAACATCAGAACTAAAATTTCTTTTCTATATGTTAAAATAAAACTGAAGTTTTCAGAGAAGAAAAATTTTATTGACATTTTTGAAAATGATAAAAATTTCAAATTGCAGTTGAAGTTGTTTACAGTAAAGACTTTACTTTCCATCTTAGATTATCCCCCACAATTCAAGTTTTAAAAACAATTGTCAAACTCTTTATGTGAACCAAAATCACTTCTTAAACCTTAGTGGCTTTAAAATATGTAACTGTTACTGAGTAGAAGAACTGTGATTCCGTGTTATAGTCAAAATGTTTAGGACCCAGCAATTCCACTCTTAAGTATTTATCCAGAGAAATCCAAAATGCTAATTTGGAAAAAAATTATGCACCCCTAAGTTTACTGCCGTGCTATTCACAATAGCCAAGACATGGAAACAACCGAAATGCCCATCTGTAGATGACTGGATTAAGAAACTGTGGTACATTTATACAATGGAGTATTACCCAGCCATAAAGAAGAATGAAATCTTACCATTTACAACGATATGGATGGACCTAAAGAACATTATGCTAAGTGAAATAAGTCCGATGGAGAAAGACAAATACCGTATGATCTCACTTATATGTGGAATCTAAAGAATAGAATAAATGTACAAACTAATCAGAAACAGGCTCAGAGATATAGATAAAAAAACTGAGGGTTGCTAGATGGGAGGGGGGTTGGGGATGAGGGAGAAGGTGAGGGGATTAGAAAGCATAATAGGTAACCACAAAACTGCCACGGGGATAGGAAAGCCAGTTTGGAGAATACAATCAATAGTGCTGTAAAGATTTTGTAGGATATCTGATGGACACTTGTCTCATTAGGGAGACCACCTCAGGGATGATGTAGATGCCTGATCACTGCATTGTACACCTGAAGCTAAAGCTGAACAATAATGAATGCCAACTAAAATTATATATGTATATTAATATGTATAAATTAATATATATATACACATATATATGTGTATAGTCACAGGATGTGGAGTACAGCATAAGGAATAGCGTCAGTGGAATTGTAACAGTATATACGATGACAGAGGGGTAGTAGATTGGGGGAGGGAGGTTATCACTTTGCGAGGGCTATAAATGTCTATTACATTGTTTTGTACACCTGAAACTAATTAAAAAAAAAAAACGTTAAAAAAAATGTTTAGGATGCTTGTTCAGTCGGAAGATCATTTGTGGCTGCTGCAACAGAGACCTTCCCTTTGCCTGGTCCCAGATTCTGAGAAAACAGTACTCAGGTGATAGGCCTCAAAAGATAAAATGGCTTCTGCCCTATAATTTAAATCGTTATACATTTTTGTAGCCTGGACGCAGTATTGTTTAATGGTTAAGAGCTGGGACCTCAAGCTACAGAAAAATCTACTTTTGAAATCTGGCTCCACCTTTTGCTAACTATGTGACTTTGGAAAGCCACTTTTTTTCACATCTATAAAACCCGAATAGTAATGTATCTAGTTCTCCAAGGATTGTGAAACGTCAACAACAACAACATCAAAAACACGTGTAAAGTGACCAAGAGAATGTGATAAGCTTAATAAATGGTAACCAAGGGTTTTTTAATTACTATTTATTTCTGAAGACCTGACATGTAGAGCTTCCTCCTTTTGACAATCCCTACCTTTGAAACTTGCCTATTTATTTATTTACACCTCACCTTTCTCCACAGGATCTGAGACCCCAAAGGGTTGATGCTGCCCCTTCCTTCCTTGCAGACAGTCAGAGATCATTTCTCAGCCTGACACCCTGACCTTGCTGAGGTCAGTAGTTTACTCCAGGACCTCAAAAGGGGCTGAAACGAGATCTCTATCCACAATACCTACTGTTCTTTTGCCAAGAGTGGAGACCTCGCTCTCAGCCTGGCTCCCTTGTTTGGTTATAGCTTCTTAACTCTCCTTTTTGGAATACCTTTCCTGTTTCCCGCCTTTGCTAATATCACTTCTGTTAATATTAATGGCTTCATGAAATTCTCAGAAGAATTGGCTTCTAATGGCTTGGCTGCATAAGTTTCCTAATTATCAATAGAACAAATACGTCTCTCTAGTCAGAGGTCGGGCATTGATGGTCTGTGGTCCACACTTGTCCCAAAGATACATTAGAGCAGTGATTAAAAAATTTTTAAACACCAGTTCCTTTATGCTGGTTATGAATTTTCCAACTTATATTTTGAAACATTCCCTACTGTTTCCAGTGCAGTACATTCCATGAACTACTGCCTGAGCTCACTTGAGCTTGTGACCTGGCTGGACCTTGGTTCCACCATCTGAGGAAGTTTTGTCAAGTGGGAAATAACAGTAACACACAAGCTTCTAACTCATCACCATTAGAAATGCTCAACCAGGGGTTCCAGAATTCCCATTCAGCTCCTTTTGGGTATCTATGGGTTTATTCTGAACCACAATCTCTGGCTCTATAGGCCTTGGGGGCCGGGATTTCTTATTTCTCCTTGACCTTGGTAGAGGCATCTGCAAAATGATTTCTTCTGAACTCAATCTCTGTCACATTTCTTCTCATTTCATGTCCTCTTTTGAGCAACTAAAGTCAAATTTCATAAAAGTTCCCTTATGACAGCGTATAACATCAAACCTCTATGTCACCCACCAACACTGAACCTAACGTATTTCCATCAGTTCTGTGGTTCTGTGGTTTCCCTCATTACAAGATGATTACCTATGGAATGCCTTTAAAAAATATGATACCAAGGTATGAAACAGAAAGCAATGAGGAGAAATGAACAATGCAAATGAATCCATTTTGATTTCCTCTTTACCACTAAACACAAGGCTTGGTCTCCTCTGAAAGATTTATGAGGCTTTCTACCATACAGGAGGCTGGATTACAGCTATGCTTACTTTATAAAATGAAATTCTGCCATCATAGGCAAGGGTTCATGGCTGTAATTATTTCAATGATCTTCCCAGTCAATGTGTCTTGCAAAGCTGAGCCAAACCCTCTCTCGCACAGGCAGGCAGGCCATTTCATAAAAAGTCTAAAAGCTCCCACAACTTTGTGTGACCTTGCATTGAATAACACTGGAAAATTGATTTGGCTCTAGTAATAAAAGACCGTCTGTATTATCTGCATTCTAATTATAATTAATATAACCAGGATAACTGCTGTATTATTTACGATTAGAGCTATGGTGAGCACAGTGTAATAATAATCTGCTACATAATTTTTTATTGATCTGATGGCTTTATTGCAGAAAAAACAAAATGCGACACCACTGCATAACTAAAATTGCCTTTCTTGACATGAGTGTTTAGACAGAGGATTTCATTTAACATTTCTTTTATCTGATGAAATTCTCACAGTTTTAATATCATAATAAGTGTGATGCTATGGGATCTTTCAATTTTCCTCTTTGAAAAGAACTGAGGAACAGGCATAATTCATCTACCCAGGTTTCTCATTCTTTACTTACGGAGTATCATTAATTCCCTGACATAAGAGTCATCACACATTTCATTAACAGGAATGGAATGAGAAAGAAGTGGCTTTCAGTTAGGGAAATGCTATCTCTCACCCTAAATAAACTCTCTCTTTGAAGATTAATAAAATCAGAATATCTTTCTTTACCAGAAAGTTAGGAAGTCATGTTTTTAAAATATTAGTGGAAGAGCTTTTAAGGAGCACAGAGATCTTTATCAAACTAGGTAAGAGCGTTCACTGTTGTCTACTCTTAGTGATGAAAACTTGACTGAGTCATACAATAAATTGGAAAATGTCTTATAAAAGAAATGAATAATAAACTTTGGTAGAACAGTAAACATAAGTATATACGGAATCATTTCATTTCAGCAGGACTTGCTAACTCATGCAATGAAGATTTGCAATCATCAAAGGGATTAACACCTGGCAATATTTTTTTCCTGATGCCTAATTTTAATAAGTAAAAGGTGAGAATACTGAGTGACAAAATTATTAAAACTATTTTGTTTAAAGTTGGTTAGCTTTGCGAAATTTAAGAAAATCAGCAATATATAGTATAAATTTTTATAGTCCATTTTACCTATGTTAGTACTTGAAAATGAGGCCTTAAAATAGTTGCTTCCACAATATCATGAAATGGATTTCAAGCTCCATGTGCTATTTTGAAAAATATATTCAAATCATATTTCATAGAATTGTAATGTTTCATGCATATTACCTCAGCTGATCTTAATAACAAACCATGTTATGTAGGAAAGACAAGTGTTCCCTTTTGACAGATGTAGAAACTGGGGATTGAATAGGTGGGATGTGGCAAATTCACATCTCACACTCTTATCTCCTAAACTATGATCCTGTACTTTTTCTATAGTACTATGTGCTCTTTAGAGGTTTATTTGATTTGAATTAGGTAATTGGTGCACTGATGGTAAGTCTTTACAGATCTGTATAATTTACATAAAAATTATGAAATATAAACTCTCTAAGAGGAGTCAGATTTAAGAGAACTTTCAAGTGGACACCATCATCATCATCATCAACATCATCATGGCAACTGACACTTATGGAACCAAAAAAAAACACAAATCTCATAATAACCTGACATGGCTTATGGAGAAATTACATAATTTGCCCAATGTCATATAGCTAGCTAGTGGTGGACCAAGGCTCTGAACACTGATGTTTATAAAATCGGACTTTGTACTCTTAATATTGTTTCATTTTCCTCATGTACCAGCTTTCCAGTAATATATCTTGTGGGGACTGTCTATAATTGTTTAAACAAAGAAATAAACCCAAAATATACCTGTCTTTTCTTTTCATGGCTAGGAAACCAGTAACAGAGGCATAAAATGTGTTGACATAGAAAGAGTCACTCCCAGCGCCCTCATAGACATTTATATTAGCTTATTTGAACATTTCAGAATTTTATGTGATAGCCATGCCATCCACCATGAATGGTCTAAAATGCATTATAGTGAAGGGCTGTTGACTATGACTTGGAAGCTAACCAACTTTAAACAAAACAGGTATGTAGATTTTATTTTCAATTTAATTATTTGTTTACTAAAAAATCATCATTGTTGAGAGCTGTTATAAAATGTGTTATTTTTAACAAAAAATGTAAGACTTAATGTTATGAATTTTAGACAAGATACGTAATTAAGCATTGCTGGTAAAAGAAATAAATAAAAATAAAAAAAAATAGGAAATTGTATGACCTTTGAAAAAATAAGAGGAGAAATATGGAAAACTATATTCTAGTTCATTCCTGGCACAAATTTTCCCTTCCCAACCCCTCTTTTATTGTCTGTCTTAGTTGTACAGTGAAATAGTAGCTACAGTGAGATAAATCTAGGAATAACAGGCAGGGTTCACTCCAGTTGAAGAGTGTCAACAATTTGCCTTTTGTGTTATTTTCATTAACTGGAAACAGCAATAAGAGTGTCAAAATAACTCTATTTGCTGCAATAGTGCAGATTAATATCATGGCAGTTTTTCCTGAAATATGTATCTTAGCTAGACCAGTTTGGTAATAGAAATGTCAGTGTCCATGCCTTGGTATGCTAATCTGTTATTCATTGAAATACAGGGCTTAGGTTGAACAATTACATAAAATAATAATAATAATAATAATAATAATTCCATGATACATGCCCCTAATTTAATATTTTCATTTAAAATATTTTTAAATGTTTAGAAATCTGCTATTAGCAATGTTAAGTTTTCTAGAAATTGTAGCCAATGTAATAAGGCAGGAAAGAGAAATAAGAATTGTAAAAGCTATGAGAAAGGTGACCAAAAAGTCATTACTTACAGATTAGAAATAATTAGAGAATTATTAATATCAGATAAATAGTATTTTAAAGATCAGTAACACTCATGTATTATTACAAGAGAAAAGTATAATTGCTACAAAATTGCATTCATAATTATAACAAAACTGTTAGGTACATGAAAAGCTTTTAACACAATATATATCTGAGCAATATGAAGAAATGTATTGATAGAAATCAGAATTTACTAAGACGAATAGAATTAAAACAGAGAAAATATTTAAATGACAATTTGCTTTCAAATTACATTTATAAATGTAGTACAATGTTAATCGAAGTCCCATCAAGTATGTTCTTAGGAAAAAAAATTTACTTATTTCATCTGGTAGAATAAATAGATGAAAATATTTAAAATACTTTTGAAGATGAATAATATGAAATATGTTAAAATACACTATTAAGTATAAAATCAAATTGATGTGATATAAGAATAAGGAAAGGCAAAGGTATAGATAGAATAAACTATTCTAAAAATAATCTAGAATGTATAAGATCTTATTTGATTGATGCAACAAATAAGTTTTGAGAACACCTCATTCTTCGGAAAACAATATTTATTTAGATCTTTACTTTAAGCCATTTACTGGCATAAATATAAAATGGAAGAAAATTCCAAATCAGTTAAGAGAGGCATATAACATAAGGATTAAGAGATGACTACTTTGCTTCACATTATTTATTCTCTCTGTGTGAGTTACTTAGTCTCCCTGGGCTTCACATTTCCCAACTATAAAACAGAGATAATGATAGTGCCCATTGCTATATGGTTATAGAAAGGATGAAATAGGCAAATATGTGGGTACTTAGAAAATTGTTTAACAAATACTGAAAACCCTTACAGTGTTGACCTTATTATTATAATATCACTATAATTAATATAAAAGGGATACAGTGATTTAAAAGAAAAACATTAAAAGTAAAAAATAAAAAGTTGAACTAGTTATTTAATCTCCCAATGTGAATGGTCTTTCCAAGATCTACAGGAAGCAAGTAAGTTGCAAATGGAATAATCTATAAATTTGACAACTCTCAAAAAGAAAAATTCAATTATCAAAAATAAAAATTTCAACAAAAATGAAAAAAATTAAACACAAAATAACAAATGAGAATTATAGAATTAATAATATATTCATAGCTAATAAATTATATGCAAACCCCCCCAAAAAACTACAAAAGGAAAATAAAAATATTTCATTTAGACACACAAATAGAAGAAAATTTGAATAGCTCATCATTTTTAACCTACTTAAATATCGAAGATTAAAAAAAAATTCACAATACTAAAATCTCTCAAGGGATAGAGAATGTCCTAATAGTGAAACATGTCCTAATATCCTGGAATACATTATGGTAAAATATACGTATCGAGAGTTTTAAAAATATTCATCTTTGAGCCACTACTTCAATCTCTAGTTGCCTATTTTAAGGACATAAATAACATGTGAAATAAAAGTTTTACACAAAGATGTTCAGTGTAACATTATTTATTTTAGAGTAATGGAAAATAGCCAGTATATCAATATTAAGGTTATGACTAATCAAGTTTTGGACTTTGCATACATTAGTATAGTAATCAGATGTTAAAGATGAGTTTCACACTAGTTGCTATCAATCTATTTCCAATACCGGTACTCAGTTTACCAACTGAAATAATAAATGCAATCTTGAGAATAGGTTTCCAAAATCTATATACAAATAATTTTAATGGTAGCCTCCTTTTCTTCTTAACCCTAATAGTTAGATACTGAACAACCCAAGAAGTAAAAGATAAGTCATTTAGTAGAATCAAGAAACACATTACATTTGCAATAAAGCTATTTTTGAAAGGCAGGGAAAGGGTCAATGTGTAAAAAAAATCAGGATGGAGGCTTATTGCTATGGAAAGGGAGAGTTTACAGAGAAGTGGATGTGACAAGGATGAGGACACACATAAATGAAATGTCATTATATAATTCTAGTTCTTAATCTGTATGGTGGATTAATGGATGTTCCATGTTGTTTTGCTTCATAATTTACATAGATGTTGCAGGTATTCTTGTGTTAATAGCACATGTAAAATTTTACTTTTTTAACAGGCACAGGAGAAATGATATCTGTTATTGGGATATAAAACGAATAAAACTCAGTTCGATTTTGGCTCTTGCCTTTGTTAGACATATACTGTCATTCCTAGCTCATGTCGCCCCTGACTTCTCTGTGGCTTTTTCTATTTATCTGTCAAATAGGTTTGAGCATTCTCAAAATCCTCGGTGAAAAAGAACTCAGACAATTGAAAAGTGATTTTATACAATATTGTTGCCCACCATTCCTCCCCAGTAACTTAAGAAGTGTCTGGCTAGTTGGATGGGAGTGGCAAGAAGACAATGCATCTGAAGTTATCATAGATGACATTGCCGTGGGTGGGGCGTGCTTCCAAGACCTTTGCTTCTAGAGCTGCATTCCCATACCCTTCAAATGAGAGGAGAATCATATTTGTAAATATTGTCCGAAGGAACATAAGAGGATTATGGTTACTGACCCTGTCACATTTATCAAAAAACTCGATCCTAAGCTGATGGATCTAAATATGAATACAATGATGGATTCAATCAGATTTTTATAAAGTAATCCTTATTTATTCACACACACACACACACACACACACACACACACACACACTTTCCTTAAAACAGAGAGATAAAAGGAAAGACAAAGAGACAAAGAAAAACAATATTTAATGGTGGTCTATAATTTACCAGCATTATCATTATATATACATTTGTTAGGCATTTGCCCCAAACTGGCACTAAATGATGTTATTTAAAAAAGAATGCAAAAGGAGGTGAACCCAGGAGATGAGGCAAAATCCAAATGTCTTGAGTATTTAGCATTCAGAATTAAAGTGATAAGAATGTTAGAACAGAACTAGAATATACTGTGTATATAGATAATGAAGATTGTCTATAACCATAGGTAATCTAGTATTATTTTCATGGCTTTATTTTCACTAAATCTCCTTAAAGATTTCCTAGAAATTGGATATAACATTTGCTTGTAACAGTAACATGCATTATATAACCAGTTCATTACTCTTTTCTCTCCATCCTATAGTACCAAAACATTCCAAATATGGTGCTGAGGTTGTTAGAAAAATGGGTATAAAAATGCAATATTTAAGTAACTTGGTATTTCAAATGACAGGCAATCAATTATGTTTTTTATTAACTAATTGACCAATTTGCTCATTCATTCAAAACAAAATATGTTGATTTTGACCTGAACTCTGCTAGGTGTTTGGAATCCCCAAAACGTTAAAATATGATTCTTATCCTTTTAGAACCAAGTTTAGTCAAGAAACTAAAGCAACCTTATCTGAATGTCATGAGTATTGATATAGTCATAATAGTATAGTAATGTAATATTTGGGGATAGAAGAGGAAAACCATTCTTGCTGAGGATTAAGTCTGACAATTAAGTTCGTGAACTTGTTGCAAAGATGTTGCTAATCTTTTTTGATATCAGAGGGATTATTCATTATGAATTTGTACCAGCTGGACAAACAGTTAACCAAGTTTACTATTTGGAAGTGTTGAAAGGGCTGCGTGAAACAGACAACCTGAACTTTTCGCCAATAATTCATGGCTCTTGCATCGTGACAATGCAGACATGGCACTGTCTGTGCGGGAGTTTTTAGCCAGTAAACAACTAACTGTTTTGGAACACCCTCCCTGCTCACCTGGTCTTTACCCCAGTGACTTCTTTCTTTACCCAAAGTTAAGAGAAATATTGAAAGGAAGGCATTTTGATGACATTCAGGAGGACATCAAGGGTAATACGAGTACATCTCCGATGGCCATTGCAGAAGAAGAGTTCCAAAATTAGTTTGAAGGGTGAACTAGGCGCTGGCGACAGTGCATAGCTTCCTAAGGGGAGCACTTCGAAGGTGACCACAATGATATTCAGCCATGAGGCATGTAGCACTTTTTCTAGGATGAGTTCGTGAACTTGTCAGATCTCATATACTCGTATAAATACTTGCTATGATTCATTCTTTAGTAAATTTAATAGGTTTGATGAAATATCCATAAAATTTCATCTGCACTTTTTAAAACCTAGTAAGGTCCAAATCCAGTTACTTTTATAACCATGGCTTCCACCATAAGCAATTCTTATAATTACGAAAAGAAGGAACAACTGAAATAGAAGATGTGAACCAAGAAAGTAGCTCACTATTTTTTTTCTTAAGGAAAGAACAGTTCTATTGCTTGAAGTACTTTTCCCTGTTGTAAGAAAATGCAGGCCAGCAAAACTAGCATACTGAAATGTCAGCTCAGTCATCTCTTCCCATGTCTGCCCCACAATGTCTGCTGCCTTGCAAGGTAAAAAAAAAAAAAAAAAAAAAAAAAAAAAAAAGAAAAAGAAAAAGAAAAAGCTAATTTAGTGGCTAGAGCTAAATTAGACTTCTTAATTGACATTTCACTTTCATCTAAAATTAGGCCAGCACATGTTTAAAAATTCTTTTTATTTTGAATGAATTAGAGACAGCTTGTAAAGGCTTGTAAAGATCAGAAGGGGTAGTGAGGGACAAGCTTAGCTGAGCATTTTCCCAATTTGGCAAATGCTCTTGAAGGTATCTCTGAGAGAAGCCAATGGCCTGTCTGGGCCTTGACGCCTGAACTGAGCAGACTGTGAATTAACTTGTGTCGAGTCCCTCCTATGTGATCTGTCTCAGTGGTTGTCAAACTTTTTGGTCTCAGGACCCCACTGCACTCTTAAAACTTGAAGACCCCAATGACCTTTGGTTTCTGTGGGTTTTATCTATTGATATGCCTCGGCATAGAAACCAAAGATAAGAAATTTATACAATGTTTATTTATTTTAAAATAAATACTAAACACAACACTTTAATACAAAATAAACTTTTTGGTGGAAATTAACTATTTCTTCAAAACAAAAACTAATAGTGAGGAGTAGCATTGTATTCCATTTTTCAAATCTCCTCAATGTCTGGCTTTAATAGTAGACAGTTGGATTCTCATATCTGCTTCTATATTCAGTTTGCTGTCCTATGTTGTTTTGATTGAAATATATGAAGGAAATTTGGCCTTACACACACACACACACACACACACACACACATATTATATTGTTGGAAAAGAGAGAAGTATTTTAGTAGCTTTGTCAGATAACTCGGGAATTTTTCTTTGACACTATACCAAAATTCAACAAGTGTTATCATCTTAAAAGTGAATTGCAGTGTATGTAGAATCTGATACTACATCAATAAACCTTTCACACTCTGTTACTTTTAAATCAATTTATTTGTGTTGTATTTTGAATGGCTCTGTTTTACCAATTACCAAAATGCATAATTTATTAGCAACATGCATTGATTACTCCGGAAATATTGGTCTGCTAAGTTACTCAAATCTTCCAAATGTCGTCATATAATATCAAAAAATCATATTCTTGACTATCACTACCAATCTCATCAAATAAGTTTTTTAGCATTGGAAAACTGTCAAGCTCACAGTGGCAGACAACATAAATTTCCAAAATTCTAATTTTTGCTTGAAAACTCGACTTTATCATCAGCAATAAATACTTCAGTTGTTTCCCTTGAAGCACTATTTATTTCTGAGAAAATATCTGCCAAACACTCAAATCTAAATAGCATAGTTTGTCAGACATTCTTTCAAGCAAAAATAGTGTTCTATAGAAAAGTGGCTAATAATCCCACCTTTCATTCAAGAATCATACAAGTGTTTTTTCTGGAGACACAAAATAATTAAATTCCACTGCTTCACCAAGAACATTCTCAAGTAGCATTCATTGTCTTTTGTTTGCTTGTTTCAACTTTTGAGTGCCTGGTGGTAAAAATACAATGAATCTACAGTTTGGTGACCACTGCCTTCATGCTACAATTCCCACAATTTTATCCACCGTGGTTTTTGCACTGTCAGTGCAAATGCCAACACAGTGGAAAAGACAAATAACATTTCAGTAATATTATGAAAGCAGTTTTGACCCTGTGATCTGATAAGTGTCTTGGGGCCCCCTGTGATTGGTGGACCCACCAGTTCAGAACTGCCAGTCTCTCTGACCACCCACAGATGGAGCCACCTAACTCCATCAGCTTACACAGTCTACAAAGCGATTATCAAAGTATGAACTTGCGAGTATTAGGCATGGGAAAAGGAAAAGGAAAAGAAGAACTGAACATTTATCAGAATCTTGCAGGTAGTGCTTTTTGAGCAAGCTCATATAAGATCACTCTAATAGGAAGCTATTTTTTTGGAGTGGTGTGTTAGGATGGGACAAAATATCAAGCATCTCCACTATCCTTCCTGTAATCCAGACACTGAGGTGCTGACTGGCCCTCCAAGTACTTTCCTGATTATATCCTAATAAGATGTGCTTTATTAGTTTCTTCTTTTTCTGAAAAGAGAGCAGGAAACAATAGGGCAAATGGACAATTTTATGAAATGGCAGTGCTCCCAGTCAGGGCTTGCCTCAGAATTACCGAGCCCATCCCCTAAATTCAATTATATTCTAGAGATTTGTTGTTGAACCCAAATATCGCCTATAAAGCCAAAGGTTAACGATTCAAATAATATCAACTCCAAATGTTAGTATTAATAGTTCACAATGATTAACAATACAAGTAACTTAAAAATCTCAACTTTGAATTATCTTTCCTTATCTATGGGTTAGATTCTTATTGTGTTGTAATATAAAGGTACAAACTGATTCTAGATAGTATTTGGTCACAATTATATGTCATTTGCCTTGTGCCAAGCACAGTTATGAGCCCTTACTTTACATATATTTAGTCATTTAATCCTCAAAATGACCTTGTAAGGTTGTCTTCCCCCTATTTTATATTGAGACAATCAAGTCAGAGAATGTAGGCAACTTGCCTTAGGCTTCACAGCTAATCAGCTGCAGAGCTGGGATTTGAACCTAGGCTGTTTGGGTTCTTGGCAGTCCATACTTGAACACTGTGTGAGAAGCAAGACAAACCCTAAAATAAATTTTCTGCAGACTTCTCATTTAGTGGATTCTCTCGTCTAAAGTTTGGATTTGATTCTTCACAAGAATAGACGAATCTTTAAACTATCCCTCGACAGAGGTTGCAACCATTTTGTTGCTTCATTTCTGAAATTATGATTTAATAGAAACCAGGGGGTATCTCAGTGAAAGGTGATAAATTAAAAAGACATATGATGTCAGTGTTTTGAAGTAAACACAACATCCAACCATTATCATATGTGTGCCAATGCAATAAACAAGCTTATCTAAATAATTGTATTTATTAAGTGAATATTTGGCCCTATATTGTCCTAATAAGCTCTAGCACTTTCCTTTGCTTTGTGCTCTGCCGACTCAACTGTCATCAGATTAGGATTGGTGGTTTCTAGAACTTTATGCTGTCCCAAAACGTGTGATTTATAAGGCCCTACCTAATAGCAAAACTAGCTCCCTCTGAGCTGCTTTTCAGTGAGAATCCCTTCCTAAGTGGAGACATCTCAAAAATTTCAAGTTTGTGTGTTTATTTTGACAAACTAACTTCTAAATTCTGACAATTACCTTACAAAAAAAAAAATCAAAACCTTGTTCCAGATTACTATTTAAAAATTAAACAATAATAATAAAAGATTAAAAGATTAAAGATTAAATTAGAAGTCTTATAGCTGTACATTTTAACTTTGTATGAAACCTTGGCAAAATTACTTTACCCCCTCTGTGCCACAGATGTCTTTTGTGTAAAGTGGATTAATATCCACTTCACATGACTGGAGCACACATTTGATGAGGTTATGAAAGCAAATGTGCTTTGTAAAGTATAAGGTGATTTATGTTAAGTAATATCCTCATAATAATGGCCATTTTATAAGGTTGTCATAAAAATTAAGTGAGAAAATGATAGACGGTAATTCCCACAAGAGCAGAAATTTTCATATTTTGGTTACTTCTCTTTTACCTAGCACCTAGAGTAATACCCGGCACATAGTAGGTGCATAACAACTATTGAATGAATATGTGTAAGAAGCAAAGTCATCAATATAATATTATCCAAGTGATCTCTTAGGTCAATTCTATGAATGAAATAAAAATGATTTTCATATTTTTACTGCCAACATCCCAATTGCAAGTCAATTTCTTTTTGTTTAACATGTTACATTTATTGGTATAATATAACAATTATCCCCCAGTAAACTGTAAACTCCCTGAGGACAGGGACAGTGTCTAAATGGTTCTCCGTGTTGTTTCTGGTGCCTCATACTGAAGATATTTGTTGAATAAAGCAAATTAATTTTAAAGAATGAAAATGCAGTGCTCTCCATGGCAATGATTTACTGAAGAATGGACTACCAGGCACCACGTCAGCAGCCCTAAATTAGCAACAATCCTGACAGGCAACAATGCATTACTTATCTGCATGCCACAAACACTGATGAAAGATAGGAGAACATTCTTGGAGTGTGGTCTCTCACTGCAGGTGGAGTGCAGGAATTCAAGGGAGTCCATGTTATCGTGCACGCTCTGTTCTAATGGGAAGGGCTCACAAACACAAAACACCAGCCATCACCATTAGGCATAACAGCAAAAGGGAGGGCCCAAAAAGATTCAGTAGGAGAATAAGTGATACAGCACTACTAACATTCTTTTTTTAAGTGGACATTTTAAATTTATTTGTATACTGAGTAATCCTTTAGCTAGTCCTTCTCTGTTGGGGACCAGAAAGTTGGTAATTAATAATATTATTTTTTTTGAAAAGGTTCTGCTTGGGCCAACTATGGAGCTACATATTAGGGCCAGTGTCATGGAGAGAAAACAGAAATGCAGTCTTTGGATGCTGCAGCTGCTTCGAGCTTTCCTCTGCTTAAGCTGCTAAAGAAGGAGAAAAAGGGACTGCCGGAGTTAAGAAAGTTTAATACCTTGGCGCTGATATAGAAGGTATTATTTTGTCTGTCTGACAGGGTCCAGTGCTATTTTTACCCAGGTTGATACAGGGGTTAGGTTAGGACTTTAGGAAGAAATGGTGATTCATTTTAAGTACTGTTTGTGTAATAGCAACTCCCTCCACACTCACGTCTGCCACATTATTCATTGTTCCTAATGTAGAAATGCCCCGTTCTGCCTCTTATTTCTCTTAAAAATACACACCAGTGAGCATCTCCTTGATAACCCCCCTTACCAGCCCCTGATTGTTTGCTGAAATTCCTCCCTCCTGCGTCACTGGTTCTATTTGTCAGGCTGGGCTCCTCCCCATTCCCCGAGCCCAGCCTCCCTGCCTCCTCCACTGCGGTGTTGTTTCTCATTTAAATGAACAGTTGGATTCTTTTATTTCTTACAAGTGCTGGATTCGCCTTATCGCCCTCATTCCTTTGGGGGTTGCCAATTGGTTTTATCCACGGATGTATCATTTCTCATGCTTCCTTTTTTTTTCTTGCAAAGAGAAAGAAACTCTCCGTCAACAAGCCTCTCCGGAGTGGAAGATTAAAAACCTAGACATCACCTACCTTGCAGCACTACTCCCAACTGGGTTGTGTAAAACTCAATTAAACGCGTCCCCATTGAATACTGCATTACAGTACATTAAACAGAAAATTCTTCAAGCGTGATGACAAAGCTTGAATCCTTGCCTCAAAGCTGTTCCTTGTAGCTTTCTTTAACATTTCAGTCTCTAAGGTGCAAGTCTCCCGTTGATACAACTTTAGTCCAGCCACGGAAAAAAAAAAAAAAAAAATCACAGAGACCCACCGGGATTAAAGGAGAAGTGGGGGGTGGGGGTGTGAAGCTGGTCTTGGCACTTCCCTGGAGCCACTATTGAAACTATACTGCCAACAGAGGACTGGAAATATATTCCAGAGGTCTGCCGGCGAACCATTGAAAAAGTAACTCCCTTATTTTGGGCAGGTGAGTTTTGTAGATTTCCTCCTCTACCAAGAACGATATATTCCTCAGAATATATGAGAAACACATGCGACCTTAAGACAAGAAATTTATGCAGATATCACAAAAATTTTAAAAGTCCAATGGCTCTGTTAGTCCCTTCAGAATTTGTCTCTTCATGGAACAAAACTGAAAAATGATTCCACATCCACATAAAACCTTAAAACTGGTACTACCTATAAACTATGCCGTTTTTGTCTCTTTCCCTATTCCACAATCTTTATTTATAATCTGGTTGCCAAGAGGCAATCCTCCTCTTAATTCATTCATATAACTGGATTGTCAAAGCTTGTTTATCATCAAGCAAATATACAGGTTTACAAAGTTTAGACTAAAACTTTTTCATCAGAATTATAGATAATACTGTATTACTAACTTCACTGTTTTGATATTGGAGACATTTCTCTGCTTTCAAATTTTGGCAATTCAAAGCATAATACTCCCCCCCCCACTGCCCCCCACAACCTTTTGTTTAGTACCCAGCCCACTTGCCGGTGTTAGGAGCAGGGAGATGAATTGGCTGCTGGAGATCACTAAGGTACATTTAAGGCACTGTGTTTTATGTTCTTTATTGATTATCATTTGTTTTATGTCTAGAGTATGATGCATTCCATGATCCTATATTTGATCTGAAATGTAGTACTAGTGAGAAATTATTGGGAGATCTAATGCTTTAATGCTTTAAGGAGACATGATAACCAGCTGATTATTCAAAGCTAAAACAGTACTTTAATGTGGAGCTAGGGGGCATGGTGATACCAGAAGTTCCATTTTCACAATTAACAAATTTAGCTATGGTTATTAAAGAAAGAGCATGCGTGTCTCCACATAGGTATATATTCATACAGGCATATGTATACGTTTATGTAGGCTTGGACCTACTCTCTTTGTTGTCAAAGTCATTTTCTAACACCTATACAATGATTTTCTCCTTAGCATCTTGCTTTAATTCATTGGTAGGGATAGGGGTTCATTCTTCTCCATCATTATTATATACCATTGTCTGCAGCTTTTTCGTACAGGAAGAGAAAGTGTTCACTATTTTGGACATCTGTTATAAGGTTGTAAACTCTGATATTTAAAATGGAGATGCAGGTGAAGTAGACTTTGGCTGGGATTCCAGAAAGGTATTTCTTATGAAAACCATACTAGAGGCAAAGCTAGATATTATCAGGGATCCAACAAATGAAAACAAGTAAGAAAAATACCCTAAAGAGTAGAGCTACCACTTTGTAATCCTAAAATGACTTCTAAGTTTAATTAACAAATATATTTGATTAACAGTTTCTAGATTCTTTAATTCAAGGAAGTATTCAAAGATTAGCCAATTATTCATAAGACAAGTTTATATGAAGAGTAACCTAAAGAGTTCAGGAAAGGTTTATCTTTCTTTTCCAAACTCTTTGTTAGTATCAGGATAAAATAAAAGACATTTTTTCCATTCCAATGCAGTTATGTTTCCTACTATATACTTGTTTATTTAAGACTTCTTTCTTAAAGTTCTTCATGAGATAGATAACTCTTATCTCATGAAGAACTTTACGAAAGAACTCTTAATGTGTAAAAAGCTTTTATCCATCCTTAATTTATTTTTAGAAGTGTGGTTTGATAAATTCCTATCTTATATTTTAATGTTAAACTCATGTAAATTATTGAAGAAATTATAATATGATCCTTATCCTTGAAATATTTAAATAGTTTATCCAAATGAATAATATAATTCTATAGAAATGTATGTCTACAAAGGTTTGAATCTGAATTTTGTATGAGTTATTCTATCATTTACTCAGAGTTTTAAAGACATTTTGTAATTTAACTCCATACAAACATCATATAGCCCTTGCTAAGAAAAAAATACTGTGATAGCTAGTTGTAATTATGTTTGTTTTATGCCACCCCTTTCACTTTTATAGCAAAATCATTTATTTATTTTTATATTTTTAAATGAATTGCACATCCTCTAATATCAGAGGACTTTTTTGGCTGGCCAGAAAACCAGTTCACTCCCTCATGTCTCATATGCTTCCGTTCCAACATTTCTGAACATTTGTTTCAACTAACAGATCAACCACATTAGTTCATCATACTTCTAGAGTTGAAGGTTAGGGCATAGCGGCCAATTGCTGTTAACTGTATGATTTCTTGTTCCTCGGGATTTTATTTCTTATTTTCTCTTCTCTCTCTTTTTTTTTTTTTTTTTTTTTGCACATCTGAGCAATTGAGGTCCTGAGAAGTTTCTCAAAAATGTATTTCTCCAGCAATGGTGCATGTTCTTCAATAAAATATAGATCAAGGCATAACCTATGATTGTTCTTAATGCTTTAACTAATTCATATAAAGAGTACCAAAGCTATCTGATATTGTCTGGTAGTGTCCATTTTCATAGTCTTCTAATTAAGTCAAAGTGTACCACTTTCCTTTAAGATCCATTTCCTCCTGCTACACATTGTATTCCTGTTCTCAGAACCCTGGCTACTATTACCAATTATTTCCGCTTTAAATAATTGTTTTACCTCTTGGCCATTCATTTGTCTTTCTGGTATTTCTTTCATAGCTTCAATTCCCTATTAACTGATACAATAATGCTGATATTTTCCATGGTTTTGGCTGTTTTCATCCAGGGATTTCAAAGTGCTTTAAGATAGCTCTGTTGCTTTGTGGAAGACAATTAATAAGACAAAAAGAAATAAAGACCCAAAAGTGAACAAGCCCATGTATATTCACACACGAAGACCACTGGAAAATCTTTAAAATTCATTCACATTTGAATCACTTTGGTTAGGTGGTTAAGAAGATAACTGATACAATTGGAAGTGCAGGAAAATCTAGTGATGCAATTTGCTTTGATTCCTAAAGACTGATTGGGGTCAATAAGATTTGAAGGTCACTGAAATACAAAAGCAAAGGATTTTGACCATGTTGTTCTTTTTCTGACAGACTTCTTTCAGTCAGAAATGTCCCTTGATTTGAGGCTATAGGCTTCCAGACTTTCAATATAAACTGTTTCCCTCTTTTGTAGAAGTCATTGTTGCAGAAGTAAAGAGAACAAACCAAATATCCATCAAAGGAGAATGGATAAATAAATGGTGGTATACTCATACAATGGAATAATAGTAAAAACAAAACAAAACTACTGATACACAAAATGACATGGATGTGTCTCTAAAACATTACGTTGAGCAAAATAAGTCATAAAATGTATAATTCCACTTATATGATTTAACTCATAAAAAGCTTAAGAATAGACAGAACTAATCTATGTTAATAGAAATCAACAATGGTTGTCTTTTGGAATATGGGAGATCTTTTGAGGTGATGGATATATTCTATATATTCATTGTAAACTTAAGATTTGTACATTTTGTTGTTTGCCAATTCATTGTACATCAGAACTAAATTTAAAAACCAGATTAGGGAAACCAAAATTAATGGCGTTGGCATTTTTCTTCTGAAGATTTCTTATTTATATTTTTATTTATACAGTAATTTATGTCTTTCTTTTCACTGTTTTTCCAAATAAATTCTTTTTTGTTAAGATTCAAGCCAGTGTGCACTGAATTGTTCCATTAATTTGGTAGGCATGTCACATTTCAACATGATTAAAAAATAAATGCATGGGTAGAAATAAACACCATTTTATTTGTAGGCAATGTTGTGTTGTGGACAAACTAGGGCCAAATTCTCACTCTATCCCTCACTAGCTATAAAACCTTGGCCAAAATATATTCTCATTGCTTCACCTGTAATAATTATAGCAATCCTTGCAGAGTAGATACATAATGCATACAGGTTGGCTATAGAGTAAATGCTCAACAAATTTTAGTTTCTCTTTTTGGTCCTTTAACTTCAAATGTTTTGTCTCTGTACAGAAGGCTAGATTTGGAAGCAAGTGTGTAACTCTGTGAGTTTGGTGTGCCTGACAGACGCCTCATAGGATGCAAAACAAAGCTGCTACTGTATAATACAGTCTCGTAAGGATAGAAACACATTACGAACAAGAAAGCTATCAGCTTATCTCACTCTTTCCATACAACTTGTTATCTATTATTGCTTCCCAACCCAATCTATTTTTTCTACCTTAGACTTAAGAAACTTGGGGAAAAGGGAAGGGAGAAGAGGGGAGCCAAAAATTAATTTATTCATCCAACAAGTATTTCTTGAGTGCGTACTATTAGTCAGGCATTGATCCCCAGCTCTTTCTGTTCCTAGGACTCAGAGCTGGAATTAGAAGACAAATAAATGCTTTCAGGGAGATATTTCTGGAATGCTCACTAGATCAAAATCTTCTAAAACTTTTCAATATTCTTTTCTGAAGACCTGCTAGTGTCTCAATGGAAGCAAACATAATAATGATGGTCTCTATCTTGTCTTCGAGAGCAGCGAAGATTCTTCCATGTGCACAGCCTCTAGGATTGAACTTTACAAAACCAGAAGCAGGGAGCTCCCATTGAGAGTTGTGGACTCGCAGCCTTACCCCTCCTCTCTGTCCCACCGAGCCAGAATTTTCTGACCTGCAGGGCACCCTGTGGGACTCATCTGTTTTCTTAAGCATTTCCTGGCTAGGGACACAATCCTGTTTTGGAGGGAGGAGAAAGTGACACAGAGATTTATTTGCAACTGAACTGGATGAGGTAATTATGTAAGTACCTAGTTAATCTCAGACTACTAAGGAGTAGTAGTATATTGGTGTTACAGGACATTAGTGCTCCGAAATGTAGCAGTTAGTTGTGGGGAAAAACCTCCAAAATTATTCACTGAAAAAGTCAGGAATTTTCAGAGGTCTATAAAAAAATCCTAGAGCAGCTACTTTTAGGAATTCAGAGGGGTTCATCCATGTACTCTCTTGCTCTCTTGTTTCTCCTCTTGGTTCTATGTAAAGGAGGCAGGTGCATGTGTGCATGCACGTGTGTGTGTGTGTGTGTGTGTGTGTGTGTGTGTGTGTGTGTGAACTAGGACCTTTGAATCCACTTACTATTTTCAGTCCCCTAACCAAAAATATTAGGGCACCAGTGCAGGGATTATTGTCGTTTTGTTTACTCCAATGCCTAGAAAATTGCCTGGCACATAGTAGGCCCTCAATAAAAAGTTGTTGAATAAATGAATGAGGGAATGAAGCAGAGACAGGTTCAATGTGAGTTGTGTCGTTAGCTTTGTGAATTGGGCACGTTAGTTAAGTTCTACCCATGTTTCTGTTATAAAACTGAGGATAAGTGTATTGCTTTCCTAGGATATCTGTCAGTTTTTAATGATTCGATGTCCTGGACAGGGCTTTGTATACACTGAGCACTGAATGTAGGTGGACTTCCTTCTCGTTATGCACACAGTCTCCCTGACTCTGCAATGATTTAACACCTTGTTATAGTAGAGAGTTGTGTTAATTGGATAGTTCTACATTAAGTATTACAATGTTGACTTAAAAATGTTGATATGAGCAATGTAGCATTGATTATAAAAAAGCATTGTCTATCATTATAGATTTCTCTAATATAATGTGTTCCAAGGTCAGAAAATAAAGTATAACTTTACAACAATAATTATAAGTTGTTGAAATAAACATGCAATTAACAATTTCCTCATGGTTTGAATATCATAACCAGTGTAATAAACAGACTCAACAGGGGGAGTTTTACAACTTTGAACGAATTCCATTTTTCATTCCAAGGCTTTTATTTATCAGTCCCATGTAAATTAAGTTGTTTTCAACCAAAAGTTAATAGTTTATTTGGGAACTTGTTTGAATAATAAAACATAAGATTTTTTTTGGCTTAAAATATTTGGAAGCTGAAAACTCAAATAAACCTATATCACGGTTAAGGCTATATCAGAGGGCTTTATTTAATGGGGTGAAGGAAATATTTCCTGATTTTTTTTATTACTATTGGGCAGATCTGACACCATTAGTTTTCTTCCTGTCATAAATAGAGATGAGTAGAATTTGACAGGCATCACTATAAAATAGGTTATAGGTAAGTTCAGGCATCTTTCCTTCCACACAGACCTTTTACACTCAGTTCTGATGGGGTTGCATGAATAGATTGACCAGGTTTGATTTTAGGCTTCTAGGTCACGGTTTCACCTTGACAACAGTTCTTTCATTTCTAGCCGCAACATTTGCTAGGATCCCTAAGGTGCATTCAGTTTTGTAAGTAGTGTAAAGAAAAAAAAAAAGGACAGAAAAAAAATAGATAAATCTTAATTCACATGCTGCAGGACTATCTCTGTGTCTCTGGTACAAAACTTCAAATCCAATCCAAGAACTGGATGTGTATTAGAAGTCTGCAGATTTAAACCTTGTCCACCATGATCAAACTGGATTTATGGAGCATCATAACTCTCCAGACACCATCCAGCAGCTTATTAATTTAATAGACTCCTGTCCATTCACTGATGTTCCTGCCCTGACAGTCTCTCAAGATAAGGCGAAAGCCTTTTGACAGGACAGAGAGCATATATATTTTCTTCTGTTTTCTCATGGATGGGGTTGTCGACAACTTGAAATGTGTGGCTCAGCAAATTTGCTTTTTTTCCTTCTCTTTTTTCCCAGTTTGCTGTGCAGGAAGGATGACAGAGGCAAGCCTCCAGAGAGTTCCAGAGGTCAGGGCGCCTGTGTTTCCCCTAAGTACTTATTTAGCATTTTGTTTCCCAAACTAACAATGAATTGTTTTAAAGGCATACACGCAGAGATTTTCACCATGAAAAGAAACAGCATTACAATTTAATGCCTAATATAAATTAAGAAATGTTAGAGAAGAGGAAAACAGCAATAAATGTTCCTATTAGAGCGCAGTAGAATTTCTTTTCCTTTCCTCTCCTCTCCTCTCTTTTCCTTTCTTTCCCTTCCCTTCCTTTCCTTTCTTTTCCTTTCCTTTCCCTTTTCTATAATCCCATTTGTGGGAATGAGAGGGAGTTCCAAAAAAGATAGCACTCAAGCTGTTGTATATTTAAAGACAAAACAGGAAGAACTTTTCAACATTGTCATTTTTCCTTTATGATATTCTCATGCTCTACAATTGTGTTTGTGATTTGCAAATAAATTCACAAATCTCAGCGAGTTATTACACCAGTATATTGCAAGGTTAACTCTTTCCATCCCTCAGTGTACTCTTCTGTTCAAGTTAGCTCAGTAATCACTAGACCTTGGCTTCTCAAACTTAGGTGTGCACGCAGAACACCTGGGATCTTATGAAAATGCAAATTTGGATTCAGTAGGATTGAATGGGCTCTGGGATTTTGCATTTCTACAAGCTGATAGATACTGTTGGTGGGCAAATCACATATTAAGTAGCAAAAGATTAGCCAATTTTTTTTAAAGGGATAGTTTAGATGTGGACAAAATTATATCCTAGGTATAATTATTTACACCAAGATGACACATAACTTGAACATATCTCAAAAGTTGACAGATTCCCTAGTTGACAAACAGTGGGTATTCAACTAATATTTCAATGAATTGAAGAACATACGATTCCAAATTTCATGTAATGGCCATCTTTTTAATAATCACTCTTCATTTTTACATGTGTGCAAAAGATAATTGTCTTACTTTCCTTTGAGATAGTTAACTCCAGTGATGTCTTTAAAGCCAAGGATACGATAACAAGTAACTTGTCCATTTTCTCATACACATTTTTCCTATTTCATCTCATTGATAAAAAGCTACCTTTCTTATCTGTATCATGGGTCAAAATGCAAAATTGTGAAGCAAGATTCCTAAACTAAAATATTGTTTGGCCTAAATATCTTTCATAGGACTTTTTATTTTCTTTCCTAGACTTAAGATCAAGCCATTCTGGACTTGACAGGACAGAATAATTGTCTGCAAAACACACACTTTAATCTAGAAACCTACACTCAAACCACAGCAAGACAGCAGAAATTATACTTAAGATACTTAAGATTTTATTTGCAGTATGAAACTAGTTCTGATACTGAGAAACTCCAAATCGTTATTTACTAGCTTATTGATAAATTCTATGTCTTTTCAGGGGAGGGAAGTGGAAATATCATACATTACTCATTGGCTAAGCTTCATTATGAAACCTGAAATTCCTCATTAGAAATATTTGATAAGTATTCTGAAATGTTGTTTTCATTAAGAAACCTCTGAGACTGCTATTTATTGAAAGACTACACAAAGAAAAGGATGTTGAACTGGAGACCAGTCATTCTTGAAAATTTTTATGGAGACAATGGAGACCAGACAGTGATGATACATACTAGATTTCTGACAGAAAAACTAGCTTAATGTAATCTATTCTCATTGAATTTCAATGGGCAGCAGACAGAACTACATGAATAGATAGATAGAAAGATCTTATCTTTTTTTACTCAAATGTATATATTTCAGATCCATTCCCTGGTTGGGATATTTTTGCTTGTGACACCACGATATACTATCTTGGTTGACCCCACTGTTGTCTGACAGTCTTCATAGACCTCTGACAGGCTAATGAGAATATATCTTCTCTGAAGTACTACTGTATGTCATGGCATATAAGGTGACCTTTTAAGTTTAAAAATAGCCTTCAAAAATGTGGTTCACTTATATACCAAGAATAAAATGAAAAGCCTCCAATTTCAGGTCTCAGAGTAGTCTTGAGGTCTGCTGACTTTCCCCCAGTGAAGAGCTTAGAACGACAGGCACAGTTAACGTTTGACAGGAGAAGAAAAGTGGATCCAAACAGAATTGCCCAGTAATGGTGAGCCAATGTCTTGGCATGGTTGGTGTGTAAAGATACCAAATAAAACCCTACGGTTTGACAGCATCTTTTGCATGTATACAGATTTTAACTTTTCCAAAAATTTTACATACCCTCATGCTAACTGACGTAGTACAATGTATGCCATATATATATGTATGCCATATATATATAAATATATATATATAAATCATCTATATATAGATCTATCTATATATAAATCTATATATATAGATAGATCTATAGAAAAAGATCAGGATATATATATATATATATATATATATATATATATATATATATAACTCCAAAGAAATCCTCTTGTACCAGATTCCTTAGCATTTTAAAAAGCTTGCTAAGGCATGGAATAATTTTGCAGATATGGGGAGACTAGGATTTCAGGTACTGAATTTTTCAAATGATTTTCACACCGGTAATTTCTGAAACTCAATCAAGTCACACTAGAGTCTCCTCTGTTGAATGACACATCATAAAAGTCATTAAATAATCATTCAAAATTCAGTGTGTATGTACTATGTGCTATTTGGGAAGTTATAGAGGTCAGAAATGCAGTCATTACATTTGAGGTGTTCACATCCAACTTGGGACAATGTTTAGGCTGGGGTGGAGCTTTCCCCTTACAGGGATAGAGCAAGGAAGGCTGTTCAGAGGCACTGATATATGCTAAGTCTTGAATGGTACCTGCTAGCAGTGGTCAAGGTGGCTAGAAATTTATTAGGCAAAGGAAACATGATGTACAAAGACAGGTATAAACAAGCAATGGGTATTTGAGGTATAAATAAATGAGGATAGTTGGAGCATAGAGTGTCTGTGGAGGATGAGTGAGAAACGTCGCTATAAAGAGTAGGGTAGTTAAAAGCATAGATGAGATAATCTAGAAGAAATATATATGAGAAGGAAGAAGACATGAGAATGACAACCTTTAGAGGATGGACAGTGATGGAGAAAACTGTCACTGGGTATGGAAAGGTATAATCAGATCAAACCCAGGGGAATGAAAAATTGGCAACAAGAAACCACAGGAGACCTTTGAGAGAGTCACTTCAACGGAGAGAAGAGAAGATGCTGGAATTTAGGAAGTCAAAGAAATGAGTGCAGAAAACTTGGCAGAAGCTTGTCTAAGAAAGTGAAGCAGAGAGGGTTTCCTGTTAAGTATGGGGAATTAATTGCATGCATTTATTTCTACTTCCTTTCACTGACATGACAGTAAAGGAGGGGGGAAAAAGATGATAAAGGCAAAGAGATGGGGCAGAATAGGCCGTAGAAATCAACAAAATCTTGGAAGCTAGAAAATTTATAGAGATGACGTAGCAGAGCACAGAAAGTTGAAATCCAAGTACCTGAGAAACAGCAGGTCAAGAAGAAGCCAGCAGATGGATTCTGCAGAATCTGGAAAAGATCAGGAAATAAAGACACCTGGTGTCTTGAAAGGTGGGGTGAGCAGTAGGGCGAAAACTTGCAGGACTGGCATTATGAGTAAGAGGCTGTTAGCTACACAAGCTCGGCTCTTTCCTGTGGACCTAAGGGACATTTCCTCTCTCAGTTGGAATATGGATGCGTAGTATTTGGAGAACTGGAACAGTGGCTTTAGGTCCAGAGACATAGGCCCAGTAAAAGGGATACTAACGTGTCACTCGAATCAGATGATGAAGGGAATACCTACAATCTCAACAATGAGACATTGCTTACCCAATGCACCACCCGGTCCCTTTCGCCTACTAAATCCTCTGACTGTTGGCTGCAAGATTCATAAATCTCAGAGATGAGACTGCCATTCTCTGGAGAAGCTAACCATGCAAAGACTAAAATATTACATACCCTGTTATTTGCGGACCTCATTACCATGGCTGCACTGCCATCCTATGATGCCTGTACAAAACCCACCACCTACCTACTGATGCTGGTCTAGCGTTTAGCCTTTAGGACCCCGCTCCTAAAAACGTAAGGTAAACATTCATAGATCTCTAGTCATTTGAGGAAAGATTTTACACTAAATACAGGGACCAAAACAGGTAGTACAGCTTCCAGTACAGCTTCCAATTCCTACCTTCAGAGCTAAAAGAATACATATATATATATATATATATATATATATATATATATATATACACACACAAAGAGCAGTGTATTTAAAAAAGGATAATAATAATGACATTTGATTTTAATTTGCTGAGCAGAAAAAAAAGGGGGCATGTCAGAGAATAAGAAAGACCTCTTCTAAATTATAAACATGGTAGTTAAAATGCAATAGCGAAGTTAAGGAATAAAGTTGGAGGACATACATCTCGTAAGTTGAACAAAGTTTAGGAGATAATTATGGGAATATTATTAAATGCTTACTTACATTGCTTCCCATATTAAAAAATAAGCTGCAACCCATTCATTTATCCATTCATTCACTTATAAATATTTAATGAACACCTAGTATGTGCCAAGCACTGCTTAAAAACATACAAAATTCCTATCCTTGAAGAATTCTTATTCTAGGGGTGGGAGAATGACATTAAAAATTGAAAATACATGCTAAAATGTCAAATACAAAGATAAATGAGACAGAAAATGTTATGGATGGATTGTTTGTGCTCCTCCAATTTTTTACATTGAAGCCTGAATCTCCAATGTGATGGCTTTCAGAGGTGAAGCCTTTGAGAGGTAATTCGGTCATGAGGATGGAGGCATCATGATAGGATTAGTGCCCTTATAAGAAGAGACAAGAGGAAGCTCTCTCTCTCTCTCTCTCTCTCTCTCTTTCTTTCTCTCTCCTTTCACCATGTGAGGATCTGCAAGATGATGGCTATCCACAAACCAGGAAAAGAGCTCTCACCAGATACTGAATCTGCCTGAGCCCTGATCTTGGATTTCCCACCCTCCAGAACTGAGAGAAATAAACGTCTGTTATTTAAGCCACCCAATCTATGGCATTTTGTTATTGCAGCCAGAACTGACTCATACAGAGGAGTAAAAGGAGAGAGAGAGAGAGAGAGAGAGAGAGACAGGGCAGCTAGGTGGACCCTCTGGGAAGGAGACCTTTAGAGAGAGTTCTGAATGAAGTGAGAGAGGGGGCCATGTGGGGACAGAACACTGGGCAAAGGCATTGAGGCAGAGGCTTGTTTTTTTTTCTTTTTTTGTATTTTCTACCAAAAGCAAGGGGACCTCTGTCACTGAGACAGAGTATTTGGAGAGTTGTAGCAAATGTAACCACAGAAGTATCCCTGGCAGATCATGTAAGGCTTGTTAGGCCAAAGTAGTGACTTTGTAGGTTTAGTTGAGGGGTTGGCAAGCTTTTTCTGTAAAGGGCTGAATAGAAATATTTTATGTTTTGCAGGCTAAATGGTCTCTGCCACAAATGCTCAACTCTGATGATTCAGTGTAAAAGCAGTGGGTCAGATTTGGTTTGGGCCGTATCAGTCTAATTGTGATGGGAAGTCACTGGAGGGTTATATGTGCTTCCACTTCTCCACTTTCTCTGTGAAACAAGAAGCAAGTTCATTAGCTAATAAGGGCTGTTATACATTTGGGGAGACAGAAGTCTGAAATAGTGACCTTGAAGATTAATTAGGCAAGTAAATCTGTATTAACAGGCTACATACACTGAGGGTTCTATTCACCTTGTGATCAAATGTAATGTAAACTGGTCATCACTGGGTTATGTTGCTGCTGGTGGTGGCGGTGGTTTGTTTTATTCTGACTCCATGTTTATGTGGCATTCACTATGGATAAGGCACTACTATAAGCACTTCACAAATATTAATTCACCTCATTTCTGCCCAGAGAAAAATGGAGAATTGGAGGGAGCAGAATGGGGGGATTGCCAGGCCAGTAAAGGCCAGAGCGAAAGAGAAGGGTGAGTGATGAGAATCATGGGCCCTGGAATCTAAGCCAGGTAACCTGAAAGTAAAGACAGGAGGGGCTGGTGGGCAGGAAAATGATGGCAGTGCGGTGAGAGGATAGGAGGTTCATGTGGAGTTCAAAATTTGTTGGAGTGAGGCAATGACTGGATTAAAGTGGATGATTTACTACTATCTTCTAGAGCGGTATAGCTACCATCTTTATTTCTCTGACAGATGAAGTTTTCGTTTTATTAATGGATGGACCCGAGCTTAACCTCTGACCCAAAATGTTTCCTAAAATCCTGATGTGACCAGAACATTCAGTAGCTCTCCATTGCCTCCACAAAATCTTGAAACTGAGTACGCAACTGAATCTACAACAGGGTCCTCGGAAACTTTTGGAGGCTTGTCCCTCACTAGGCTTCCTTGTAAATTCTCTGCTCTAACTAAAGCGTATGCTGACACTCTCATGAAAACACTGTGTGCACCACAGCCTGGAAGGTTTTAGGCACACAATCTTAACCTCCTCAAATGCCTTCCTTCCATTTCTCAAACTTACGTTCAGCTTTCAATAGCCAGGCCAAATTCCGCATCCTCAGTCAATTTTGCCTTGCTCATGCGAGACTGAACTCAGTATGGTGAAACCTTCATCAGTGAAGGTCCTTCAACAAGCTCCTTAAGGCAGGGGGATGTTTCAGATTCCTATCTATCCCTCATGACACCTGGGCCATCTCATGCCGAATGCATTTATTTTATTTGGAAAATTAACTTATAAAACAAAGTGTTAGGACATTCATAGAGATACTAAAGAAAAATAATCAGATCACTAGGAAGTAATTTAAATTCTATGGATGAGGAACACTTTATGGGCAAGGCAAAGATTTCTTTGTTCTTTCAGTTTGGGTTGTATAAAAGAAGAGCAAGAATGTAGTTAAGACAAAGAGTGATTTTCATTTGCAAATATTTTTCTTAAATTATGTAAGAAAAATAATCAAAGTGAAGAAAATTATAAAAAAAGGATACAAAAAAAAAGCTCCCCAGATCTTACCACCTTTTCAGAAATACTTTTATAATTTCAAGGTATTTCTTTCCAGTAGGTTAACCTGTGCATACACTTTTTAATATAATTATAATCATACTAGGCACAAAACCTCATATTCTGCTTTTTCACTTGGAATTACAATAATTTCCTCTATGCAATATACTGTTTTAAAGAAGTATTCACAGTACCTTACTCTGAAAAAAATCTACCCTAAAGAGTTGTCCCTCAGTTTAGCTGACAAAGACACTTTTGGGGCTAGCTTTCAAGATTAGCATCTCTCTGAATGACAAGCTAACATACCTGAATGATAGTGAGTCACCTCTCCAAAGACCCCACTCTTTGTTTTTCATTTTTATACTTGTAAAACTGATATATTCTTAGTTCTTATCATTTGTCAACATCTTAACTGGGCTTCCACCCCTAAGAGGCAGAAGCTTCATTCACGCATGGATTCAGGGTAGTTTAGGATATTTTTTCTCCAACACATGAAAGCACATCTGATCCACTGAGGTAATTAATAATATTATCACGCAGGGTTATTTACCAACATTTCATTAAGGAAATGCACAGTGATGTTGATATGAGAACAAACATATTTTTTCACTTCATCTAGCATACATTAATAATAACTAAGAACATAAACTATTCAGTATGCCCAGAACCAGACTAAAATAACATCAGTAAGTCACTAACATAATTGTAAAAACAGTAAATGCATAGTAAAAAAAAAATGAAATGACATTTGGCCTGAGATTTGCTGAAGTTGCTATCATTCTGCAATTTGCAACAGACAACTCTATTGTAAATAACATAGTCACTAGTGGGGTCACTTGTCGTGACCTTAAGAACCCCTCAGCAATGGCAATTGGACTCAAAACGGTGGTTCTCGAAAGCAGCCATTTTTTTACAGCCACTGATTCTTAGAATAGGCATAATAAATTGCTCACTCCTCAAAACAATTCTCATTCTTATAGAACATAACCAGCAAAAGCCTTAGATGTTCATGCAACATGTTGAGTTTTCGGCATCGTGTTATCCTGTGGTGCTCGGCAATCAATTACTGTTATACCACCATCATTAATAATTTTCTTAATGAAAATGATTCTGTTGATCTCCGTTGTATTTTAATTATCAGAGTTAAGCATAATTACACTGCAGCTCTGAGCTGGCATGTGGACTCCTTTAGGGCGCAATTTTGTTTTAACACACTGATAATGTAATTTTACATTGTGTCAGTTTGTTTGGTTATTATCCAGTTGTACAATTCCACTGTATTCCTGATAACAGATAATAACCTTAGTACCTCCTATATCCTGAAGTCATTTAAAAAGCAATATTGGAATTCCGCGACTAGCTAACTTAATCGCCTTATGATTTTATAATTCCCGCTGCTAAATATTTGGTTCAGGCACCCTCCCTTTTTTAAGAATACTGTAAAACCAGACAACAGTTATACATTTTCTATGAATTACCTAATGGTTAAATGAAGACTTAAAATATGAACACAATTTTTCCTTTTAAATTATAGTTCCTTATTTTTATGATATTAGGCCTTTTAGATCAAGTTATACACTAACTTATAGGTTAGTTTAAAAATTGGCTGCCACATTAGACAAGGCTGTTGTTTCAAAATTCTAGTAAAATCCAACATATGCTCTATTTTAAGGTGGAAAATAGTCCAGATTTTGCAAGAGTCCTTATAATGAAAGATCTTTATTTTAAAAAGTTGACCAACATCGTCAGTAAGCAGAAAATTGCTCACCCAGGTTAGATCATATTAGAATTTCTGTCATTAATTCAACAGTGCCTAGTATAGCGCCTTGAACAAAGTAGATAATCAATGCAGGCTTAAATGAATTAATTGCATGGCTACATTTATGCAAACAAGCAAAATGACTTTGAAGATGATCACAGAATGATTTGGAGGTTGGTCTTCTATATGACATTAAATTGCTGTGGTCTTAAAAGCAACAGAGAAATTACCAAAAAGTATCGATGTCACTGCTGTTTTAGTTCTTGAACACTTTTCTCTTTAAAGCCAAACCACAGCATGAGAAACATGTATGGTATACATGTATGAAAATATGTGAAGAAGAGCAATAACCTGCAACCTTGGCCTAGCAAATGGTATCCTCAAAACTCTGCTAATTGTATAATTGGGATTGACGACAATATGCTAAAATTGAATCCCAATTTTATCATGTATGAGCTATATATATCCTTGAACTATGAACTTATTTTAACCTCAGTTTACTCATCTGTAAAGTGGGAATAATGTTGCTTATATCATGAGTTTATTGTATTGGTAAATGAGAAAATGTATGCACAGTGTTTAAACAATGCCTGGCAGAGAATCAGTGAGTAACAAATGGTAACTGCTATTAATAGTATGAATATTATCATTATCATCTTTATACTACCATTTTATATAACTGATTAAAAATAAAAATATCCTGTACCCTAAATTGAAAAAAAAAAATCCAGCAATATCTTTAGGCAAAGGCTTCGGGCCTCTGATTCTGTAATATAGTTCTCTGCAGGAATTGTGACTGAATGGGACTTCTGGAACTCTTGGAAATCTTGTATCAGATGATCATGTTTCCTTGCATACTTGCTTGATGCCAACATGGAGGCCTAGCTTCATTTCCTCTAAATCTGTACTGACTCATGACTACAGGGCAAATTGGATTGAGTATAAGACAACTAGCAATATAATATTTATAATAATTAAAATACAGTTATGTTTATGGGTGCTTCTTCCTCCAAATTCTGCAAGACAGCCCTTGCTATTCCATTTTTCCAGCTGAGAAATCAAGATTTAGAGAGGGTAAATGATTTGCACACAGTTACAAATGTACGACAGTTGTTTTTTTTTTACAATGATATTGTGCTTTTACATAAAAAGAAAACTTCCATGGTTAAGGTGGAAGGAAGGGTTAGCTGGTATTTTTCCACTCTTGATTGACACTGTCTATTCTATTAATCTGGATATGTAGACAATATAGCTACTCTGAAATAACAACTTCATGAAAGACTAAATATTTATGCCTTGTTTGAAGTAAACGAACAAAACCCACATGCTAAAGACTTAATTTTAAATACTCAAAATCATAAAACTCAAAGTAAGTCATTTACTTTTCATATGTAAGAAAGGTCACCACACTGTGTAAACACTGTAAGCAAAGAACAGAAAGGTACATAGAAAAGAAGACAATCAAGAACCGAGTGGTATATAGAAAAGACAATCTCCAGTGTTCAAGAGGCATTAGTGGATTTTAGTAGTAAGGAGGCATGCCTCGCTCATCCTACGCCCCCAGCAACCTCCCTTCAACTTCAGCATGGTGCTTTTTAGTCTTTTTCCATTGTAGATAAGTAAATTAGAATTATCTGGAGTCTGTTGAGAATAATGGCAAAAAACAGACGACCCAACAAGTCTGGTCCATCAATGTCTGGATGAACTAATTACTTTTTGGAATGACAGGGGGTAGTTGAGGCAGGAATATAGTATATCAGATTAAATATTAATGCCAAATACTATACTACTTTTTAGTTCAATAAAACAAGATGATAGTAGCCTGTCAAATAGTACTAAGTGATATAATATAATTTTATGATTAGTTGATACATACCTAGGAAGTGAAACTACATTTAATAATACTTCAAAAATTAAGTATATTTCTTTCATGGTAATAGTTACACATTAAGTGGCCTATCTTACACACCATAAAAATTCTATCAAAAATTGCATGGTCCAGGCAATTCTTAAAAACACTACATACATGCATTGTACATTCTATTTGTAAATAGGTACTGATAATACTCTCAGACAGCCAGGTCAAATAATAATGATTTTTGGCATGAAAGTTATAAGTAATGCAGGTTTTTAGCTAGGAAACAAAACAAGGAAATATAAATTTGATATTAAGGAATTTATTTTTCCTCTTCAGTGAGAGCTTCTTAGGGCCATTAATGTGTTGCATCTGGGTGCATGGATGTTAGCCCTGCAAGCAACTATTCTTTTTGTGTGTCTGACAAAGCACTTTGGTCTCATTTGGGGAACTATTTCTCCATCCTAGCAGCACATGTGGGGTTAATGCTACTCTTTTGGCCCTAAGGACAACTATAGTCAGCCAGTCGTCCTTGGTTTGGGGTGCCCCAATGAAAACCCCAATGTGATGTGCCCCAGTGAAAACCCAGAAAAACTCTCTTTTCACTCAATTGTTTTGCTGGTAGAGAACACCTGGAGCTTCCCACCACTTGAGGAGACGATTTCTGAGAATGAAGCCCAAAAAATGAACAGGGGCAAAAGAGAGAGACAGTCTGGGGACAAAGTTTGACACCTGGACTAAGATGTTCCTTAAATCCAGAATTTCCCTGGACTCTCAGTTATATGAGCAGATGAATTCTCCTACTCCCGACACACACACACACACACACACACAAATTTTTTTGCACAAGTCAACTTCGTTTGGATTTCTATCAATTGAAAACAAAAGAGCCCCAACTAATAAATAACATATGATACTATGAAAATGCCTCACACGCCAGTGATGTTCAAGTCAATACTTGTTAAATCTAAATTGCCAAATCCATCCACCTACAAAACTCATTTGCTTTGAAGAGGTTTATCTCACCTGCAGCCTGTGAAGACAGAAGGCTTCAGAGCCCGTGGGATCCTGGTAGGAGCTCTTCTGGTGTCATACTTTCCATGACTCGAATAACCCATGTGACAATCCCAGAATACTACGGTATTCTCAGATTTTTAAGATTCTCAGAATCTCTGGGTAAGCTATTCTGTCCCTCCAAAGGTAATCTGAACACTAGGAATTAATGTCAGGCATTTGAAGCTCATCTAGGAGATTAGAGTCTTCAGCAGAGTTTTCCATTGGCATGAAAAAACAAGGCATACATACACACACACATACTTTGGGAAGTTCCACACTGTAATATATACTCTTTGTGATTTCTGGGCATACAGGTCTGAGTGGTTTGAGAGGATTTACTCATCATGTAACAGTGGGCAGTAGACAGGCTGAGTCACACAGTAGCACAGAGTACAGGATTTGGAATTGTCAAGACCTGCATTCAACTTTGGCTCCCCTGTTAGCTCTCCATGACCATGGACAACCATTCTACCTCCCTAAGTCACAATTGCAAATTGTGTAAAATGAGAAAAACACTAATTATCTCACTGAGCTGTCTGAAAGCTAATGCAGGGAGAATGTATTCTAATGTGTGTAATTCAGACCCTATGTTAGAAAGATGTGTGTGTGAACTCTGCTTCAACTATTGCACATATTAGCTATGTGACCATGGCAAATTCCTTAACCTACCTCTCAGTGTCACTTGGTTAAAGTTAGGTAGTATATTAATTATCTTCCAGGAGGTTTTAAATGACAATTAAATGAAACCATGCATATATAGTAGTTATTGCATTCCCTGCTATTTGAACTACAATACCAATCGTTCTTGTAATTTGAACAATATCAAATTGTCTTTTGTAGGTTATAAACTAGTTAATGGCAGGAATGCATCTGGTTTATCATCGTAGTATGTGAAGCATCTGTTATAGTTTCCGGCAACCATTTATCATTTTGTTTATCTGGTCCACCAATCAATGTTTACTTAGTCCATTTTTGTATAGGCAACATGCCAAACCAAAGACAGAGGGGTGACGAAGACACAGTCCTTGCCCTCAGTAAATATAAAGTAGATTGGAAAGGCAGGCAATGATAGCTTACTTTTTACCTACTCTTTTCCTAAACACATAAAATGATCATCATAAAACAAGACAGTGAAGAGCAATGAGAGAAGTACATACAATTCGGGATGGGAATACCAAGAAACAGGATTCAGGGGTGGCTGTTATTATATTATCCACATGCAAGGCTAGCACATAGGTGGGCACACTACGTACTTTATGAGTTAATTAATTAATAAGCTTCTATAAATTACTCTAAGTTTATTGCCAAAAAAGCTTAAGGTATATCCAACCACAATAGAAACACATAAACATGTTCAAGTTAAAGTACTCCAATGAACATGGAACTACAGTTTTGTTATGATTTTCCTTCTATAGCAATGTAACAATCATCTCTTCTAAAAGAAGGCCTGATTTACAAACGAAATGGAGTTGGACTACGATAGGAGACAGCTATTTCCCCTGGCTCCTCCATATTATATTGCCATCATGAAGGTAAGATACTGTACAGCAAACAATTTATTCTAGTAATTGACCCTATATTCCAAGGTATCTTTTGTAGTTTTGCATTCTGAATGTGGGCATTGATTGGTAAGCGAGTTCACTATATACTATTTCTTTCCATTTTGATAGATCATATTGACATATCCTGGGAAAAGCTAACTTCCCCTTCCAGCTAAAATCTCCCACCAGCATTACCACAGTTATTTGGGGTTAGAAAATGAGTGGGTATGGGACCAGCAATTATAGAAGGAAAAGGAATATAATCAGATCCTGGTGTGCAGATTGTTTTTATAGCTTGCAAATTCCCTCTTTCCGGTGTTTCAACTTTCAAAGGCTCATGGTAGTTTAAAGGCAATCCTCTTATAAGTGTACAAATTGTAATGATTATAGGAACAAGTTGTAATTGTTTCTAGCAAGTTTTTAAGAGTCTTTGATGTTATGATTAGTGTTTTATATGTTAATACATTGATAGGGGTGCTTATTTGCTTGTTCTCTTGTATGCTTTTATGGTTTCTAGGTTCAATGTGCAAATAAATCTTTGATCTCAGTAGGTCTATTTGGTTAAAAACGAAAGCTAAAAGAAATTAAACATGAGAAGCACAAGGTTCTGCAATATTTACGAAGACGAGAGATTAGGGATTTCACTGTAAAAGTACAGAGCTCGGGTCCATAACTTGAACATGGAGCAAAGTGCCCCAAACCACACCACACACAAGGAGGGGGCTGTGTTTTGAAGAGCCAGTCCCATGATGTGCCATCACAGAGCAGCGTCTCCTTTGGAGCCAGGGCACAGCTATATGACGTAGTGTAGGTTGATGTCACACTGAGCAAATCAAAGGCAAAACTCTGCAAGCCATCGCTTCCTCTTTCCCGTTTGCCTGCTGCCCTTCAAAAATCACCATGGGGAAGAATTCTCAGTCTTTGTAATGGTTTCATTTTCAGCTATCCTCACATCATGAGTGATTTCAAGAAACTGGCTGGAATATAGTGCCTCCTGGAGCATGCACCTTGACACAAATTGCTAAATTTCACAAGGAAGTGACTTTTTGATAGATAATGCCTAAAAGAGGAATCTGAGATTTCATCAAACCTACTAACGATAGAGCTAACAGCAAGGAAGGGAATTATTTGTCAAGCCAGAGTTTAGGAAAATGTGTACGGCACTAAGTAATTAATGACATAATTTTTGTTTTATGTTCTAAAGAAAAGAAAACAGTAGGCTTTGCTGCAAATACAGGTTAGAGAGATTCATAAGAGAATAAGGAAGAGAGAGGATCAAATTTTACTTTGTGCTCCCATGCCAGCTTGTTTGGTGCTATTTTGCAATGCTCAGGTTTCAATACTTCTAAAGAGAGAAGGAAATGATCTTGCATTTACCTTTGCTGTACACAATGCAGTTGTTTTTGTTGTCTTCAACTCCTTGCCAAGTCACATCCAGGAGCCACTTGGGACCAGCAGTCAGCACCATTGGGACGTGAGCCTTTGTCTTCTGTAGAAGGAATGATAACAAACAGATGCCATTTGCTTTCGTTGATTAAAAACTCAAATAATAACTGCACTAATCATTTTATTTTTACAAACAACTAAATCTTCCAAAACATAATCCAAGTCCTTATTCCCCTGTCTCATGATATCTTTTTAAGACTACAGAAGCTGTAAAGCTTTACTGCTCTCACTAATCTGAATGGTAGAATTATTATCAAGGATTTTTTCTTTTTTCCTAAATGATACTGGATCAGATCTCCAAGATTACACAGATCTCTTGTGGCTCTGAATTATAAAGAGAATGCAGATGACTTTCTCTGCAAAGAGCAGAGTGTTTAGAAGTGAACTTTAGACACATTGTACTTTACTATCAACAGGATCTCACTATTTCCTGAAACAGACAGGAAAGAATTTAAAGAATCAGGATCCATTTCAAAGCTCTATCCTGAGCAACATTTATATTAGAGTAGGAATTTATTCTGAATGAATAATGAAATCTACCCAACCCCCTTTGCTAAGTGTGGATGTGTAATCTGACTGTGACTGAAATAATAATAATGCTAATGATTCACCATACATTGTCTCCAGGAAGACTGCAAAAATGAAATTGTGAATAAATTCAAATGCAGAGCAACTAAAGCATGACATCCCTTCCTCTGAGAAACATAGAAGCAGGGAGACAAGTGAGGTAGTTCTGACAAAATATTTTCAGTGTACATTTTAAATAAAAAACTTAAAATGTTCATCATATTCAGCTGTAGGGCAGCTGAATTATATCTTTAACAATGGTGATATATTTACACGGCAGAAAATAAACTGGGGAGGAAATAACTAAGCCTTAGCAAGACTCTTGTTTCCGGATGAGTGACAGTGAACTGGCATTCAGACTTATCATTCACCAGTCCATGTTCTGTATATCAACTATCATGAAACCACAACACGGAGTACAATACGAGGGTCTCAAGGTAATTTCTGAACTGTATTTTCACCTAGATATGATCCGGCCAAAGAGACCTCAGCCCATTCTGGGACTTTCTCACATGTTGTATGCTATCACCAATTTCCCAAATTGGCATTAACAAGTATTCACTTGAGGAGTTCTGTGTAATCTGGCCATTTCAAATCTCGCAGGAATCTGGAAAACCCAGTGGACATGCGGAATGACAACAACGATAGCCCCTAAGACAGGGATCTATTGTTCACTGAAAAGCCATATTAAAAACTGTGCATAAAATGAATTCTAACCCATTTCTGGAAGTATCAACTGTACTATAAGAGGTAAAACTGCCATAAAATATACAATTTAATGGGAAAATCTACCATGATAGGCAAATTAAACAAAGGAGTCTTAAAAAAAAAAAAAAAAAACTTCACATATTAAAACAGAAGAGGTGGTAAACCAGATCAATTGTAAGAAATACTAGCATACTGATTTTTCAAATTAATACTTTGATTCATTTTAAGTTTGTAATTTTTCAACTACGTATCTTAATATCTGGCAAGTATAACCATGAAAATCAGTTATCTGAAAGCCCTTTAGGAAAGAGTTTTATATTATATTACAAATTTTTAACAATCTAGGCAAAAATGTTCTCAAGTTATCCCTATGATTTATCAGTTTGAGTGACCATTTATATTTATTTCCATTTTCAAATTAGAATTTGAGGACAAGCAGTTTTCTTCAATCTGAAATGTTAGTGACCCACATCCAATTAAATATTAGGTCTCAACTATACATATTTCAGCTCCTTTTACTATCAGAAAAATAGTTAAGGCCACAGATCAGGGTCTGTGTAATCTGGCCATTTCAAATCTCGCAGAAATCTGGAAAACCCATTTGACCTGCTGAATGAGGTCCAAGCAGAAAGCACAAGTCATAGAAAAGAGTCCACCATTTAGATAAACCTGTGTATGAGGGATTTAGTGGTCTTATTTGTAACATCTGTTCACTTCTGATTTTACAGAACAGATTTCGGCAACAGGCACCTGGCCCCCTTTCTACTGTATTCTCTTATTTCACGGGAAAGACATGCATTCTAAATTATTTAATCTTTACGCTCCATAGTTCGTAAAGCCACATAGATTTCTACACAGTAAATCAGCTTTCACAATTTTCCACAGATAATATGAAAAATAGATATCGATTACTTAAATTCTTCAGGGAATCTTTTAGTGTAAAGTAAATCAGTTGATCTTCCATTCTTTTCACAAACCAACCAACCCACCAACATAGTCCTGTGCTTGGTGTTAGAAATATAACGAGCTCTTTTTTGATGAAGGATATAGATACATTAAAAAAAAAAAGTTTAATGCAAAAAGTAAATGCAAAAAAAAGTTAATGCAAAAAGTAGAACGGTAGGGAGTTCAACATCATGAGTAAATTGCTTGTGGGTCAGTGAAGGGCAAGAGAGAAATTCCTGTCCTGTAGATTCTGGGAGGATATCATAGAGGTAACATTCAGGCAGGATCTTAAAGGGAGGAAGAAGGGTCTTAAAGACAGGAAGAATCTGCAATCACTGGTAATGGCATGGGCATACTCTGACTAGTATATAATAGTAATAGTATATATTGTGTACAGGGAAAGTGAGTAGCAGCTTTGGGATTCTGGTTTAAGTTCTTATAAAGTCTTTAGAGTTGTTCTTGGTATATAAAAAACACTAGATAAGCATTAGCTGTCATCATCACCACTGTCATCGATATCATGATCACTGCTGATAAGAGGAAGGAACATAACAACATATGTGTCTGGAAGTACAGGTTATAGACAGATCTTGAAGGACCTTTTCATACCAGGCAACACCTATTGTGCTGAAATATCTAAGCAGAAAAAAGCCAGTAATAATGGCTTAAGCAGGAGGAACACGGGCCCTATAATTTTTGCTACAGGTGCAGGTATTTTGTTTAGACACTTCTCTTACTTATTATTCCTCATATATATTTTCAGATAAAGAAATTGCAACTCAAAGATTAAATAATTTCTTTTAGATCAAATATCTTGTAGAAAGCAGTGCCCATATTTATATTTAGCTCTGTTTCCAAACTACTACAACAACCATCTGGGCTTTCCTGGGACTGAAAGATTCCCCAGGATGTTGGACTTTCAGTGCTAAAGCTGAAAAGGCTTGGACAAACTGGGATGAGTTATTCACTTCTACCCTTACTATTACTATTGTAAAAATCATATTAGTGGTTTACATCTATTGAGTACTTGCTAAATGTTAGATGTTAAGTACTTCTCCAGAATTTTCTTTTTTGATTTTTCAACTGCAGAAGTTAGGTGTTGACACTTTCTCCACTTTGCACATAAGCAAATGAAGATTTAAAGGAGTTAGTTTTGTGGCACAAATAAAAATTGTTAATTAATATATTTCCTTAATAGTAAGTTAGACATTGTATCTTTTAAAACTTTGGAAACATTTATTACGCCTAGGCACAAATAGAATCTGACTTATTAAAAAACTGAATTGAAAGGAAAACAATTTCTTTTACTCCAAATCAATAAAGCAAAAGCAAAAATGTAGCAAAGATTTGCTGAAAGCTATATCCAAGCTGTAAAGTAAATAAGTAGATAAAAACATCTCAAGGGACCAGTTATTACAGTTTTGAGGAGGTAAGTCAATTTCTTTCTGAAGAAGTCAACTTTTGTAGAGATTGACTGCCTTCAGAGAAGATTACCAAGTGTGAGAAGGAAGGAGTTAGTCAGGATTATATGAAATCTACACTCCAGGAAAATCCATGAATAGAAAATAACAATAACATCCACATTGATCATTAGGTTCATTTTTCCATGCTTCTCGCTATCGTAAGGGTTCATATAAATCTAGAATGTTAAAAGAGGAAGCAATTTTATATTCAATGAGTTGAATTCCCTAATTTCACAAATGAAGAAAGTAAGGCTAAGATGTTTGTCTGGGATCATACAGAGGGTGCAGCTGGCACAACACGTTGGGTAAAGAGAGCAGATATAAAAGGTGTGGGAGGCAGTAAAATGGTCCCCAAAGATGGCCACACCCTTGTCCCCTGGAACTTGTGAACATGTTACCTTACTTGGCAAAAGGGATTTTAAAGCTATGGTAAAGATTTAGGACCATAAAAATAATGAGATGACCGAGATTATTTGGATGGACCCTATCTAAACATATGAGTCCTTAAAAGTAAAAGAGAAAGGCAACACCGGAGATCAAAGAGATTCAACATGAAAAGGACTTCACATGTCTTTGCTGCATTTGAAGATGGCATGCTGAGGCCATGAACTAAGGAACGTTGTGGTCTAGAAACTGGGAATAGTCTCCAGTTGCAAGGAGCAAGGAAACAGGTATTTCGGTTGTGCAAATTCAAGGATGTGAATTCTGCCAACAATCTGAATGAGCAAAAATGAATTCCCCCCGGAACCTCCAGAAACGAATACATCCTGATAAACTGACTTTAGTCTGGTGAGATCCATACTGGACTTCTGATCTACAAAACTACGATAAATTTTTGTTGTTTAAAGCCACTAAGTGTGTGGTAATTTATTTAGGCAGCAATAAAAAACTAATACAAAAGGCATTCGGATTTACTGACTTATATAGTTAAAAAAAAAAAAAAAAAGACAACTTCCTTATCGAATGTGCTCAAAAATGTAAACAACTTTCCTTTCATTGGAGTAACACCAAATCTACATTGTCATTCCAAAATCATTAGCTATGTTTAATATTCTTGCTGTAAGTATGAGAAAATACCCAGTGGTGACTGTAACAATTGCTGTTTCTATAGTTGAATATTTAAAAGATTTCATGATTCAACAATGACCTGACAGTTGAGGTGTAGCAAAAAGGACATCATTGTTCTTTGAGTTAGATGATCTAGGTTTGAATCCTGATACATGCTACTGGCAGGTTCTGTCATTGTAAAAATCACTTAAACCTGTACGTTCTGAACTTCAGAATGCACATCTACAAAATGGGGATACTAATTTCTATCTCAAAAGTTGTCATATAAAGCAACAAGCACAGTGTTTAGTACATCATAGATGCACGTCAAACTCTTGCTGAATACCTACATGAATAAATAAATTTAAAATGTACAAAGAGCATTTATTGAATCTCTACTATTTCTCAGGCACTGGTAATGTTTGTAGTGATTACCATAGATGTCAAAACAAAAATTATTATCCAATTTAAATGTGCTATTGATCATTTATTTCTCACTTTCCAGGTCTCTTTTAAAGTTAGATATAGTCATATGACTTAATTTGACCAATTTTATCTGTGAACTAGAACAAGAAATGATCCATGTCACTTCCACACAGAAGTGTTAAGAGCCAATGGACCACCATTACGCCTTCTTTTTGCTGAAGTGATCTTGTAAGCCTATAAGGAAGAAGCCCTGGTAACCACAATGGCCATGTAGGAGAAAGAAACTTTTTTATGTAAAAAGCTGTTGTGATATTAGCGTTGCTTGCAACCTCAGCAAAACCTAGTTTATTCTCACTGCTACAAAGGTGTTTACCATTCTTTTCTTTTCTTTTTTTTCTTTTTGTATTGAAATAACCCATGGGCTTTTACAGGTTAAAGTTAGTACTTTATCTGCATCTAGGCAGTCTCTTTCGGTTATAAATCAATTCAAGGTTCATAACAGGAGCCCTGAATTTCAGTTAAGTTGGAACGTTTTAAAAAGAAAAAGAAATACTGTGCACTTTTGAGGCTCCATATTGCGAGTTTAAAAAATCTGCACTCGTGGACACTCTTTGAACCCAGACTTTCATGCTTAGACAGTCTACAACTAGACAAACTTGACAAGGACAAAATGGGTCAAAAGTGTCATTTCTTAGGAATAATTAGAATCATCTAATGTGGATAAAAGAGGTCAAACTAACATCCACTTCTCACTAACCTCTGGAGTTACTGGACCGACAAAGGAGGTAGCCTTCAATAAATGTTTATACTCAAGCCAAAAGGTTAATGGAGATAAAAGTAGACAGCCCAAAGGTAAAGAACAGAGGATAATTCTAACCCAAGAAATTGGTACATAATGCTGTCTTAGGGATTCCAAATTTTGCAGGAAATATTTGTTGAAGGTTTCCGAAATGAGACTTAGGAAGAGCTAGAAGTTTTAGGAAAATCTGACCCATGAGAAGAGCCTCACATCACAGTCTTTTAAAAGAACAAGATGTGTCATTTGATGGAAAAATTGGCCTCCATTGGCTTTAATTTAGGAAATATAACAAAATCTCATTAGAGACCCTCAAGCCAATGCCATGAGATGTAGTTGGAAGTTGATGAAAATGCTCTTGGGATATTGCTTCCAGAACTAAGTAATAGGTGAAAAGGGCTGAGATCTGTTTGACAAAATGCATAGCTATTTTAACAATTCATAGCTGTTTCTGTTCTCTCAGCTGTAAAAACACATTTGATAGTAGGCATTAAAAAATGTTTCCAAATTACTGCAGATATTAGATTCAGATAGTTAGAACCAGAAAAACTGCCAAAGCTTCCCAATTGCATTATTCTCTGCATCTATATGAAAAAATGGTAGTGTATGTGAGTCGACCATGTACTATGACAGGGGAAATTTTATAGAGTAAAAGTTTCAGTTAATGTATCCAAGTAGTTCTCTACACTAGAATAAATTCAAATTCAATCGGACAGTCACAAAAACATCACATCACTCTTCCTTTAACTGTGTGAAGTCTCTGGTGACCGTGAGCTTGAATTCAAAATTCCCTTCACCAACAGCCTATCCTGAGGAGGCATAACAACTTCACATCTTTGACTACCTGGAGCCACAGAAACATGAAGTAATAATTCAAGGCCCTACATAATTGTATCTTCAGTGATACTGGTCATGATATATAATCTCAACAGGACTGATTTGATTGGAACTATAAAACTTTTAGTTTGATGATTTCCATCTAATAAAACCATGCTTTTTAGTAGATAGCCTTTAAAAAGTTATATAGGACACTGCGAATGAGCTTGAGGGTACTGAGGCAATTTTTTTTTTTCCCTTTCAGAAAATAAAGTATTACTTTAAATTACATAAACAGAAACACTCTACTCCATGTGGCTGTAGGGTCAACATTATTTGTGTGATGATATAAAAACAGGTTCTCGGCAATAACACTCAAATATTCTCATGACTAATAAACTCACACATCATTCAGACATGACTAGGTAAATCTGTGCTTCCATTAAAATCATGTGCTTCCATTTTAAAATAGAATAAAATGGCCACTGAACTACATTGGGATGTCTCTTGAGTGAGTTTCAGTCTTCCCTTTGTTATTGTGTCTAAAAACAAGGAGGGAGGAGGGAGGGAAGGGGGGGGGAGAAGGGGAGAGAGAGAGAGAGAGAGAGAGAGAGAGAGAGAGAGAGAGAGAGAGAGAGAGAGAGAGAGAATTATAGATTTAAACAAATCATTTCAAGAACTTCCAATCTTATAGCAAGTATCTGTTCTACAGTTACTGTTTAAAAAGCAACAGAACTCAACTTAAAGATTATCAAATTTGCATTGCTTGAAAAAAATTGATGTGCTAGACACATTTTCAAACTCAATCTCAAATCAATTAAGAATGCTCCAATTAGAAAATACATAAAAAGTCCAAATTGGAAAGACATGAGTAATGCGATATAACAAAAACCATGACACTATACCGTTGGGTACAGAATAGATTTATGAATGGAAATCCCAGGAAGGTTTTATTAGAATAGGGTTTCTCCTGAGCATAGTTCTACAAAATATCTGTTAAGGACAGCACAAGAGTGGAATTCCAGAGAGCTTCTGCTAACAAATGTCCTCAAGTTCACTGTGGTATGTGGGATCTCAAACACGATAAGAGACTTTTTAAAAACAAAATGAGTGTGAAATAAAATGATAGAATTCTTGGCTACTATATTCATACTCCTTATGTCAAAGACAGTTTTATCTCTATGAACCAAAAATTTAAATAATCATTATCTCTGAGGTATATTTGCTTTTAGTTCTCAAAATTGTTGAAACACATTATCTTAACATGTGTCACTGCTTAAATATATACAGGTCATTAAAACAATCTCTTTACTTCCAAATAAAAGAATCATTTTCTGATATTTAAAAAAAATAATATAAGATTATTATTCAAGAGTACTCACACTAAAGATACAGATATTTTATTTTCAAATGGGAAGGACCTCTGAATGAATAATAAACATCTAAATTATCCAGATATTTATTATACTTTCATTTTCAAAAAAAGAATAGACTCGTTTCTCTTTCCCTTTTGCCAACTTCACTCCCACAGTCTCATCTGTTCTCCACATACATTTGGCGCCAAAGAGGAACAACTCCCTCCAAGCTGGCAGCCATTAACTTCAACCTTTTATTTTATACAGCTCTGAAAGTCACAGAGTGTTTAAGGAGTGTTGTTTTGCTCCTGGCAGAATTTCTGGGCTTGCACATAGTGCAATGTGCAAAAGAGTGTCAGTGCTGAAACCTTGGAGAAGGGAAAAGTAAATTGTTCTTGAGTAGCCCTCCTTACATAAGGCTGTCACATAAACCTGTGACAAGGCTCAGGGATCCTAAAAGCCGTGGTCCCAGCTGTGTGACCCGGGGTCAATCACTTAACCTCTTAAGGTCTCATCTTCCTCCCCTGTAAGATGATCTCATATGTCCTTACAGCTTGACAATAATATTAGGGTAAGACTTTCTACTATAGAATTTTCATCAAGCCAAAACTCAAAGCCTGAGTACAGAGAAGATATATATGAAATCTCAGTACACTGGGCTTATGCTTACTTGAAATGTTACTATTTTTATTGGTGAAGCAGTAAATAAAGCCATTCTAAATAACTTTGCTTTGGAGTTTTAACACCAAAGAAAATGGTGTGGTCAGAGAAAGTGGTGTGGTCAAAATACCATTGTTAGTATGAATTATACAGACTGTGTAATAGATGTATGTAAATATTCAACTATCAGTGGCATTAGACGTAAAAACTGTGGTCTCTTTTTGAGATTTACCCCGAAGGCATTCTGTGGAAGAGAGAAAGAGCTCACCCCTGCACAGAGTCGTTGTGATACTGAGATACATCTGTTCCTCATGAATTAATCCACTGCAATACATAATGAATCTTTCAGCCACCTTTGAGGCTGTCTCCTCATTATTACCATTTAGCCAATCTTAATGTCACACCTCCCCCACCAAAAAAGGGCACTCTTGATATTAAAACATAGTAAATTGTAAAACCAAATATAAAGGGTTTTTTCCCTTTCAATTATGTGTTGTTTTCATGATTTGTAATCTGTATTTCCCTCTACAACCATAAATTATTAAGAACTCACCTATATTTTGAACCTAAAATACACCTGATATTCTGATGTTTGAAATTGATGGAAAGAGTCTAGTTAAAAACTGGAAGAATAGGAATGAGGAAGGCATTCCCCTCCAAAGAGGAAAAAAAAAATGGAATTGTTAAACTATATAGTAGTAGGTGTTGCGATAAATATAGTACCCTTAAGAAAGGCAGATTTTTTGAGACAAGTTATTGGAAGTTGGGCGTAAAAAAAAATAAAAGCTTTGGCAAACCAGTTGGCAGAAGTGTGAAGGTGCTCTAGAGTAGTCAAACAAAGCTTATCTAACTGAGACATTTTCATAACAAGAATATCACAAACACTTAAATTAAGTATCGAAAGTAAGACTCTGACATGAGCGTGGCTTTCAATACTACTCTCAAAAATCAACAGATGCAGCAGGACTATCCTAATTTTGTACTTTCAGAGACTGAAAGTCAAGTGTCCAATTCACTGCGGGGGTTGGCCCACCCTTTTGGAGGCAGGCTGCCTTGCTTTCCACGGGGGAAACCAATGAGAAGAGACACCAACCAATGACAGATTCATTTCTACATGTGCTCAATCCAGGACCTTGTTCAGCACATCTGTGGGTCTGAGGCAACTAAAGGAGCATCTATGAAATCAGAACCAAATGAGGTAAACTTATTAATACTAACCCTGGACAAATTTTTCAAACCATATTCTTCACAAAAGGAATAGAAATATGAACAAAAGTATTAAGGTGAATGTTGGAAAGGAGATTTGAATAATGTTAACACGACAAACCAATATATCTATCAAAAGTTAATAGATTTACATTTGGGTGTAAAGACTAGTGCTTAAATTCTACATTGAGTTGCATATGAATGATATTAAAGCTTAGAACAAGTTGGTTTACCTTATCCAGATGTGGTTTTTGCCATATAAATAATGTAACCTCATGTATAAAATCATTCTATTTAGTAAGAACTGACCGGCATTATTTTTGGATAGCTCTATACCATTTCTATTTTGAGAGGCTTATTTAGGTTATCCTGCTTAAAAAAAAAAATCTACTTTATACTTTACTAGAAATTAAGTATACTGATTATTCATTCAGTAAACATTCATTAAATATCTACTGCATAGAAAACTCTAAAAATAGAAAGATAAAAGATGAGTTACCTTTCCTGTAGATGCTCACACTGTATTGATTATAAAAATATCTAAATGACACACAAATAGATTTCAATCATTATTTATAATTCAGCTCATTGTATTTTACATATACATCCGACACATTTGAAAGCACAATGCGTATTGGATGGTCCATGACCAAACAAAGGCATAGCAATAGATGAGAAGTGATCAGAGGATCCATTTTAAGCGGTCTTCATGATAACTTAGGATTATACTTTAATTTTAAAGTTAAAAACACTGAGGCTTTCTCCAATTGGATTGAAAGTCTATAAAATGTGGCTTACATTTTAATAATTATATCTAAACCTAACCATACAATCTCTTATATACATATTTTGGGAAGTCATGTACTTCTACCAAACATGTTTCCTATACACTCATTTAATTATTCTTACTGCTACATAAAGTATGTCATAAAAATATATGAAAAAAAGAAATATTTTGGGAAATGCAGCCAAGATGAATTATGTATATACTATTTTAAGTGTATACTCATTACCTCACTTAATATGCTTTATGAATATTCAAGAGAAGATTTAAAACCTTGCACTTTGGTGCCAAGCTGATTGCATTTGAATCATATCTTCATCACTTAGTAGCTGTATGACCTCAGTCAAGTTACTTTAACTACTGTGTCTCAGTTTCTTCATTTCTAAAATAAGTATAATAAAAGTATTTATGTCACAGGATTATTTTTAGGATTAAACGAGTTAATGTATATAATGGGCTTAAAGCAGTACCAGATGTGTTATTCTTTCAAGTGTCTGGCTTATGTTTCTAATACTCCTAAAGCAATATGTTTTACATAATTCCCAGTAAAGGCAAAATTTTGGCTGGGTAGAAGAGTGCCACATTTCCCCAATATATGATTTATAACATTTTATTAAACACTGACTATGTGCTAAAATTCTAGGTGCTACATTACTTTTTAAATTAATTTTCACAATTCTATGAGAAAGATATTGTTAGGCCCCTTTTGAGTGGGTAAAAACTGAGACTCTAAAATCTTAAACAACTTGCAGGAATTCACATTGCTAGCAACTGCTCTCACCATGAATTGCCTTCTATTTTCTTCTTAGCAAATCTGTGAGAAACTAAATTCTTTCCATGGTGTTAAAGCAATAAGAATCTTCTTCAGAATTGTGGTATCAATTCTTCATGTCCCTGAAAACTAGCTTAAATGATCTTCCATGAGTCAGTGGTTAGCAGTTTCTGTGTTACATTATGCATGATTCCTTTGTATAAGCTAATTGCATGGTGCCACGTTAATAATATTCAGGGTTTTTTGAGCTGTGAAATTTATAATTTTGTAGTGAATTATTTCTCACATTTGCACAATTTGGGGTCTTGAAAGTCTAGTTGAGATAGCAAATATCCATCAGACATCAAGTAGGTATAAGGGGAAACAGAACTGAGTATAATCTAGTTAATAACATCAAAATGTTGAAAATCAGGCAATACTTTTTAATATTTTTATCTTTATGAGTGTGGGTATATACCTGTAGAAATAATTATAGCTTACAATAGATTAAAAATAGCCTATATATATATATATATATATATGTTTCCAATCATAAGCAGAATTCATAATGAGATCCAAGATGTCTGTAGGATAAAATTCACTCAATTCAGCACTGATTACACAAGAAAAAATGAAGAACAAATTTTTCCGGTCTTCAGCTGGTCAACAGACACCGTAGAACCTCATCACAGTAGTTCTCAGTCAGGCATCAGTGTACATTCTGGGCTGCAGGTCTCTTATGCCTGACCTGTTAGTTCCACTCTTCAGAACCTTTGGACACACCCACGTAAGGAACCTAAACTGCAATGTATAGTCTTGGCTCAGTGATGGGTTCTCCCCTTCAGAAATATCAGGGTCTGGGTTGAGTTAGCATGTTCCTCAGCTTAAACTGCGTTGTTCACAGGTAGACTGAACCAAAACACAGAGTATTTTCACCTGCCAGCAGAAGTTCAAGGACATACTGGAAAGTCAAAAAGAAGCTTCAGTAAAAAACATTGGGTGAAAATAGAGTAGAGATGGAAAAAAAAAAGGTAGTTCTTTTAACTTAGTAGGTCTGAAATCAAAGAGTTCAGTTGTAATTCAAATATTATTTATGGCATATTCACAATATTTTTCCACAATGTGATGAACACAACAAGGAAAAGCAGCAGAAACCTCAGTTCATACATGATGGACGTAACAGAAAGCCAATTAACACAGTGGCTAAAGGCATCGGCTTTAGAGTCAGACTGATTATGTTTAAATCCAACCTTTGTTACTCATCTATGGTGTAATCTTGGTCAAGTAACTCCTAGCTCTACTTCTCTGTGCATCAGTTTCTTTATCTGTAAAATGGGAATTATAATACTTCATGAGGCTATTGTGAAGATGAAATAAATTAACACTTATAAATCACTTAGAACAATACCTGACATATAGTAAGTGTTCTTTATAATGATGTATATTGATTTGGGAGAATGGTGAAAATTTAAGAAACAGTTAAATACCTGTGAAAAGTCCTGTGTCTATTTAATGTTTCTATCCAGACATCAATAGAATGACCAATATACGTAGTATAAACATGTAAGAGATTTTACCACTTTGAGCAATCTTTTAGCTTTCTACCTACTTAGTAGATTGGCCAGTAGGGAGACAATCTCACCACTACTGGCACAATGAAATGGTTTTAATGGCAACCCAATGTTAGTTGAATAAAATCTTACCTAGCATGATGAAAAGCTGTACTTATTGGTTATAAAATAATTTATTCTGTCTACATTACTCCAAATTTTCTACCTACAGTTTTTACTAGTACCCAGAAGATCTAAACGTTTGTCTGTAGGGTATCTGGGAAGTAGTTTGAAAAGGTTCTGGACATTGAATTCCTCACTATGCCATTCCACTACCTTGGGTTCTAAATTGGGAATTACTGAGCTAGTCCAAAAATTTTAGAATATGCAAAATTTTCTTATACCATACGCTAGAATAAAGCCTTAAATTTAAATACCATAACCTTTACTACTTATTTAAACTTTTAAACATGTCTCATTTGTCAATTACAATCAAACCAAACCAAGCACAAAGCAAAATCTCCCACCATTACAAAGACTATGCCATTTTCTTTAGTAGTTCCTGTTTCATGCTAGTTTGCTAGTTGTATACATATTTTAAAATGACCTGAGCATTTGCTAAACTTAGGTTTGGTTCAAACTTTGTCATGAAATGGTTGGATCACCTTGCTCAAAATACTTTCCTGGCCAGTTTCTTCATTTATAACGGAAAAGACCAGGACTCCAGGACTTGTAGGGTTATCTTCTGGATCTAGGACTTCAGGTACTCTAAACAGAAGAAACTCTTGAAGCAGACTTGTCTCTTGTTACTCAGCCTTTTCAAATCTATGTCCTCCTTTCTTGATGTTAAAAACAAATTCACGGTGTCCTTTAATGTTTAGAAATTTAAATAAGCTATAAATATATTAAAGAAATGGCACAATGGTACCTCATCTTCTAGGAGCAAAGATAGAGTCCCTTCAATAAATACACATACTTCGACATGTGATTTTTGATGCGGCTCCTCTTCCATTCCATTTGAGAATCACATAGCAATGCCCTGAATTCACACTAAAGTGGATTTTCCCTAATTCAACTCTATAGGGAAAGGAAAAGCTAAACTACAAACTCAAGCGGCGTTTGCCCTGCCCCCTGCCTTATGCAGAACAACAAGCCTTAATGTACTGTTCTGCTTTCCATATCTTTTGAAACCGTTCACTCATAGATAAAGCAATAGCTTGAGCATATACCTGGGGTGCCAAAAATCTGTACACACGTGACTTGTATTCATCTTTTGTTATCGGTATATAGTAAGCATTACAATTTTAATACCGTTTTTTCCTTTCTTAAAATCTTCATACATTTTTTTTGGCACCCTCTGTATTCCCATGTTGTGCTGTTAAAGACTAATTCAAGTTCTAGTTTCTAATAATCAAGACTCTCAGGCTTCTTTCTTTTTTTTTTTTGTTTTTGTTACTAAATGAGATTTGTTACTATGCTTCACAGTGTTGCACAAAGTATCCTTCCAACCCTAGTCACTCAATGAATACTTTGCAATTGTTGTTGATAAGGGCACAACATACACAGATACACAGAACAACTTCCTTATTTGGCCAAAATCACACAACATATGGAAGAAAGTTTGGTAGTTTCATACTACATCAGTTTAAACTACACTGAAGTAAACTCAATGATAAAGCAAATTGATAGTAAAATCTCAAGCATCAGAAATGACAGCATGTCTTCATTTATTACATATTAATATAATTCTAAATGTGGATTATAAAAAAAATGATAATTTAGAAAAATCACCCTCATTTAATTACTATGACTAGACTAAACATATGCAACAAAACCAAATTATCTTGCAGTTTTCTTGTCTTCAAAGCAAAGATTTGGGGGGAAGCAGAAAGGGCAGAGAGTGAAACTAGTGACAAAAATGAAGGGTCCAGCCGTAGGACTGGTGTAGATAGAGTCCACGTTCCAATAAGACTCAACAAACAGCTCTGATCGAATCTAAGTGATGGGAAACAGCCTGTAGCTCGAGATTAGCTGCTTCACACCATTTCTGAGTTAAGCCAACACAAGTAACATCATGAATGCATAATTATCATTATGCATTAGACTATGCATAATGATCGTAAAAGTGGTAAACAAAGAAAAGGCATGAGAATCTCTCAGCTACTTTAGGTATTACTGTTACAGAAGACAAAAATACGACTAAAATTTTAAGAAGGGGGTGACACTGAAACTTTCTTCTAAGAAATTTGCAAACTTAAGGAAATAACTAATGAACCAGCATTGCTTTAAAAGTCCCTTTTAGGAAATTCCACATGAACAAGTTAAATCAAAGAAATGTAATAGAGTATTTCAAAACATATGAAGCAAATACTCAGGAATGCTCATATTTAAAGCACCCAGGCTTAGAGACAGAAATAGTAAGGTAACATCCCAGACCTCTAATATTGGCTAATAAAATAATGCATGTCACAGGAATTGTTTGGAAAAATATAATAATCTGTGATTAGCTAATAAAAAAAAACAGGTGAAAGAACTAAAAGATGTTGAACATAATTACCAGCAAATGGAGAATTTTGTTTTTTGGCCAACTACTAGATTCCAAAAATCTAACCAAAAGAAGGCGTAACCTCAATGCGTCCCGTTGTGATGTAAAATCATTTCCTTTCAGCCTTCCAAAATGAAGATGGAACTCTAGTTGAGTTGAAGGGTGATATCCCTTCAAACTTGAAAGGCAATTACATCATGTATTATTTTTCGGGCAGAATGATTTGATATTCTGAAACCCTAATTTTTTCTCACGGTACTATTTTTACTGCTCTGCTCTGGAATTTGGCCAAGATGTCAGCATTCCTCTTCACAGAGCCTTAAACCGAATAACCACATCTCAACAAGGGTGTTGGTAAACCTGAAAGCCGTTGTGTTCTACAGGGACCCGGTCCATACACAGGGTCAGAGGCCAAGGATGGTCTGGAGGATGCTTATGCTTCAGTGAGACCAAAAAACGATGTCAAATCCTACCTGGAAACTCCTTTCATCTTTTAGGTTTTTTCCTGGCCCTCCCTTCCCACGAAAATTCAGAGAAACCATCCAACATGCTTTTCCAAAATTGTTTTTTCATTTAGTTTTCTTAGCATCATGCTTATTATTTTCTTCACCTAATGTTTTTATATCCTTAAAATTCATCAGCTTTTGATCCACAATATTTTGACACTCCAATAATAATTCCAATAATAATCATTCATAGTGTCTGTAATCATCTTCTCCAGGGTTCTTTTCTGTTTCCCTAGTCCTTCCCCTCTCTCTCCTTCCTTACCTACTCCCCCTGTCTCTCCTTGTCTATTATGGTTTACTTCACTCAAAAACAAACACACAAAACGTGTAGCATGGCTACATCATTACTGAAGTTGGCCATCATTTCCCTGTGTCGACAAGTGCACAACCAGTTGAAAATCTCAAATCACGCAATCACCTGCTTGGTTTGCATGTTGTTAGCACATACATAGTTTTGTCTTCTGAAATCAATTTAACTCTATTTCAGGGGAACCAACCAAACAACAGATGTACACACTGATGCTCTACTATGGACGATGGAATCCTGAATGTAGTGAAGATCACAAAAGAGCAGCTCTTTTGAAAATATCTGCAAGATTTTAAAGTTTGTATTGTGGAGACAGAAAGGTTCAAGAATCAAGTGTGGGGGGAGGGAGGCTGGTGGGTGTAAAATTCCCAAGGCAATCAATGGCTTGGCTAGAGAATTAAGGAAAGAGAAATAATTACAAAAACAACTTGGCTACTGAAGGAGTGTTAAGATGGCAAAGAAGGGCAATTCTGACAAATGAGGGGGTGAGAATTCAAGCTTTATCTATGAATGTACAAGGTTTGGAAATGATCCTTTTTAACTTTCTATCATTTCCCCAGGAAAATTAGTATTATCTACTACCTATTTCAGATTTTTAGAATATCTGCTTTTCTGACTATATTCTGGTTCACATGCTAAAATGTTACAGACACACAATTTAAATATGTAGTGACCCTGGAGAGAGAGATCACAGGAGGCAGGAAAGTTCACAGACTTTCTAATAAAGAGCCAAGTCTAGATATATTATTAGACATTTGAAACATTCTTCCATATTTCAACCAAATATGTTTATAGCTGGTTTTCTGTCAACGATTTTTATTTTTCAGTATTGGCTGAAATGACCATATGATGTTGGAAATGTTAGGTGACTGTGCTGAAGACATTTTTTAATCAAATCAGGAAAAAATTTAGTGTGACATGATTAAATAGAGGGAGACCTAGTTATGAATGGACTCTAAAAGTTCATTTGAAAATGCACTATTTGGAACTCAAAATACATTTTTCCCCTTCACCAGTGTTTCTCAAACCAGAGGTTGCCTTACTCTTGGGTCTTCAATAATTTTGGACATTCTTTACAATTTGATGTTTTCATTTTGATCCTAACACAACAGACATGAAAACAAATATACCATTACTTTGTATAGTGGCAAACTATGCCTTTTGTAGTAAAAATTTACATTTAAAATACAGTAAATAGAGGAATTTAATTTCTTTAACTTGTGTTTTTCAAATGGCAGTTCATAAACCTCTGGAAAACCTTGAGCTTATTGAACCGTTTTTTTCTTCAAAAAAAATAATCTATATCTTACTCAAAGTGAGCAAAGAACTGGCATGGACCCAATATTGCAAATGGTAAATTTTCAAGGTTAGATTACAAGAAGGTTATTTAGCTCTTAATCTTGCTACATATTAGATATAAATTCCTGCATCCAGGAATAATGATCATTTGTTAGAGGAAGGACAGAAAGGGAGGCAGGATATTTTCTTATCTTTCTCTGGCCACAGGAAAATTTTTAATACGATTTGTCTTTTTCTTCTGCTTCTCCCTTCTCTGTTTCTGTCTCCCAGATTCCAAAATTATTCTCCTCTAATCCATGAAGGTTTTTGAGCCACAACAACTCCCTTACAGGTCTTCCTTTGAGGTATAGGTGTTCTATCTCACAAATTATTCCATACTCCAAAATGACCATTATTCTCTCTTTCACCATGAAACAAACAAACACTTTCATTAATTCAGTGGAAAGGCTCTCAGTGGAACAGCAATCTGACTGAATTAACCAATATTAAGGTATGAATGACTGCTATGGCACTGATATCCCTGTAATTATTGAGTTATTCCTGTTTTTCAAAACTTTTTTCCCCTTTCTCCAAACTTGAGCAGACACAGACTTTAAATCTTGTAAGTTTTTGTTCATTTTGTTTTCAAATCTCTCCAGTGGCTAAATATTTGATACTTGCAGAATGGCAAAGGTGAAACGTTGGGCATTTTTAAGTTAAAATAATAAGCAAAAGTAAGTCAGAAGCTGTCTGCAAATAATGTATAAATTCAGTGGCTACCAAAGGCTGACATTCTGACTTTGGAGAGGTTCTGAGTAGGTTCAGTGATGACCAAGTTACTACCATGAAACTGGAATGAACTATACTCCTAAGTGTTGTGTTCTTGTTTCAAATAGTGATTCCAAAAACTGCTGAACTCTGGAACTTTACGCGTATCATGGCCTCGCTACATATCACTTGTCACTAATTGGCAGCAGCTGTTCCAGACAAACCTGGTCTTGGCAAACAGACTGGATGCTATTCTCTGCCCTTAGGAAATCTGTCTCTCCAGGTGAGGTTTGAGGCCACGTGCAGGGCAGGGTGTCAAGTTTGTTTTCCTGCTATGCAGCCAATGGGTAAATTAAGGATCTCAACACTTTAGTGTCACTAGTTTACTCTTTCAGACATTCTGAAAATCAGCACTTTCCAAATGTGATTTTTTTACCCAATTTCCGATTTAAGGGCCACACTAGCACTTAATCTATGAAATAAACAAATGCATTTTGCAGAGTTTAGTGCAATTTGGCATAAAAATGAGGTTGATGTCCAATCTCTCAGAGCATTGCTAGTGAGTTGTTACTTGCTGGATTCAGATTCGCTCTTAGGAATAGGGAAGACAGACTGATTTTCACTAAAAGTTTAAGCTATAGATGCTGACCTTCATTATTTTAACTTTTCAAGGAGCCCAGTCACCACTAGAGTTCCAATATCAGTAATTTCCCAGAACCCGAGTCCACAAGTGACATCATTTTTAATGTTTTGCTCTTCTTTACAATATTATAAAAATGAATCTTATTCTGTTTTTAATCACAAGTCTTATCCGGCAATCAAGGCAGGTATATAATAAGCTAAGCTACTCTGTAAATCTAAACATTCCCTACAAATGGAAAAGATACAGCCTGGGCTCTCTGATTGTTACTAAGGCAACTATCTAAAATGAAAATCTGATTAACCCTTTTGCTGCCTGGAACTACCCGTGTACCACGTTAGCTGACTTCCCTGCACTTATCTCTCCTTTTTTCCCCCTCAAGAAATTCATAATTGCATTGCTCCAGAGTAGTTATGCTCTGGTTATCCTATCTGAGAGGACTGTGATAGGTGGTAGTCCCATCTGGACAGCTGAGTGGGTTGGCTGCTTCATCATGAGGAAACAGACATTAAAACAGAGGGCACACAGTTTCCTGCTTACTTAAGGCATCAGTTTGATGAAATCCTTGACAACATTAAAGGATTCCCATTCAATAAATAGCAGAGTACTACTGTATTTTCTTTTCACTCAGGAAATAATTTGACAGTAAAAGCTGTATGTTTCACAAACATATTTCCCTTAACCATTTTTGAATGACATTAGCAACTGTTAACATTTGGTAGGAAGAATAATATATCAAAGCATTATGCAGAAGTTTAGCCAAGAACAAATATTCATCAGGCACTCTCTATTCTCTTTGTACAGTTAAACAAAAAAGCGAGTTCAACAGCCAACAGGGAAGAGGATAAGAGCACACATTTCCATGTCATTTTGAAAACAGGAAACTGTGCACTAGAAATCCATTAATAGTTAGATTTTGAAAACTAAGTCGTGTAACAAAATCACATTAAAATGTCGGTACCTTTCAAAGTGCAACATTAGCATTCAAGTTTCTTTATAAACTCTCACTGACTTCATACCATAGTCCTTCAAATCTTTCTAGAAGGAAGTCTTGATAGTTTTCACCTCGTCTCTCTACTGGAGGCAAAATGGCCCATTTGTTATTCCCTACATCCACATGGCTGATTTCTCCCTTCATCTTCTGGTTAAGGCCTTCCCTCCATCCTGAACTCCCTGCCTGCTCCTCTCTACCAATTCATACTCATCACTTCCTTCAGATCTTGTTCAGCAGTCATTGCCCTGAGGAAGCATTTCCCAATTAACCTACTTCCCTCCGTTCACCCCCCTGTGTCCCCTCAGAATATAATTGTACTATGCCATTTTTGTATTTGTTGATACATTGCTTATAATTGCTTTTTTTCTTTTTTGCTTTGTGTTCCTGTCACTGCATTTGCTTCTATTTCATTTGTCTACATATTTGTCCATGTGCCTCTACTTTCCTTCTTCAAATAGTCTCTGATTTTTGGCATTTCAACAGCAGCATCAATGTACTCTACACTGGATAGTTGATCAGCAAATACTTTATGACTAATTTAAAATAGTCAATGTTCATAAGTCACTTTAACTCTCTGTAGTTGTAGTTCTTCAGACTGAATTTTGTAGAGTAACAACACCTCTAGCAAATGGCTCTCAAATCTCAAATCTGCCACGTGTAGCCAACCTCCCATAGCTCAGTCTTCCTTTAAGCACATTTTCTCTTGGATATTTGTATTTCTTTTTTCTTACAATCCTGTCAAATTCGACATGTATAAAATAAATTTTAACTTCTGTGAAAACTAAACTTTCCATTCATATTTACCTATTTTTATTAAAGTTACCAATTTAATCAACTTTTATACTTACCTAGTGTTTCTAACCTCTAAACATATTCAACTTTTACATATGATATTTTATTGAAAGAAATAAAAAAATATTTGATACACTAATGAATTGCACTTTGGTTGGGTGTTCAGAGAAAGCATGCAGTGCGCCTTCCTTAGGGGGATAAATAATTGAGGTCAACATGATCAAAAGTGTAAAAGCACACATAACATGCCACAATAACCAATAAACTTTGATTTTAAGGCTATTTAACTACATATTTGAAATATATCAACTACACATAACTAAAAAGAGTTAAAATTACTTTAGAGCTTGAGATCTAATGCAGTAAAGCTAGCTACAAATTCAGATGGATGAAGGAGAGTGAACATGGAGGCTTGCTTAACTGGAGGAGGAGAGAGGACTGTGAGGTGCCAATTACCAGGTAGAAGGCGCTCAGCTTAGTGCATTGATAAGAGAGGCCATCTGGTGCCAAATAGGTGACTTTGGACAAATGCATTTAACTCTTTGAAGCTATAGTTCCAGTCTCTGTGAAAAGAACGAACTACTGGTTCTCAAAGGTCACTTGCTCTTGCAGCATTTTATGAATCTAAACATAACTCACTAATTGGGTGATGCAAGTTATTAACGTATGAGGGTGAAAGTGAGAGGAGTGGCTCTTCTGAGACATCAGGGTCCTTCTCTGTCCCCTTCCTCTTTTCTCAGATCCTTCATTTAGTGAAGATACGATTTACTACGTATTAATGTACTTTCTCACCAAGAGGACTTGCATTTCCTCAAAACTCCAAGTCTTAAGTTTAAAGGGTAAGTTTTAATAATGGAATGTCAAGTATCAACAAATGAAGAGAAAGGGAGAATTATAAGGGAGAAAGGGAGACGACCATTTTACTTCTAGATTGTACTCTTACAGGGTTACCTACTTGCAAGCCAATCCTGTAAATCTATAGAAAAAAAAAATCTATGGGATGCCCGAGGAGAGAGGGTCAAATAGTATGAGAAGATCTGAGGGACCTATGTAGAAATCTTAAAATCAAGAGGAGAACACTTTGGTAGCTCTATTAGAAAGTTAGCTTAGTCTTATGAAAGAAGTGGCTTATTTAATCCAGGGACAGGGCAGCTGAGGATAATTTTGAGGGGGATAAATGTCAGGTAACAATAAGACTTACTTTCTCCTCCTCACCCAAAACAAGCAAATAATCAAACGAATGGTAAAAAGAGCTTTGAACAGCATATCAGAAGCAGCATGTCCTCTAATTAGGTATGTGATCAGCTAAGTTGTTTCTCAAAGCTTCAGTTTTCTTATTTGGAAAATAAGGATTGGCCTTGGTTTCTTCACGGTATCACATTCTGTGATTTGGCAGTATTAAGCCCAAATGGGAATGTCACTAAAAGTTGATGTATAATTTTCCAAAAAGAGACAAAGAATACAGGCTGTTATAGCTTATTATTAACATAATGACAGTACTGGCTAGTGTTTCTTGAGTGCTTACCCTATGCCAGCCTTTGTGCTTTGTACTTCACGTGTACAACCTCTTTTAAATTTCACAGAATATGTATGTCTGTCATATTAACATGTCCAACTCACAAGATCAGTCAAATGGGGCACAAAGAAAGGTAAAGTGTCCCAGAGCCAGAAGCTCATGGTGAAGGAGTCCAGATTTAAGACAAGGCATTTTGACTCCATGCCTGAGCTCTCCATCACCATAGTACACCAACTCAAATTCAAATATGATCTGAAATTCAAGTCACACATATGAAGAAGAACAGATAAAACACATAACCAGGACTAGAAAAAAACGTTTCATGACAATCAATATAATGAAGTAATGCGTCCTCTTTTGGAATGTGGAGAGATAATATTTAGAAGCAGACATGAAAAAGACTAAAGACTTGTTTCATTTCTGTCTTCTCACACACATGCACACATGCACACAAACACAAAATCAACCATTTTGTTTTGTTTTGTTTTTGTCTTTGGTTTACTTATTCAGAATGTAAATAACAAATACATGGGAGGAAAAAGAAGAAACTTTAATGGGAGAAAACAAGTGAAATAGTACTTAGAAAAAATGGTTAGTACTTACACTTAGGGCCAAGTCCCTTACACACAGGTAATTTGAGAAAATGTCAAACTTTGTTGTAGATCCCAACAATCACGGCTTAGAGCAATATGAGATGCAAGAGAACCAAGAGCTGATATGCAAAACAACCTTGAATCTGAAACTGCTGGGTAGCCAGGATAAATGCCTGAAAAATACTTAAGTGAGTTATACTAAATCCATTTATATATTTTTGAAAATGGAAAGCATTAAATAAAGATAAATGTAGTATTGCACTGGACAAGTCTCAACAAATCAATATAATTTTCTCACCCCATTTTCTCCTATACGAATGAGAAACCAATCAGGCTGACATGACAAATCTTTACTCTCATTAGATTGAAAAACTATTTCACATGAAATACTGAAGGAGCCTTAAAAGACACTAAAACATACTTTCTCCAAATCAACACAGAAATTAATTACAAGGGATTTTCAAGGAATAGTTGTTGATGGCTCAACATCAGTGTTTAGGAATCCACAGCTGCCAGTCCTCTGTCTGGGATTATTGATCAATTATATTAATTATGTAGACGAAACAACAGATCAGTTGGTAATTTAATTTATTGGCAACATTAACTTGGAAGAAATCACTATCTTCAGATACAAGTCATATTTACTAAGTACCTAATATTACATAAAGTAAACAAATGTATTATTTTCTTTTGGCAGGAAAAATCTCTTGAAAAGATAACTACATTTCTTTGGTAATGAAATTGAGGTTTAGGAATGTATTGCCTCACCTACGGTCAACAACTGAAAGAATGGTGAAGTCAGGATTGCACTTGAGTCAAACTTTTTGACTATCTCAGCTGCCTTGAGGTAGTATTAGTATCTTCAAAGGCAAAAGAGAGGTTACGGACACTGTTAATGTTTTAAGCAAAATGACTATGCAAACCACAGATGTATGCAGGTGTCATTTCAAAGTAATTTACTCAAAAAATGAGAAAGGGAATGAAAACCAACATTTAGTGAGCTTCCCCAGCACTATACTAAAATCATGTTTAAATGTTATTTCATTCATTCATACACTCAACAAACATTTATTGGTGTGTTCTAGGTGCTATTGAAATAACAGTGAGATATACAATACATCGGTCCTTTTGGAACTCCCTCTCTTGTTAGGGAAAAAAAAGAATAAACACATAAATAGTAAATAAATATAATTGGTAGGGCAAAGATATGAAGAGATAATGGTAGAGCTTTGTTTGTTTTGTTTTAAATATTCTAGAGAAGGCTCTGCTGCAGAGAGGGCATCTGAGCATGTCACTGAATTAAGTCACGGAGTAAACCATGTGAAAATCTAAAGGTAGAATGTTCACGGCAGAGGGAACAGTAAATGCAGAGGCATCAAAGGGGAAATCTGGCATATTCTATAAGAGCAAGGAGGCCTACGTGGCCCCAGTGAAATCAGCAAGGCAGAGAATGAGATGGATGAGGAAACGGCCAGATTGTGAAAGGCTTTGCAGGCCATGGTAAAGGGCTCAGATTTTACTTCAAATGTGGATGGATTCGGGATGGAATGGTTCAATATCAATCTGACTGCCATGTGAAAAACAGTATCCACGGGATAGGAATGAACAGAAGGAAATGAATTAGGAGGCTCCCAGTGGCACCTGGTGAGAGGTGATGGTGGCCTGAACCAGGATGATAACTGTGGGCGTGGTGGGAACTGGTCACATCGTGAAAGTGAAGTTCAACGGGGGGCTGGATATAAAGTCTGTGAAGAAAGGAGAGGAATCAAGGATAACAAGGTGAATAGTGGTGACATTTATCAAGAGGGGAAGACTCAGAGAATAGCAATTCCAGGTTATGTGGCTTGGAGTTCTGATCTCTACACATTTATTATGATACAGAGAAGTATGCTGTTGGGAACAGGAATTTGGAGCTCAGAGGAGATTTTGGGGCTAAAATTTAAATTTGACAGTTGTTAGTTAATGGATGGCAGCTAAAGCCAGGGGGCATGAAATCATCTAAAGAAAAGAGTAGAACCCTAAGATCAAGTGCTGGTATTTACCAATATCTAGAGGTGAAGTTCTTGGCCAGGGAAACTGAGAAAATGCTTCTAGCAAGGTGAGGGGGGAAAAAAAGAGCATCCTGTCATGGGAATCAGGCTCTAAAATTGTTTCAGGCAGAGCAGTGGACTAAGCAAAATGAGACGAGTCCCTTAAGCCTTATAATCAAACAAGGTAAGAATTGGGCTTCCACCACTTTTATTTTACCAAACAGATGAGGAAACTGCAGTTGAGAAGGGTCAATTTACTATATGAATATCACATCACTAACGAGTAATGCAGCTAGGACTCATACTGGCCCCCTCTCATTCCAAAGATCATGATATCCACATTTTAAAAGATATCCACATTTATTAAAGATACTTAAATACAGAGATGAGAGGTATTACAGAACCATACAGAGTGTAAATTTTGGTAAGGGGTGGTTGGTGTCTCTCTTATCTATTAGAGAAAAAAACTGAATAATTAAGAATCATGTTTTTTTTTGGGGGGAAGCATAAATTTCCAAAGATGCTTGCCCTTACCGCAGTTTTACTGTATTGTTAATACAATATCCTTGATATCAAGTTTTTATTCTGTCCTCAGACTAAATCAATTGTTATGTTATAAAGATTTAACTATCACACATTTTTTTTTTTTTGAAGGAGGGTGCAGCTCAAAGTGGCCCATGTGGGGATCGAACCAGCAACGTTGGTGTCAGTAGCACCACGCTCTAACCAACTGAGCTAACCGGCCACCCACTATCATACATCTTCATAACTCAGTGACAAAACATTTGAGCATCCTTAAATGCTGTAAGCAAGATTCTGTATAATTCTTGATCTGGACACCATTGCTGTAAAAGGCTCTATGCCAAGTCTTATTTTATGTGAGGTAACCAAATCTGAAGCACCTTTTGGTATGGAATCCCTTTGCTATTGTCCAACACCATAAAATTTTGGCAGCAAAGAGCTGCCATATGGAGAGAAGATGCATGCTATTCTACTATGCAAAAATCATGAAATGAGTCAGTAATTCTCTGTGTATCACAGTACATTTGTAAGTCTACCAAACAAAGTTTAGTTTGTTACTTAGACTAAAATAAAAGCTTATTGAAAAGAATTTTATGGTTTCTATCTCCTTTTTTATGTTTATTATCTCTTGGTTGAATTTCTCACTGAGTTCATCTATCTCCCCCTGAGTTCCTTGAGAATCCTTATGACAGTCTTTTGAACTCTGTATCTGGTAGATTGCTTGCCTCGGGGGGGAGTCACTTCATAAATTATATAAATGTCTAACTAATATGTTGTACACCTGAAACTAATACAAAATAATATTGAATATCATTAATACACAATCATTAATACACAATGATATTGAATATTGTACTTGAAAAATTAAATGTTTATATATATATAAAGAGGTCAAAAGGACTTTAATAGATGAAAAAAGAAAAAGAAAAAGAAAATAATTTACCAGTAAGTTTTTCAGAATAAATTCCTTAACTGGGGAGGATATCATATAAAATGTGACTTGATTTTAAAAGTGTCTAGTCTGTGAGCTTCAGGCAAACAACAATGAAGACGAGAAAGCTGTGAATGCCCCTAAACGTCTGTGGTTCAAATGTGTCACCAGTCAAATAATTTTTTTTCAAAATTTAGCCAAAAGTATACTACATTAAATATTCAGTGTTAGTGCATATAAATGCCAAGTTTGTGGCCAAAATTGGCAGAAGAAAGTAAAATCTGTCACAGGCAAATAAATACATAATACGTGCATGTATATACATAAGGCATTTAATGTACTAACTCATTTTAAAAATACACAACCGTTATAAAACCATTACCAGACTATAGATTTGATGAATCTTAATTTTGGAATCTTGAAATTTAACCAACAACCAAAGTGTCCTTCGATAGATGACTGGATAAAGAAGATGTGGTGTATATACACAATGGAATACTATTCTGCCATAAGATGAAATAGTGCCATTTGCAACAACATGAATGGATCTTGAGATTATAATGTTAAGTGAAATAAGTCAGAAAAAGTCCAGAACCATATGATTTCACTGATACTATGTGGTATATAAAACTGAAAACAACAGAAGAACAAGACAAATAAATGAAACAAAAACTCATAGACACAGATAATAGTTTACTGGTTACCAGAGGGTGGTGGGGAAAGGGGGTGGTAGATGAGGGAGGGTAAACAGGATCAAATATATGGTGATGGAAACAGAACTGACTCTGGGTGGTGAACACACAATGTGATGTATACATGGTGTATTGCAGAGTTGTACACCTGAAACCTATGTAACTTTGCTAACACTTGTCACCCCAATAAACTTTAATTAAATTTAAAAAAAAAAAAGAAATTCATCTGGGCCAGGTTCAAGTTCGTGCCATCAGCCCTAGAATATGTCAGGTGGGAAATATAAGTAGTAGCAACTAATACTATTAGGCTTTATTTACCCAAAGTTGACTATTTCTAGTAATTGGACAAAGAGACAAACTCACTATTTTATAAGGCAGCACATCCCGTATTTATATTAACCAAAATCTACCTTTCCATATTTGCTTCCACAGAATAAGACCATTTTTCTGCGAAAGAGGCCTTCAGATTCAGAAGGTCTGTATTGTCTCCAACTGTAGTGGACACTTATGAAACTGTCTGCCAGAATCTCTACTTTTCTAGTAATTTCGTCTTCTTTCCCTTTTAGCCTGGTGCACTGATGGTCAGCTTTCCTATGCTATGACAATAATTCCCTTCTCTAGGGTTTTCAATGACAGAACCAAAAGAGTCAAGGGCATATTTCAATGGAGAGTGCAATTATAAGCTATAAAGTTCAGAGGTATCTCCTTATTGAAGAATTTAGAAGTGAGAGGAAAGAGATCGGAACCGACTAGGAGAAATCAGGAGCCATAACAATTGTTGAAAGTGTCCTGATGATTTTTGAATCTTTGGTACTAATAAAGTTGAGGCCCAGTGAATTTCTCCACTTGGTTTCTATAAGACATCCCACGGTTCTTTAAGCTGGTTTAACGTCATTTCCATTGCTTACAGCCAAGGGCCCTTAATACATTTTTGTTCACTTCAACCAATGGTCATATAAAATAGATCGGCCCAGGTCTAAAATCTAGGCACCATAATCAACAGTGTGAGTTTCTACAAAGGACAGAATTCCCTGTACCTTCTGGGTTCCAAATTCTATTTCCTATGTAGAATAAGTATGACGTGGACAAAAGACAGAAAGAATATAAGCCTGCATCCAAACATGGATTTTGCCATTTTCTTTGCTTTCAGAGGTATTTGTTGTAATTTAGAATTCAAGAGTAAAAAAGGGTGAGGGTATAAGAGCATGGGAAGAAGAATAAGGAGTACAGGGCAGAGGGAGTTAAAAAATAAACAGCTTTGTTGCCATTATACCTAAGGTTGGCCATGAATAGGCATGTCCAAATCCAGTTAATTAGGGTACAAGCCCAGGGAACAGGTGATGAATTCTCTGGAGTGCCCTTATAGACTTTCCCAAGTAATAATGGAATAGTAGCTGCCATCTGTGGGCCCTACCATGTGCCAGCTACTGGGCTCAGCGTTTTCATACGTTATCTTGTTAATTCCTTGGCTTAGACATCTTTTGAGTACGTTCAGAGAAATAAAAGAGACTGCTGGCTACTCCCTGGGGCCTTGCAGTATGGAGCATGACTTTAGGTGGTGATTGAGAGAAATGATTCTTCGTTGGCTGCCAAGCATAAGTCCAGGGGAATGACTGAAAGTGAGAGGGAGAAGGAAGATGGCTCACCCATGGAACCCAAGGGAGTTTCTCATTGAACTCTACTGGACTGAGAGGAGAAAATTAAAGCTTGATACTGAACGATGATCTAGTGCTTAGCACAAAATAAAATATAAGAATACGTCTACATTTATTCTCACTTTAAAATCCCCATAGTAGGAATTAAGAGATATTACTTTCTCAGAAAATTCGACAAAACAGTGCAACAATCATTCTAAATCTGAAGAATTCAGTCACTAATAAACATGCCTGAATCTTCTTAGAGTTTCTTCTCTTGAGTTAAGATTATTGCTACAAAAACCGTAGATGTATGTTACAAATAAACCACAATAACATACCATACTCTCATTCTACAAAAATAATTACAAATGAGGTAGAAAGACAAGTTAAGCATTTCAAAAAAATAAAAAATGAGCAATCATTTCCTAAAGCTATTTAGCTTATATCAACTATCAAACATTTTAAGTTAAATAGAAGGAAGAATGAAATAAAAATAAATTAGCAAATTTAAGGGAATAAAAACATTAAAAAATACAACAGGGGAACACTTTGACCAATATTTGTCATTTACCAAGACACACTAATTAGTTTAAAAAAAAAAGAAATCTCTTATTTTTTTCAGTATTAGCTCAGTGTTTCAAATGATCTCCTTGTGTATGTATGCAGTTTTTCTTAACTTTTAAAAAATCTCTCTCCTGGTTTATAAACTTGAAGGAGGCAAAAAAGGAAATCATCTTACAAAAATTTCAGGGTATATTTTATTGCTAAATCCACCATTAACAGACAAACTGGAGTCTCAAAATACTAAACTGATCGTTGTAAATAGCAAGCCTTTGGGTGTACTTTTTATTCTCAAGTACAACTTTGTGTTTTAGGAACATATGTCTTCACACCATAGACTAAAATCAACAGGAATATACTATCTTAAATACTTGAGCAAAACTCAGTAAAAGATACAGTAGGCAAACATTGTGGTCGGCTCAGCAGTGATTACCAACTCATGCTCCAAATTCACTATAAAATGAAAATCAATATTTCCACAAGTTCCTGCAACATAAAAGATAACCTTCATTGATTTTTCTAGACTTAGGCCTCCCTGATAAAATCTAATATAAATTTTCAACCATGAGGATTTGGATCAGAGCAGGGGTGATAAGTCCTGCACATCTCTTAAGAGGTGGAGAATTTTTTTTTTTAAAGTGCACGTTCATACTATTTATAATTTGCCCTGTGCAAGTGAAAGCCTTTTCCACCAGTGCTATCAGGAATCTCTTCTAATTTTTATTACTGTGAGGCTAAAGCCTGTTCCAGATAATTTGGAAATTTCAGGGGAGTTGTGATAGGGCTGATGGTGCAGCCCTGGCTGACTTGAGAAAGGAGCTAACCGGTAATAGCCTCCATGGCTGTGCTGATTAAATGTTGCCATAGATGAAAGGCCTGCCATTGCCGCAATAAATTAACCAATCACACAAATCCCAAGTCAGTGCTAATCCTTCCTTGATACTCTGATCCTCTGATCAGCTCAAGGAGGTAAAGAAACTGGCTTGCGACGCTTGGTGCTCTAACCCCTGGATTTCATGTACACAACGAGCTAATGATATCTTGCTGGCCAGTTCAATAGGATGAACTTCTCACAACCCTTAGGGAACACCTCGGCCTTCTTTAAAAAAAAAAAAAAAAAAAAAAAGGAAAGAGAAGAAAAAGAAAAAGAAAAACTGACAAGCAGATGGGAGGTTTTGTGTTTTACTGGGAAACTGCAGGCAAACTACCCAGCGCTTGTCAGCTAAAATAATCATGAAACCGGGACCAAAGTGGGACATGTTCTGTATCACTTAGGTGTGGATAATGAATCACAAAAGGACAAGGATCAAATAGAAGTGGGACTATGAAAGAAAGCCAACTGGGGAGAATGGCATTTCAAGGGAGCAATGTGGCCTTTTATTTTTTATTTTGTCTTTGGTTCGATGTAGAAGCCGTGCTCCGTGGATATTCTGGATTTTTTTTCAAAGGTGTACATTTTGGATTTCTGCAAATTCTGTTAGAGATGCAATGTTCCATAGCACACCACTGGTGTGATTAGAATCTGATTTAGGAATAGACTCATTTAATCAATTAGCCGAAGGTCTGGCCACATGCAGTGTCTTCCTGTTAATTATGTGAACACTGCCTTTGCAACAGAGTTCCTGAAATTGAGTCTATGCAGGATGCATTAGTGGACTTCATAATTGGGGAAAGTTTTTTTGTATATAGTAATTGGTTGGTAGAAGTAAGAAGGCTCTAGGGTTTTCCTCCAGGGTTTCACACATAAAGAGTTTTTGAAAGGACTTCATTATCTTTCTTGGTCAGTCCCAAGAAATGAAAACCAATTCTTTTATAAAGCAGATATGGAAACAAGGAAGAAGATGTAGAAAAATCAGCATTTTGGAAATAAAACTAGAGTTTGTTTAAAATGAGAAGCTGTCAAGTGAGGGACAGTATTTTGGTGAACATATATTGAATTATATTATTTTTGAAAGGAGGTGAAGGGAGGACTTGATAATTTTCCCAAAAGCTAATTTGAAAAATCTACCTGGTTGGTAAAATTTAATCCCATTGATGCAACTTGATGAAGCAAAGCTAAAAGACGACGATTACAACTTGGCAAGTGGATATTCTCAGTTGAAAATGTGCTCTTTGTGACAGATAAAAAGTCCTTTAAAAAAATAACAGCAATCATTCAGATCAATCGTCTCTCGTGTAAAACTTGCCTGGGTTTTAACTATCTTGTCATTCACCTCCTTTTTTTACTCACATGATGATCGTGTGTGTGGGGAGCACAGCTCTCTCAAGTGACCTTCCCAAAGGCAGTCCTTCCCACTGCTGGACTCCGAGCAAGAGAGTCTGGTTGTGAGGAGCAGATCTCATGGGAATTAATTAGTCAGAACAGGAGAAGAACACAGCTTACTCCCTGCAAGGCATTCTGGGCCAACACTGCAGAATAACACAGCCATTTCTGACCAAAAAGAAGCAAAAAAAAAAAAAAAACACCTTTTTTTTCCCCCCAAGAACAACAGATGTTACAACAATCCAGAGAGGTACTAAAGTAAGTTTTATGCAGCAGAACAACGGGGCTGGAAAGAACTTAAATAATGATCCTCTGTAGAATTTAATCCTTTGGAGTTCTCATTTGATGTCTCACGCCTGCAATATCTATTCAAATTTAATATTTATCCTCATTAATAGTCTTATATAATGTAGTTATAGTGCAGCAGTACTATTAGGAATTTGATTCACTATGATTCCCAAATGAAAGACACTATTCATGGGAAAAATTAAATAAGAGACCATTTAAAATATGCTGTAGTATATAGAGATTTTCTCACTAACTTAGGATAAGGATAACTCAAATATATTATTATGCTATCGTTTTATTATTAAATTAAGATGGGTTGATACCACCATCATTAGAATATATATCTGTGTTGAATAGGATGAAAAACAAGAAAGAAATTAGAAATGGCATAAATTAAAAAAAATTTGCCTCTGTACTCTTCTGTTACTCTTCTTAATAAACGACTGTGCTTTCATCTAGTTTAATGAGGACATACATGGTATGTTTATGATAAAATCACACAGGTGAGAGGCTTTAAGACTGTTTCGTTTTTCTCATTAACACACACACACAAAGCTTTAGATATGACAAGTGTTTAAAATGTATCATGTCCATAGCCAGCTGTAAACAAGTAAAACTATTGCAGCATTTTACCCAAATTCTATGTAATTCCAAGATGATTAGACATTTACATAGAAAACAAGACAGCATTTTTTAAACTGACCATGTCAATTCCTGCCAATCCAAAGGTTTGTTCTTGATTTTCAGAAATTTTAAACAGAACTCAGGCACAACAGGGCGCTAACATTCAACAAACCAAAAAATCAGGATCTATTATTAATGCCATTTTTTTGTCATAGATACCAGGATCCAGCTTTCATATATACTGGGTAATGGTAAGGATGCAACTGTTACACCAAAACGAGGCTCAGGAAATTGAAGCACACATGTGTAAGTCTGAAAAATAGAAATATGCCAAGGCACAATTTGAATTTCACTTTCTAAAGAACAATAGCTTTAACTAAACTTCTGGAATAAGCAAACAAGAAGCAATGGACAGTGTACGTCTGCCCTTTCCTACGAACCAAATGCTAAAATCACGTAGATGCTATGGTGCTTAGCTGAGGTTTTAGAGATAGAGAGTCCCAGGCCTTCTTTCCACAATTGATTTTTCTTTTCTACTTAGGAATCTCATAGACAGACACACACACACACACACACACACACACACACACACAGATGTGATACACTGATACCTCCTCCTCTGTCATGAGTTGCTTTAAATGATGATTAGAGAGCAGTTCAATCTTATAGAAAACAAATTATTTAACTATCATGAACTCTTTTCTCACCATTGCTATGCAAATGGTGAGAGCCTTGGATCCCAAATTATATTAAGAAACTTCCAGAAGCTTTAAGACTGATATTAAACTTGCAAAGGTTTTCACAGGAAAAGTAGAATGTCTTCTTTATAGGCATAGTAGGTATAGTATAGTATAGGAATAGAGGTATAATATAGCAAAACAGTTAGGGAGAGTGCAAATCTCTTTGCAACTGGGATAATATCAATACAGAAGACATAACCGTCATTATAAATTGGGCTTTTTTCTTTTCTATTCTTTTTTTTCTTTTTAAGAAAAATGCAGAGAGTTAAAGAAAAAGAATGAAAGGAAACCCCTTTACACTTCCTCTGATTTTTATCATCTATTTTGTTATCTCCCTTCTCTGGGTGATTCTCTTCATTCATTTTCATTCTTTTTAATCTGACTACACTAGGCATCTAATGATTAGGGATTCGAACACATTTCGCTCCTGCAATTTTCAACCTGATCTTCTGTTCTAATATGGATACCACTATCTGCCATAATGTTTACAGAATACACAGCATTAGTGTCTACGAAATACCAAAAGGCTTCACCCATTTTGGTTAATTTTATTACACAACTGGTCATTTTTTTTTCAGACAAAAATAAAATGTCAGCTAATTTTGCTGGTTGCTTTAAAATACACACATATTATGAATGATACTGGAAACCAATTACAAGATATTAATGAGTGTCAGACAGTTCTCTTTCAGGATTTAAATCATGAGGAATCCATAGATTAAAAGGCTGTAAGTAGAAGTGATGCCTAACGCCAATACAAGAGATGATGACGAATACATGTTGGCAAAAAAGTTCACAATATTTAATGTCCTCTCGCCCAACACTATTGAATAGAAAATAAAACCCAGAGTCCTTGCCCATCATGAAATGTTTCCTATTACCTGGACACTAATCCTTTTTTTAACCCTCCATACTAGACACACCTCACCCCAAATTGCTTGCCTGCATGATTTTGTATATGCTGCTGCTTCTCCCTGGAATTTGCATTCCCAATGCATTTGCTGAGTACATTCATACTTTAAGATTTTTCTGAAAACTGCCCTCTAGAAACATTAAATTTGAGATACTTAAATGTTTCCTCTTCAAAGGCTTGGTGGAGAATTACTGCTTCATGAATGGTCAGCATGAATGGGTACAGCTCCATTGGATAATAATTCTCGGTGTCTTTTCCTTCATTGTACACACACTGGAGTATTAATCTAGAGACTCTTCCCTCCCTAGCCAACTGTCAGAGGTGTGACCCAGGCTAGACTGATAGGGCACTCCATTCCTGGACCTAAATCCTGAACAAAGAAAGAAAAAGACCAAAACTTGTTGATGTTCATTCTTTCCCATGAAAGCACCTTGATAAGACTATATAATGGTTCCTAATATTAGATGCCTCAAACCGCCTGGATTCTTGCCTTTTCTAAACCTGGTTCTCTGACCTCCCACTGATTCTATAAACGCCCCCATATCTTCCCCAGAAAGTCTGTTTCTGCCTAAGTTAGCCAGAGGTTGTGTCTATTGTTTGTATTTTATTTTGAAGAAATAATTTCTCGTGCATATCTCCATTAGAAATCTCCATAATTATATGTATATTTATATATCTGCTTCTCTCATCGTCTGAGCTCCTTGAAGAGAGAGACTAATTCTAAATCATTTATATATCCTCACCCCCTTGGACAGAACCTGGCTCATATAGGGACGCAAAAAGTGTTTGTCGAATCAATGAAAGACTTAATGGGTGAATTATGATTTATATGAGTGATGCAGAGGACTATTAAAAGAATAGTGCTGTAGGCAGGTCATACAAAAATTAAAGTAGTTAAGAACTGTTAAGCCGACTTGAGTTCAAATCCAGAACTTGCACTTAATTATCCGAAGGTTTTTGGAGGAGTAACTGAAGCCTCAGTGTCCTCATCTGTAAAATGGAAAAACTAGATCAGCTTCACAGAGTTATAGAAATCTGAACAAGAAAACACTGGCACTAAAAATATTAACTATTAATATTTAGGTTATTAATAAAATGACTTACTGTAAGTTAGAACTGTGAGCTTTTATAATTTAAAACTGAGTGATTTAAAATAAATAATATATCCTTAAAATTTAAAAAGGCATTTTAAAAATGCTGCAATACTAAACAATATTTCATTCTTTGTTTGAAAAGGTATGATCAAGTTAAAATTGATCACCCCACCCTTTTGGGGTGAAGAATCTCCTAGAAATTAATTTTGTGAGATACTGGTACAATGCCTTTCTAAACACAAGATGTCAACCATATGAAGGGTTAGTGTTCTGAAATTAGGGTAAGTGGAAGTCAGAAAGCCCCATAACAAAAGAGACCGGCTGCTTTAAAAGGAATAACCCAGGCATTTTAGCTTAAAGATGTCTTTAAAGATCTTTATGCATTCTTTGTCAGCGAACAAGATAATCAAAATTTAAAGTTTTTACTACAATAACCCGGGGTCCCCTGGAGAATACTCCGTGAAATATGAGAGCAGTTTTAATACCTAGAAGCCCAGCTGCATTATGGTAAGGTCAGCCGAGGAGCAGGGCTGAGACTCCAGGCCATAATGACTCCATATGGAGCCGGAGAGCAGCGGAGGTAATAAACTTTCCCACGATGATTTTTTTGCTCTTTGCAGTACTAATGTGGACTGACAGTCACACGTCTTTCTTGCAAGGGAATTTTTTACTTGGAGAATCATGATTTTTTGCCAACAATGATTAAGATCTACAAATTCAAGGAAAGCCCTGGCCCGACCGAAGAAAGTTGTATGTGAATGCATGGGGGTGCATGTGTGCATTTGCTAGTTTAATGTAACTGATGGAAAGTCTGCACCCCTTGACTTGTGCACAATGATATTCCCCCCTCCTTTTTTTTTCTCTTGGAATAGAATACTCACTGAAGAGAAACTGGCATTAGCTTCCATGGTAATAAGATGACTCTAAATGAGGCATCTGAGGACAGAAACATTAGAAATTGGGGACAGCTGCGGACAGCAGATTTGGGACACTGGTATCATGTATGTAACAAATCTTTATTAATAAGTACATTAAATCCCATATTTTTCATTTATAACTGCTGCATAATTTCCTTTTAACACTTCATGTAAATTCCAGATAAGGTAATAATTTTTTTTTTCAGAATTCTATTTCTGTTTCATTATATGTTCTATACTCTGCCCCACAGGTCAGTTGCATGATTGAAGTATTATGCCTCATTAAAATTCCACTAGTTAAAACATGGAGACAGAATTTTGGTAATTCTTTTCTCCGTTACTAAAATTAACCATTCCAATACATTCCTGTGCTCCCGGAACCTCATAATTTATGTATATATACATACCCTCACATCTACAGCATTAACAAATTCGTAAATATACACACATATATAAGAAGCATATGTAATACAGATATATGCTGGTCAAGGATCTTGATGTCCGAAACAGAAAGCTCTTATCTTTCTTTTGCTCCAGTGGCAGAAAATCCTGGCCCCACCACCTCCCAGTTCAGTACTTCTAGCTAGCAGCTGCTATCAGAAACCTAAATAACAAAAATATGCAAACTTGCACACTAATTCCCTTTGGAGATAGATCTTGGCTGCAGCCCTGTCATAAATCAGAGAATTTCGATATGAAATGAGGCAAGCAGCTCTAATCATTTCTGCATTTCAAATTGGATCACTGGCTCAATCACTGGGCTTTTTTAAACTGCTTGCCTAAGAGCAAATGTGAGGCGGGAGATAATTCTGAAGACATCTCTTCTTTTGTGGCCGTAGAACTCTTTTAACTGTTTCAAGACTGAAGGCCACATTTCAGTGATAATAGCACAAATCTGCTGGGAGAGATATGGATCCTTCAAGACATCTTCCTCCTCTTTCAACTCACAGAATTCCATCAATATCTGCATATATTATATATGTGTATATATATATATATATATATACATATATATATAAATATATAAATATATGTGTGTGCATATGGGTTTTGTGTGTCTAAAAAAGAAAGTGAGGAAAAAAAAAAAGAAGAAACATCTGACATATATCCACAGTCTATTTCTCCTTAGAATTTCCTGTTTTTGACACAAGGCAAGTTTCAATTGCACTATGAGATAGTTAACATTTTTTAAACTGGGAAAATGTATTTCAAATCAAATGAAATTGCATCAAAATGTGAAAGACTTTGGAGTTTCAAGGATGGCTTGCCAATTTGGCCACCCTTCAATAACCAAATGAAAAATAGGAAAGTCATTTCACCTTCCCAGATGATTTTTGAATTCTTATGATTACACTTTTATATTTTCACATCTCAGACAACCCTTTAAAAACAATGTATCAAGGGGGAAAAAAGGAGGAGAAAAGCCTCCAAGGCAATTACTGAGAGTAAAGAATCCTCTTGACCTTTTGATATTTTTGCTTTGAGTCTCCCTTATTTCTTATCCAAATGATACTAAAGGCTTGTTGCATGTTTCCTGAGCTCACTACAGTGCTTTGAAATGGAATTTAACTCTATTTTTCAGAGGGTTTTGTAATGCCTTGTAAGCCTAATACTGATCTGATGAAATTTTAAAGCTAAGTTGCTTGTGTTTAGAGAATAGTATGAAAACGTTTATCAATTTTTTCTTTTACACAGTTAAAAAATAAAACAGCTCTGCTTTACCTGGTGTTTATTTTTCTATTCTATTTTCACCTTTTAAAGGCTGACATTGTATTCCACTTCTGGGGCTCAGGATACTAAATTTACCACTTCCTTGTTATTAATTTTGTAAATTGGGAGAGTGTTGATGTCGTGCTGATACAGGTGTTGGAGGACTTTAATAATATTACTTATGCTCTTACTATGGCAATCTAATAAATGATAATATAACTGGGTATTTTATGTACAGCCTTCTAAACTACATTTCTACTCAGCAACATAAATATGACTATTTTTGCTGCATACTTTCAGATTCATTAAGATAACTCAATTTCTGAAGCTTATCAAAGAATATAAAAACAAAAGCCTTTAAATAAAATTCTTATAATGTGGAATTTTAGCATTTATCTGATTTTTAAAATTTTTCTTGCATACAAGTTTAAAATGGCATTAGAGATTCAAGACGTTAACATTTTTAATGTATTAGTTAAAAGCTATATTTACAGTACTATCTTTATAAGTTCCATAGTTGTAAGAATAAAGAAGTGTTATATTTTAATAGAACTATTAAATTTTATGTTTAATAAACAAATTTTGTGACTTAAAAAAATCATGAATAAAAATACCTAAGTAATCCAACCTATAAAGCAAAATCATTTATTAAAATTGAGGTGTCACTTGGTTTTTGTTGTTACTTTTATTTTATTTTTTTCAAATAATTAATTCAAGGAGAACACCACAAGGTCCTAAGAAGTCACAAAAATTTAGCCTCAGGAATACATAAAGTTTATTGTTTACAACAGTTGGTGGCCTCCACAGAGAAGAAAGCATCAGTCAACCCACTGAATCATAACCTAGATTTACTTTTTTCTTAATCTGAGAACATTCAGCTAAGGCTCTGAGCTTTAGTGGGAAGTTAAACCTGAAAACTGAAGCTATTTTAAGAGAACGGGGGTAGTTGTTACCCCACTAACTTATCTGTCCACAACTGATAAATACTTATAATAACCTTGCATTATCCCTCTAATCCCTCCTATTTTTATTTTCCTGGATAGGTCCCAAACGACTAACACTATGGCAGAACTACACTTTCAAGTCTGATATGCTTATTCCTAAAGTGCACCATGTGTCTTGTGTAAAGTGATTGAGTGGGTGTTGGTAAAAAGTTAGCTCCACTTCCATTTACTTCGTGTGTGTGCGCGTGCGTGTGCATATATGTATATATATGATTCTTTCTTATACTGTTATGTGAGTTTCTTCAAAGTACTATTCCAGGCTACAATAAAAGAAGCCACCCATGTCCACATCCACGTCCATTAGAGAGGACTCCAAAAGTTCTGGATACAAACATCTCCCTTCTTCAAATTAAATCTCTAACTCAGAACCACCTCTGGCTGTATATCTATGGCTCCCAAACCAGTTCTCATGACTTGAATTAAACTGATACTACAGCATGCTAAGTAGAATGAAACACATAAGGCATTTTTATTAAATGTGTGGCTCAAAATAGACATTGAAAAATAGGTAATAAATGGAATGAACACAGGTTGCTTGCTACATGACACTTGAATCTCAGCTTGAATATTATGATTATTATCCTGCCTGGGTCTCCTGTCTGCAACAGAAGAAAGGACCATAACTTGGTGTAGCTGGAACACATTGGAGGGAATTTTTCAGCTTCAACACATCGTGGTGATATCATTGGAAGCTGAGTTAAAATTTAGCTCTTCAGAGACAAAAGAATACCCCCTGACTAACAGTGCTAGAGGTAAAGTACATAGCAAAAGTGTATGTTGGGCATTAGTCTAGCTCAAGAGAAAACCAAGGCCAACTAGTAAAAGTATGCAGAAGAGAGCCACTCAGAAGCTATTTCAAAAAGGAAAGGGGAAAATAGCAGAGTTGTACACATAATAATCAGATGAGTTAAAGAGAAAATGCCAAGAATGGGAAGAACATAAATGTCAGAGTGGGAAAGCAGGAAACAAAGAATAAAGCGGGTTATATGATTTTTGAAGGGAAAACACAACTAAGCTAGTAGAGTAGAGATGACAAGGTCAAATACAGGTGATTTGGACAACAAAAAAACTACTATTTACATTAATCTAAATATATCACAAACATTTCAAACATTCTGCCTGTTTTAAATTAAAATTTCTATACTAAACAAATCCCTAGCTTTTTCTTCACTTTATGTTTTTGTAAGCATTGTTGGCGAAGTAGCTGAAATTGTTTGCAAAAGTTATTTTTTCTGATTGTACGTAAAACACTGCCATCTGGCTGGTAGGTATTGCCAAGGTAGTCTCTTTGTTGAGGCTTAAGAGAACTATTACTGTACTCATTTAACAAAGTCTGGATGATATGACAAAATCTGGGATTGTCATTTTTAACATGCTGATGCTGACAGTTATTCAAACCATGATCAAATGACAGTCAACTGTAAATGGTACAAAAAAAAAATCCTCACATAAACATTGACTGTAAATTATCGAGTGGGACTGAATAATAGGACTAGAGGTCAGTCCATGAAGGTTGGAGTCTGAGACCTATTAGAGGGGTTTCTCTTAGCACTTCACTGAGCTTTCACCTTTCAGGTGACTCTCCAGGCTAACTGCTTTGTAACATGTTTTGAGCGACTAAAGGTTTAAAACATAATGGGCTTAGGGATCCTTAAATCTCATTCAACTGTGAGCACTATGGATCAGGCATTTGTCCTGACTTTGGTCTCTGACCATGTTCTTTTCTCAACAGGTCAATGAGGAGGGAGCCCCCAAGCCCACCCATCATCAGCTGTCACCTAAACTTGCCCCCTGACTGGCCTGACATACATCCTTACTCTAAGAATTTAGTAAGGACTATCTTAAATGGCATCCTGCCTGTGTGAAGGCAGTGTGGTTAATCTTTGACAAAAGAGCATTCACATGTCAACAAAACAAATGCCTAATGGAAGGCCCTACTGCAAAAGAGTAAAGTAGGCCATTCAAGCTGCCAATAAAAAAGAAATTTAGAAAAGATTGAAAGTTTGATTCCAGCATCATCATTTCCATTGAGATTGAAATCCAACCCAACATCCACTGCTCCTCTAGTCACCCTGAGGTGAAGTTACACCAGACCCCAAAGGGTCAACAATGAAGAGTCTTGTGTAATGACATGCTTTTCACCTGGAGGAAGGGAGAGGGGTCATCAAAACACTCTGTCATTTTGATGTGAGCTTTCCATATAAAACATGCTTTCAAAACAGTGGAAAAGATGGCTAAAAGAAGCAAAATGCATTTTCTCTTTCGATCACTGTTTCCTCTACATTTACCATAGGAATCCTTTATTTTCCGTACAAAGGAAGTCTTCCTGGGTGATCATGGATTTTACCACATGAGAAACTGAGGTGGCTCTCTCAAGAGAATTCACGTCTCTGCCCTGTGTAAGTACGCAGGTTCATCCTTGCATCAAATATTACCCAATGCATTATTAATTCTTCTCTTGCTTATATAGGTTATAAAACAGTTTTCTTTTTCAAATCCAACCAGTATTTCAGTTTCCTCCAAATGCATATATTATTACCAAATATAACAGCCTACTAGCCTCTAAAACAAACAAAAAGATCAACGATAAGAACTTAAAAAAAGTGCACAGATTTTCTTGACTTTTCCTGTGGTGGTCTTGTGTTTTCGTGATCTACACTAATCTCTTAAAATATTCTATTCCAATGGTTCTCAACTGGGGACAATTTTGGCAGTGTCTAAAGACGTTTTTGATTTTCACAGCTGGAGGGCATGCTACTGGTATCTAGTAGATAGAATCCAGGGATTTTGCTAAACATCCTACAATGCACAAGACAGCCCCTACACCAAAGAATTATCTGGTCCAAAACGCCAATAGTGCCAAGGTTGAAAACCACTTTTTAATCTATATTACTAATCCATACTTTCTGGTTTATAATTTATACACTGTGAAATAGTTCCATTGTTATTTGTGCTTTATAGAAATGTGCCATGTGGAAACCGGAAAAGAGACCTGTCAGCTATTTCTTTTTGGGTTATGTTGTACCTGCTAGGACTTTTATAAGGTAAGGGCAGCAGTCAGCATTTTCACAATATGTCATTTTCCCCCTTGGTTTTATCACAGAAAAAAAAAAAAAGTATTTGGCATGCATTCTCATGTAGAAGGCATTTTGACTGTTCTTATACTAAATTTAACACAGTAAAAGGTCCATAGCTCCAAGTTTGAAATAAAAGGTAGTTCTTCTTATAGTGAAAGCAGTCTTTTTTTTTTAGTGCTGTGACATGCCATCTTCACTTTGACTCCACATATGAGCTCTTCATCTCTAAGAGTGTTATGCCCAAAGCTCTCACCTCCATATACAATCCTCAAAATAATTTAAATTTTATCTCTTCTGGGTAAGCCTTTAATTACGCTGAAAACTCCCTGAGGACAGGGATATTTTCCTTTGTCTGCTCAAAAAAAATAAAATATTGTGGCCTAGAAGACAAATGATTTAGATAATAAGGTCAAAATTTTTAAAATATGCTTTGATATTGGATCAATTGCAATAAAGATATCCAGCAACTTCTAGAGAAGCCTCTAATGATTCTCAGAAAAACTCAGTTACATACATTTCTCTAAAAAATGGAAAGTGGTAGAAAAAAGAAGGCGGTGGAGGATTATTTTTAGTGCTAATCTCTTTTGACAATATTTAGAAGAAGTACTATTGGTTAATCAAAACAAAATTTAAAATTGCATGGAAATAATCTGCAGCAGACTTTGAAGTGAACTAGTGAACTATGCTGATGATTTAGTATCTCACTGAAATATTTTTAAACTGACTAAAGAGTTATTTAATCCTATTGGAAAACTCAACGGTTCTTCAAGTTTACCATGTTCTCTTTTGCCTATAGGCCTTTGCAGATGATTTATGTTCTATGTCTTCTGCCACCCCCAAAACATACACACACACACACACACACACACAGAGACACATACACACCCCTCAACCTCTCCAAACTCTCACACACACACACACACACACACACACACACACACACACAGAGACACATACACACCCCTCAACCTCTCCAAACTCACACACACACACACACACACACACACACACACACAACACCTTAAACTAATTTATTCTTATTTGTTCCATAGGCCTCCCCTTACATATCACTTCTATTTTTTATCCCCAAATGTTAGGCATTCTTCCAGCATGCTATAGTTCCTTCTTTAGCACTTATAATAGTACTGTGAGTTACCTACTATACAGTAGTTGCCCATTTTTTTGGTCTGTATTTCCCACGAGAACATAATCTCCAGGATAACAAGATCAAGGTCTATTTCAAGAAACTAAAATATTGTCAGTGCCCACGACCACACCTTGCACCTCTTTAGCTAATAATAAATGTTTGTTAAATTAACAGATGAATGAAATAAACTACATAAACAGTCACTTTCTATGCATTCACTCCTACTCAGAACACATACAAGAGTTGACTCAGACAAGACGGTTATGTATTTAAAACAAATAGTGAGCCAGGGTAGAAGTGATTTGGGGATCTAGACCCTCAGGAAGGAAACTGGAAAGCACTGGGTGCTGATACCAATGGAAGGAAAAAAAATCTTGGAACAACAGACTATAAAGGCTTATATACTACTATTCACTACAGCTGTTTTGTGTTTCCTTCTTTAAGAAACATCGTATTCTCATCATCATACGCCTAGCATGGAAATCAAACCCCCCCCCAAAAAAAGGGAACATTAAGGTATTTTAAAATTATTTTGATATAGGTGAGGTAGCATGGTAATGACTATTAAATAGCTACTAATTTCTGAGAATTACAGTGTAAAGCATGGTCCCAATGCTTCCCTGTCCCACATAACGAGTGGTATTATTTATTCCATCATACTTTTCCTTCCCAAAAAGGGACATTTGCTTCAAGTTGAAATTAGTAAGGAGAAAGAACACAGCCACCCTTACTCGGTTTTCACAGCCATATGACCACCCCTTATCATAACCAATGTACTACCTTTAAAGACAAACACAGAGTTACAAATAACAGTTCTGCTATCTAACATGGAGTTTGCATGTAACTGATCATCCCAACTCTAGCAGTGAGATACAGGCCACTGTCAGATACCTAGTATTTTTCAAGACATTGTCCAGACTAGTTTCCCTGGCGCTTTATCGGACGGTTTTATCAGGACTCCGGATGATAAGGGTTGCTACTATTTGCCAACTTGGAATTTTTGTAAAATTCCTTAATTTTCTGTTGTTAATCCATCAAACACAAGCACATGAAAATTTATCTTATTCTATAAGAAGAAATGATTGTTGGACTGAGAAGTACTAGGAGATAGAGGGTTGGGAGCAATGGGGTTGTCTTTAGTTTACTTAACTCTGTCAAAACCAGGCTACTTTGTGTTTTTCACACCAGAGGAAAAAGAAATCTATGCACAGTATTACACTCTCTATTTGCCTGTTTCTTGAAGTATTCAAACTCAAAATTATTAGAAGGAAGTAACTTGCTTCTTTTAAAACATTTTTTCTTGTTGTTGGAATATATATGATAACATATACTCTCTTGATGATATAGAGGTATAATTTTAGTATATTTAGAAACAATTAAGTGAAAATTTTAGAAAAAGAGAATTAATAACTCTGTTTCCAAAATTAACCTTAAAAATATTTACAGTAATCTGTTATTTTAGTTCAGAGTACACTCTTAAACAGTATTATAATTTAAAATTTCTAATATTTAAAACTGATTTTTCATTTGTAAAATCGTTTCTTTCAGCTGCCAAAAAACTAAAATATAATTCAAGCCCTTTCAAAACATGTACCATTGAACAAACAAAAAAAGAAATATGATAAAAATATATTCTACTTCATGAGAAATTTTAGAAATAAATCAGAAAACTTTTCGTTTAACCTGACAACTTCTTAAACATTTTAGGTATTGCAAATAGTCTTTTCTTATAAGCTTTTATGAATATAGTAATCTGCAAGAAGGCTACTGCATGATATGTTTACTAAAATGGATAGAAAATAAGTGAGAGTCAGAGTATTGTGCCCTTAACTTCAGTGGGATACTCCTCTCATTTACTCCAGCGCCTTCTCTCCAAACTAGCATTTCTGCTCATATGTTTATTCTCCCACGCTCTGGGAAATTACCTTTCATCAAAAAAAGTATACTAATCTTCTACAGTTTCCCTGCCATTGGCACCTCCAGCCCACTTTCTGCTGTTTCCCATCGGAGTATTTATGGAAAAAAGCTTGTAGGACTCTCAACAATATAAAAAGAAAAATAAATCCCTTTACTGTGCTGACAGATGAAAGAGTTTAGTCCCAAAACTCAGTTGCACAGACTTCAGTAATCATAAAATGCACAAACTCAAGAAAGACATCCTCTAATATATTTTTCAGAAACATGCTGTAAATTTGTTGCTTATTGTTTTACTGTAAGCATTAAAAGGCTAAAAGTTTTTTTGTTTTTTAAACTACTTATTTCCTTTTTTCAACATTTATTGTACTGCAATCACCCAAATTCAATGAAAAATATAATGCAGCCATCCGTTGCTATCCATGGGCATTGGTTCTAAGACCCCCGCAAACACCAAAATTCTCAGATGCTCAACTTCCTTATATAAAATGGTGTAGTATTTCCATATAACCTATAACCTACACAGATCCTCACTTTAAATCATCTCTAGATTACTTGTAACACCTAATAAAATGTAAATGCTGTGTAAATAGTTGACATACTGTATTGTTTACAATAATGACAAGCAAAAAAAAAAAGTCTGTACATGTTCAGTACAGATTCACAAGCACTGTAGGCCTAACTACATCTACACATCAACAACAATGTAACTTTTTTAACTATATTTGATTTGAGGTTGGTGAAATCAGCAGATGCAGAACCCAAGAATACAGTTGGCCGATTGTACTCAATGTTTATATATATATATATATATATATATATATATAATACACACACACATATATAATAAAATAATATGTAATCAATGAATAACCAACTCATACATATAACAAAATATATAACCAAATAATAAGTACATCTCATGAAGTTGGAAAGTGATAAATATGGATATCCCATCACATATTTTATTAATTCCAAAAAATTATGGGAAAGTTCCAAACAGGAATTGTAGTACCCAATAAGCTTTGGCTTTACTAAGACCAAAGATGTTACATGACTGATTTCTCAGTTCCCCTTCTAGCTGAAGTTTTAGTCAGCATGAATTTAAAGGGAACTTCACAGATTTCTGAATGTGTATAGCTAAAAGAGTCCCTTAATTACAAATCTATCAGATGTTGCTAATCAGAAAAAGGAGGAACACAGTTACATTTGCTCTTCCCAGGCAGACAGACGGACACATTAAAAACTGATATCCATTGCCACCAAACACCTCTACTTTTCTGGTATAGTCACAGGTATGCACTGTATCAGGGTTTCTCAACCTTGGCATGATCGTCATCTTGGGCCAGATTATTCTTTGTTGTGGGAAGCGACCAGGTGCATTGCAGGCTGTTTAGCAACGTCCTCACTCAACTAGATGGCAGTAGCACTGTTCTCCTTCTCTTCCATCCTCCCCGACCTCCCCCACCACCCCTCTCCCCCCCAATTTGTGACAACCAAAATGTCTCCAGGCATTGTCAAAAATCCTTTAGAAGCAAAACTGACCCTGTTTGAGAACTGAATTAAGTGTGTTTCCTTAATGAAAAGTTACAAAGATAATCTCCCTTTTTCCCAACTCTTTTTTCCGACTTAAATCATTTAAAAAATATCATATATTCTCATCAGGGTAGGATACCGACCTAAAAACTAATATATCCAGATGAGTTGGTCAGTAAAATTATGGTTTCCCCAAGACCTCATTCTGTGCTTTTGAGCATAAAGTAGTAGAAAGAACACTTTGACAAGATGAAGTTGTACAATCTCATCAAACAAATGATCTCACTTCAACGTTCACACTAACTTTACTATTAAGCAAAAACAGGCACATTTTCAAATATTGATTCCAACTAATGTCTGATCCTAACAGGCATGATCTTATCAAGGCCCCACTATAATAGAAGGAGTGTCAGAGTTAAACAGAATAGGCTGGGATAAGATCACAATCTCCCTTACAATGATGTGATGCTATCACAGAACGGGGATAGTATTCTAAGTAATTATCATTAATAGATCCTGGCACAGGAAAGAGCAGGCCTGACCTGGGTCTAAACAAATTTGAGTGAGATAAAACAAGGTTGTTGAGAATCATAGTATAAGGCCATAGGTGTTCTTCAAGTCATTTTTCAAAGTTTAAAATATTAGCTTTTAAGTGAACAGGAAAAGTGTAGAATGATTTTAGTACAAAGAACAAGTAAGGGGGAAAAATGCCCCTGTGTTATTGATACAGGTGCATTCATTTGTCTTTTTGCCCATTACATCCATTCTGGTTATTTCTATGCTTTGATTGAATTAGAGTATTTATAAACAGGTTAGTTCTAGCTACTGAATGAGGTTAAATGCATTTGCTATTTGCAGTCTACCAGACATCAATCTGATAAATTAATCTCCATCACAAGAAATAGAAAAGGTTTGTTTTTATTTCTTAAGACCTTGGCCCAGCTTTAGTATATTCTTACAATACTATGTAAGGCATTTTAATGCAGAAATAGTTCAAAAGTAGCTATTCAACTTTTAAATTTAAGATCTTGTACTGATTCATTCATTTTTTTGTGGTACACAAAAGCATGCATTTATTACTTCATTGTTTACTTCTCAATGAAGTAGGGAAGTACATGCAATCTATAAAAACGTCAGAATGCCATTTTAAAAACTCATTAATGACAATTTAACAGACATTTAAATAATGGCATCTAGTAGATTTCATTTTCTGGAAGTCTATTATATAAATCCATTGCGATTTTTAGGTTTTTACCATTGAACTAAATACATATTTGCATGAAATAAAAAATACTAAACTCAGTAATTAATAGAAACAAATTTTTTTCTAGAAATGTACTTTTAAACTCTGAATAGGTCACTGCCTCCCTCTTCTTTTATAAAATAGAGATAAGAAGTCCTTTCTTACCAACATGACACATTAAAGTTAAACAAACAATATAAGGAGATTCGTTAGTAAATAAGATCAAAAGGATGTTTTTGTTTTTTCACATATATTGAAAACATGACTACGATTATTACTAGTCCTGTTATTATTCTTATTCACACTCTGTCCAGATTTTTCTGGGAGGGGGAAAAGCCAAACTATATCTTAGTTTGTTTTTCTTTTCTCAAATGGGTGATTAATTACAGGTGCTGAAATCTTTTGGATAATCACCAAGGATGAATGCATCGCTGAAATCAGCAGTACATAGAGAACACTAAGCACTACTAGTTGTTAACATGGTAAAGCAAAACAGAACATTCTACACTTTGTATCTTGTCTAAAAATAATGCAGTCATTGACCTTTACCTTATCAAACTGGTCCCATCATCAAGGTCAAACACAATAGTAAATAAAATCAGTTGGACATGAGCATACCGTAAGTATTCATGATACAACTCTATCTGTACCTTGCATTTTTCTACAAAGAGTACTCACAAATAAAAATTAATATTGTTTTCAGCAGATAATTTTTATTTTGAAATAGATTAGTGAAATTTGGCAAAAACTTAAGATACAAAGTATAGCTATCTACTGTTCAGTATTCTTTTCAGAGCCTCCATTTCTGCCTCAACACTGTAATATATAATCCACATGGGCAAATCCTAAATATGAATCTAAAAAAGGCCCAAATAGCAGTTGTTACCAGCATATACCTTCACATGTTTGGATATATTCTCTCTTTTACTTTGACCAAAGAAAAGAGGACATATGGGAGGCAACTGAGAAAATCCTTAGCCCCTAATTTTTTGAGGCTGACATCACTCACTAAGGGATAATGGGTGGCTACCGAGGCCCTCTGAAGTCTAGAGAACCACTTCATGTCTATGTAACACCAGATGAAGAGATAGGAAAAACACAGGTGTGGTGCTAGTTTTCCAGACTCAGAACACTTCACAGGAGTTAGCCATTGGCTTGGTTCACAGAATGGCAGGAATGTTAAGCAGGCACAGCTCTATTTGAATCTCTCTTAGCAACTACCATAATGCATCCTGCTAATTCTCTTTCCAGTTTCCATTAGCAATAATGGATTAAACAAAGAAAGGAAACGACTATCTGAAAAAAAAAATCATCAGTTTGTGGAAAGATATATGGAAATACTGATTTTACTTCCTTCATGGACTAACGGGATTTATGAGAAGAGAAAGCAAATGTCACAGAGTGAAACTAGGGGTTGACTCTGTTGCCAACAGGCTCATCACTATTTTTCATCTTTGTAACATACACCCATGATATGCTCTTTTTCTTCAGCCTGTTAATCAGGGCAGCTGTACCAGATAGTGGATGATTGACTAAAGAAATCAAGATTGAACTTATTCCCTGAGGCACACTGTACCTCAGATCAAAGAGTGCCTATGTGGCATCCTGAAAATGCAATCCCACTGCTCTCACCTCTCAACTCCCTGACACAGGAACCGAAGACAATAATCCTTATAAATCAGTGGTAGTGTCACGAAAGGGGAGTGAAGACTTTAGAGGGAAAAATTTGGAGATCTCGATTGACTCAATTAAATAAATTATTTTGAAAAAGCTTAAAGCTAGCTTTACTTTCTAACCCAATTGTCCATACTTTAATCTCAATGACAAACTAAGAACAGTCATATTGGATGCTAAATGCTGAATTCCAAGATGACTTTTTTATAGAAAAATGGATAGAATCTAATCCAGAAATTTTGCTGTACCACAAATACAATGCAGTTTATTCCAAAAATTTGACAGAAATACAGGTGTTAAACGTTGTTTTCAAAATCTGTAGCACCTTTAATTACACTGTCTTTCTCTCTCTCTCTCTCTCTCTCTCTCACACACACACACACAAATTAAAAAATGACTCATTTTCTTTAGCTATTTCAGAAGTCATTATATTTCATTGAGTGCATGGTTAATACAAAATATTCTAAAGAAGGCTTACCTACCATTTTATGTAAGAGCACAGAAAATAATGACATGATCCTGATTTAGGATCAGATTTTTAATGGCATAAAGAGCATCATAAATATCAATGGAAACTATAAAAATGTAATTAATGCCTGTGGAGTTACGAAGTTGCCTCTCTTTTATCAGTTTTCTAGTATATCAATTGTATTCGATATAGAGCATCTTAAAGTATGATAAAGAAACTCCATCTCCAAGTTAAAAACTCTAGTGAGTATTCAGTCACTTCACAATGGAATCTGCTTTATTCCCACATACTTCAATGATGAAATCACTTCTCTGTTACCAATAGACTATTAATATTAATATCCAGGTAAAGTGCTGATGGAATCCAATACTTCTACCATGTTAGGTTCACTAGTTAAAAATATTTTAAAGTATATCACTTCACAATTGGTAAACATGGAGTATGTAGATTTTGAGATGAATCACATCTGCCAAGTGGAAGCAAACTACTGAGACACTTTTAAGTGCCATATACCTTATAAATATTCTGTATTATTTGATGGTAAAAAAAACCAAAAAACATTGAGTTCATATTACTATGCATTTCAAGAGAAACCAGGGTAAAGCAATACAGTAAAATAAGATAAGTGAAAGTTAGATTGCAGTAATTGCTCAGCTAAAATGGACTAAGCTTTTTCTTGTCTACTGATTTCCCTTCCTTACAACTTTGAGATAACTGCATATGCCATAGGAAAAGATAGATGGAGAACTTCTGAGAAGATCCAACTAAAATGTAGGCTTCCCATTCCTTTGGATGTTGTCAAACCAATTGAAAATGACTTCTCTTTTCAAAGACATCAATAGCTAAAAAGGTATAAAAATAACAATCAAAAGACTGAGGACCTGTTTGTCCTCTTCAGTGTGAGTGGTATGTAGGATTTGCAGCAAATATTAGTGATATGTTACAATAGTAACATGGCTACTAAACCACTCTATTTCTTAAATTTAAATACTGAAAATTAAAGGTAAAATTCAGTATCTCTAATGTAGTTAGATTGTTCAAATCTTCTATAATTACAAAATACTAAACCACTCTATTTCTTAAATTTAAATACTGAAAATTAAAGGTAAAATTCAGTATCTCTAATGTAGTTAGATTGTTCAAATCTTCTATAATTACAAAATACTTATTACACCATCTACATGAAGTTATAGACAGTTCTGAATAATTCAAACTCATGAAGAATACAGAATAAGGAGAAATAAATAAAAATGCAGTGAATCAAATAATATGAGAGAGCAATTTGAGTTTTATTGCTTGAATGTTTTTTTTCCTCAAATTTTCTTTTCTTATCATTTTTACCAATAACCAAAGTGGATCTCTCTATAATACTCTAAGTGGTCAAGAATTATAAATATCTTTTTCATCCTGTAACTTTATACATCTAAATGCGCTACACTTATTCTAAGTTAGCTACCAGAGTACTAAAAATATCCCTATGATAATTTTAAATTGTGTGTTTTGCCATGAAATAAAATAATAAAATTATGAAAAATAAATAATGTTAAAAACATTATCAACATTTACAATGTTGTCCAATCTATGACAGGAAAAATACTGAGTAAGTTTATATACCTCATTCAACAACAGAGTTATGCTTTACTTCATGAGATTGTTTTATTTAGGAAAAGTTACAGGTATAAATAAAATACAATTAAAATATTAATGTAATATGTTGACTCAAAAATCAACCATCTAGTGTGTATGTGTGTATGTGTGAGTGTGTGTGTGCGCGCACGCATATGGCTTTTTGTATGTTAGGTTTGCTTAAAGCAATATATAGATAGAATTCAATTTAAATACTCATACAAGAAGTAATTCTGTTTGATGAGAATTCAGATCTCTGTACCCTCGTTTCTTAGTGGAGTTTCTGCTATATAGTACATGCTTAATAAAAATGGTGTCAAGTTTTCCTTTAAGATATATAGCTAACGATATATCTAACCTTAGAAAAAGAAATTGATTTTAGTCATTCAATTGGTAGTACCATGTTTCCCCGAAAATAAGACCTACCCCGAAAATAAGCCCCAGTTAAGATGGTCAGCCAGATGGACGCATTTAGTACATAATGACGATGTTCCAGAAGAAGATGACATGACTGTATTTGAATAAATATAGATTGTTGTCTATGAAAAAATAAGACGTCCCCTGAAAATATGCCCTAATGTGTCTTTTGGAGCAAAAATTAATATAAGATCCAGTCTTATTTTGGGGGAAATATGGTATATGACCCGGTCTTATTTTCGGGGAAACAACGGTAGTTAACAGCAGAAGAAGACGGTTAAATTAGTTATGAAACAATAAAAATAATTATTCTACTACCCTCTCATTTGACTGTGAAAATGATAAAAATACACACCACTTGGAAAGCACACAATTTGGCAGAGGTATTAGGGTGACAAGTTAAAATGGATCCACCTCTATTCTTTTATGCAGCCCCTTATGTAATCAAAGGCCAAAAGTTTAGATTGTGCCCATTCCAGCCAGTTTCTTTAATGGTTAACTCTAAATAAAAATAAATGAGCATTGAAAAGAATCTGAAGGCCCTTCACAAATCAGCGTACGCCAATTATTATCCAAACAGAGCTGTCCTTCAGAGCTTTGTTAGGAAGAAAAAGTTGTGCTTCAAAACGACAGGGGTACATATGTCACTTTCCTTCTAGCCTATCTTTCCTCCTATTTACATACAGACGTTCTTTTAAACAAAAGTTAAGAGTCTGAGTTAAACTCAACAAAACAAGAGATTAAAGTTGAGGAGGGAATCTCCCTCTGTCACCAGGCCTCGGCAGAGGGGCACACTTCACCGCTAGTAACTAAGCACAGCACTATCCATGGTATGTAAGGTCACTGCCTATCATTCAATCCCTCTGACAACCACTTTGTTTTGGACTCTTTATGCCTGTGAGTTTATTTATAACATGCCAGACTAACAGTGGAATGAATGAAAGAAAATCCCAGCAGCATCTAGAAGCCTAGAAATGCTTAAAGATAACCGCTGGTGACAGGATACCCGCTTTTCTGGCCCCCATTCACTAATCGCTCTGTTTTAATTTTTGTGGTGAGCTACAAAATACTGGTTCCAATTTGCTGGAGCTTCAGCTGTTTTAATTTTTTCATCATGAGTAAGAATGATTTTATTTTAGCCATCCTAGAACAGCAGATCAATTGCAAAAGCTCACTAGAATTCTCTTAGCTATATGAATTTTTCGAAACATTTAATGTGTTTTTCTTTTTAATTCAGAGCAAAAATAGCACATTTATCCCCTTTTAAAAATCCCAATAAATAACAAAGGTACATTAGGCTCCAAAACAGCTTAACTGAACCATATGTGGATCCAAAGCCCTGCCAAAACAGAATCAGCATTATAAAAGATAGTTTCATATTTCATCTAGTCATAAAATAGGAACCTACAGTAGTATATAAAAATGCACTGGTCACTTGCACAGAGCTCGTAATGACAATGGCATGGAAACTCATTGTCAGCAGATTAAAAATGACCTCCCTACATACTCTGGGACGTTTCTTGAATTGCTCTTTCTACCCCCTCTTCTTTTTTGTCCCTTTGACCTGGATGGACTAACCACAGATTATGGAGCAAATATGTTAAAACAGCATCTTGAACCTGGGCCCCTCTGACAGTCACAGAATTTCACCATCAAAATATTTCACTAGAAAATCTTTAAGCAGCGGCAGCAGAAGGTTTGGCACTGAACCCTCAGGATTCCATTAAGGGCCTCTGCTATATTCCATGGCTCCTCTAGTCCAAGAAGGCGCACTCTACTCCACAGATTCTCTCTAAAGCCAGTTTGAATCCTCTTTTCCTTATCAGACTGATACAGACTTGCATCATCCTCGGAGCCTTCTGACAGGGACTACAACAATTGGGGGGGTGGAGGTGGGGGTGATACAACTGTTCATTGTTTCCTTTCACAAAACCCTGCCACAGGGCACAGATTAACACCAAAAAATAGATGGCTGCAACCAAAGAGAAACATTTTTCAGAATGCCTCCACTTGATTAATGAAGTCATGGAGCGGACCACGGTTTGACTTTGATCGTGCACTCTTCCTCGCTCGCCCCATCTCCTCCTGGAGTATCAGTAGAGAAGGGGAACACTGCCTCAGATATCTGCTTCCTTTGAAGAGTTGTCATGTTCACAAAGTTTTGAAGGAATGCGACAATAATAAAACTGCTAGGTTCCCTTTATATTCGTTTCGCCACTTTTGAACTTCTTTAATGAAGGCAAACGATACCTTTTTTTCTGTAGCTACCGTATTTGCTATCTACTTGGGCCCTGGTGCTTATGTCAGATGCACATGTGGACATCACTGGGCATCTCACATGGACGAATATGCTCCACTTGCCTGAGCAGCCTTGGCTTTAAGACACAAGGTGGTAATGCCACATCCGAGGAGATTTGTGTCAGAATCTAAGGAACTCTTGCTGCTCCACTCACACTGTTACACGGAAGATAATGAGAAACAAGTGGTATTTGTTTGATTTAATATAAGCTAAGACTTAAGGCACGTGGGATGCCTTTGCTCTTCCAAAATTTCTTCATTTTCACGGTATATTACTGTCTGTGTTATGGCTGCCTTATTCCATTCTGTAATAAGTTCTAAAATGCCATAAATAATGAAAAAAAATTAAGTTAACATTTAAAACTACAAACCTAACTCTACAGTGAATCAGACAGGACAAATTACTTTTCCGATTGTCTGAAATCCCTAATCACACATCTGAGAAATGCTTTCTGAATAATAACTCCCTCTAAAAAGAAAACGCAAAGAAGCCAGGATAATTCAGAAAGCATTTTGACCACTTAACTTTCCTTTCTCTTTCTAAAAATACATATTTTTTTTCTCTGCTTCCGTGGTGATTATTTACTTAGATGATAAATGCTCTAAGTACATACTTCGTACTTCTCTAGGCTGCAAGTTCTCAGCATGGTCATGCTAGCTAATCAGTAAGTGTTTGTGTCTTTGTGTATATATAAATACATGTGTGCACACGTGTATGAAGATGTGTATGTATGATGACTACCAAAAGTGCTTTTTACATATGTTCAGAGAAGGGACAGAAGAGAAAAGGCTGGATGCACTGCTTGGGAAATTAAAGGAATGAGCAAACTACTTTCTATTCACAGCCATAATAAAAAGTAATCTAGGTTTGTGTGACAATCTGTATATTTTTCAAAGTGACTAAATGTATATAATTTTATATAATTTTACAATAACACTATGATATAGGTCTGGTATCATAACCTCCATTTTATGAATGAGGAAACTGAGAGCATGTATGATTACCCAAGATAGCACATCCACTTTGGGTAATAACAGTGGGGACGCGAATCAGGCTATTCTGACCACATCATGGGCTCTTTCCCATACTTTCCCATTTCTGATCTTTACGGTGTGTTAGTGGAGGTTTTTCAAAATTACTGAAATGAGAACAACACTCACCAAATAACCTGCTTCTGGTTCCTAATTTCCATTAGACTTTGTATAATTCAGGTTTTGTATATTTTAATTCATCTTTCTCTCAATCCCCACAATTAATTTCTAAACACATTAATCAAGAAGTTAGTGATCACCTTCATGTGGAAAACCATATTTATCTTCAAAAATAAGGACAAAATATATCTCATTTTCACAAGTGTCTTTTATTTATTAGTTCATCCTTGATTTTGGTTCTGATGCTTTATAACACAGGATTTAGTTTTATCTATGCAAATTAAATTCAAATCTTTGTGATTTGCCCCATTGTTCTTATTGTTTGAAAGTCATTTGAAAGTTGTTCTTTATCTGAAGATCAGGAAACTACTTATGCAACTTTATGAAACTTTAGTGGTAGACAGCCTCTGAGATGGCCCCCAGTAATCCCAGCCTTTGGTTTCAAGTCCTTGTGTAATTTCCTTCCCTTCAATGTGGGCCAGACCTACTCATTCAATTCTAATGAATAGAATTCAGCAAAAGTGATGGGATGCCACTATCAAGATTAGATTACACAAACACTGTGGTTTTCATCTTGGGCTCCCTCTCTTGCTCTCTCATTGCTGCTCAGAGAGAAGCCGGCTGCCATGTGGTGAACTGCTCTATGGACGGGCCCACGAGGCAAGGAACCCAGTCAATAATCATGCTAGTGAGCCTGCAAGCAGATCCTCCCTCAGTTGAGCCTTCAGATGACACCACAGCTTTGGCTGTCATCTTGATTGAAGCCTTGTGAGGGACACTATACCAGAGACACCTAGATAAGGTGTGCTTACATTTCTGATTCTCAGAAATGGAGAATAAAAAGCATGAGAAAAACCATAGGCTTGCACATATAACCCTATACTTGACTCGGGTTTCTTGACCTTTAAAATAGAAAGAGATTTCAAACATATAAAATGACATGAACGACATGCAAATTATTAGAATCAAAAAACCACAGTTTTGTCACTCGAGGACAAAGGATTTTATGAGAAAAGTGATGTAAGAATAAATAAGTAATAACAAATAACTTTAAATTCAGTAATTAACAAGGAAAAGAGATGTTAATATCCAAAAGAGAGTTTCTCAAATAATTTCCTTAAGTTTCCAAAAGCATTTAAGAAATGTTACTTTATTTTTCTCTTATTAGAAATATATGCAAGAATTCTTGCCTTTGGACCAGCCCACATCAACATATAGTCCTGTATAAGGGGCTTGGACAGTGTTATACTCACAACTTTGACTTTACCAGGAAAACCTCATACGATACCAAAGCTTGTTAATGTCAACTGAGAGCTACTGTTAAATTATGATACTTTGTTTAAAAAATTTTTTTTTAATTTATTTTTCTATAATATTTCCTTAATGGTATCCTGGGAATACCTACTGCAAGTTAGTTTAAAAACAAGAGTCCAGTATTTTATGAGTCCAATGTTTTATAATATATTTAAAGAGTTATCTCTAAGTATTATTAATTTTATGACAAAACAGAAAGAATACAAAATAGTACTTGAGTCCAGTTATCTTTCATAGTTATCTCCAAGTTATTGGCTGTTTTATCATGCCGAGCTGAGATCACTGCTAAATCCTCATAACATTAGAACAATATTTATTCTAACCATGCATATAACAGATAAGTGCATAGTGCCAGACCAATTGTTTTAAAAAGAATTGTGAAATAGCAAGTCTTAAAAAAAAAAAGTCGAGGAGAAAGATTTTAAAAAGCATGCCGTGCTTAGCAAATAAGAGAAGTTTTGGTCAACTTTTCAAACAACTGCTCCTCACAGTGCTTTCTCATTTTAACTTTTCCACAAATATTTTTTGAGCTCTATATTCTATAATTTGTGTGACAGAAACAATAGGGTTATAATTTGCAAAACACTTTCTCACCACCCAAGAATCTGATAGATTCCCCTTAGGGAATAGAGACTATCTCCATTCCCTGAGGTGCCCTGAGTGTGAAAAAAGATCTGCAAACAGGGACAACCCCCAAAGAGGAACTGAAGATATAAACCAATAGCTAGACTTTGCCTTTCATATACTCTGTCAATAAAGGTAGTGCTACCCATTAGTCTCTTCACCATTACATGTATACTCTTCTCAGCAGAGCAACTTTGATTGTATTAGGAACAACTCCACCTCCTAAACATTGATTAAATTAACAGCATAACATGGACTCATTTTTACAACTCCGTGAAAAGATCATCTTCCATCAAAGTTCTTCTTGGAGTTCTAGAAAAAGGGAACAATGAACCATCTTAAATAAAGACAAAGATGCTTTTTATTTATTCAAACTTGGCCTATGTATAGGTAAACAGATTTAGCCATATATCATAACCCAAAGGCAAAAATGTTTACATTTCAGGTACAGGAGAGTCAGTTAGGCCCATAAATAAAATCGTCTATATGTGGTGAGGAATTATGCCTTTGTGCCCTATCTTTCAAATCTAAGTCCAAACATAAATAACCTGGAAAGACTTCACCATCAGAAGGAAAAGTTAAGTCAAAGGGAGATTGAGGTTAGCAGACAGACTAATTATGTACAAAAGGTGTGTAATTTGGAGGCCAGTCCTAATCATCAGGAAAGACACAATTTATGTTTTCGTTTCAACATTACTGTCCCATATTATGATATAATCCAATAAACTGTCAACACCGTAACTATACCCAAATTGTAATATAATCAGTCCCTCCCGATAAATATGCAATTGGCTTTTCTGGTTTCCTTCTACAAGTTTGAATTGTAAAATAATTCTTTGGTGCTTTTTTTTTTAATTGTTGTTTCTTTGTTTTTTCTTTTCTGACTCACAATCTACAGCATGCCTTTACGTATTCGGTCTCCATACCAACTTCTCTGCTCTCCCTAAGCACTAGCCCCTCTACAGAAAAACCCCACAAAAATCTGCTCTAATTCTAGAAACGACCAACACGTCATTTTCCAAGGCTCTGCTGCATTAAATGTCTTGCCTCATGTCTTCTTTGAGCAGCTTCCCTGTCCACTCAGTTTCCATTAATTCTCCACATCACAGATAGAGTATAAGAGAAGCCAGGATCTTGGCCTCCCTAAGGGACAAATCTACAACCTCCATCAATAATGAATTAGACCAACGTTTCCCAAGAGGAACAGGGTACAATTAAAAAGGTTATAAGTCCTTGCACTACTAGAACCTAAGGGCATCCGTGAATGAAACTGGCTTAAGCCCAATTAGAGGAATCAGTACATTTGTCTTCTCTTGGAACAACCCTGCTCCTACGGTTCCCATCAATTCAGTATAAATCTGACTGATCTTATCCAAGAAGTTAATAGAAAATTGCTCACAGTGGGCGACTGCCACCTCAGTTTCCAAGCAGAGACAGATGGAATTTCCCAGATGGTTTGTCACTGGAAAGTGCGATGCTGGATGAGACTTCACAGAAAGCATGGTAGAGCAGGACACCTTCTTGGCCTTCACCCATGTCATAGTGAGGGATCTAAAACCAATTCTGTTGTAAACAAATCATAATTGCCTCAAGGACAGTACCTTGTCCTCCGTAATGGTCTCGAAGAGTGGCAAATCTCACATTGAAATGAGTCAGTATTTATCAAGAAACCAGCATGGGCCTATCTCTTTATTGGGTAAAAACCGAAGAAATAAATATAGTTATCCTGCCCTACCCGACCTTACACTCAAATGAGAGAGCATGTAAAAAACATAAATATATACACAAATAAAACAGACACAAGACGGCATCGAGTGTGGTAATTGTACTGCTAAGTTGGGAAGATGAAGTAAGATCACAGAGGAAACAGGAGAAATGGATGTAAAGACAGGGAGAAGGCAGGGATCTGGAAAAAAGACATGTGCATCATACACAAACATTGGAGAAAAGTTGAAGGAAAGAATTAATTTGATTATCCTTTTTTATTGAGATATAACTGACATTATTTTCGGGTGTAACAAATAAAGATTCAATATTTGTATGTATTGTGAAATGATCACTACAATCAATTTAATTAACATCCGGCACCACACATAGTTATAAGTTGTAATAAGAACTTTTAAGATCTAATCTCTTACACATTCTTTAATGGTTGTTAAGCCCTTCTATAAGCCAGACATTGTTGTAGGTAGGAAAGACACAAAGATAAAAGATAGACAATGAACATACAGTCTACAGGAAAGATGAGTAAACATTGAGAATTATGTGATAAATGCTCTTATCCTAGTAAACCTTGAGCAAAATGGAAACACTTGAGGAATGAATATCTATTCCAGACTGAAGGCTTCAGAGAAAGTCTACTTTGGGATAACCTTGAGCTGAGTTTTTAAGCAAGAGTTGGAGTTAGCGTGATAAAGAAGGGCTGGAGGGGAAGCACAGGGCTTTCCAGAATGATGAAATCACATGGCCCCATGCACAGAAATGTGAGGAAGGAGTATACTCAGAGCATTGTGGGTAGTTGAAGTTGACTAAAGTCTATACTAGAAATGAAAAGGGATGAGAGCTGAGGAAGTGAGTGTTATGAAGGCCCTTTTATGCTTTGACAAGGTGTTTGGGTTCTCCTGGGCCCTTTAGGATGATTTTAAGCACAAAAAGGGCTAGTTTTGTTTTTTTGGACATACTGTGATTTGGATAAAGAAGGAGACAAGAAAGAAGGCAGAAAAAACGATAACAAGAATATTGCTATAATCAAGGAAGAAATGATGAAAATTTCAACTAAAGCAGTGGTAGAAGGAACAGAAAAAGAGAACAGACATTAAGAAAGCAGGAATTATGCTACTTGGTTTCTGGAAATGAAAAGAATAATCGTGGGAGATATTTTGACTCCGAGTGGAATGAAAAAGAGAGAATAGTAGTTATAAGCACTAAAGAAGAGAAGTGTGTGTGTGTGTGTGTGTGTGTGTGACTATGTGTGTAAATAAACATTTAGATGTGAGAAAAGGAGAAGAAATGGAGAAAAACATGGAATACCTTATAGAATGAACTGCCTGCAGAAGCAAGAAAGGAGATGCAGAGGTTCAGAATCAAAGGTGACTGAAAAGTTGGAAGTGAGGGAGAAGAAAAGAGACAATCTGTGGAAATAGTAAGAAACTCGCCTTGTGACTGTTTAGTTGGAGGAAGTCGGTGGGGAAGGCTTGCAAAAACAGTTGAAATGTGCTATTAGAGAAAGGGTAAAAAGCCAAGGTTAGAGATTTTTTAATTTAAATGTCATGTGTAAATTAGTAGCTGAAGCTTTGCAAGTGGATAAGCTCCCCGAGGCACTGGGAACAGAGGGAAAAGAGAAGAAAGGCCAGAGTATTTTGGGAAACATGCACAGTTAAATTCAAAAGAGCCAAGACCCAGAGAGATATGAGAAGTAGGAACGTATGGTAGTCCTGGGCCCAGATTAGAATGAATATTAAGAAGGAGGATATCATTCACAATGTCAACATCAATGAAACAAAATAAAAGACTCAATAAAAAGTCACGCCTCTGCAAAATTATAAATTATATCATTGAGATGGTAAAGATGGAAGGACATGGGCGGAGTCACTCAGAACACTCGTAGGAATGAAATTCAATTAGATTAGAATTTCATTTTATAGAACACTTATTAAATACCTATTACGTGCCAGAAGCAGAGGTCCGAAATTGAATAAAGATTTTATAAAAATCTGTGTACTCTAGAATCTCAACAATAATTTGGATATTACTTTAAAATTTATTTTATTATTATATCTTGTTATGGTGTCCTCAGAAGGTTCCCCTGAGCCTGATTTAAGTGCCAGTAGTTTATAGGGAAACAATCTCAGAAAATTTTTGTAGAGGTGTGGAAAAGCAAGCAGGAAAGAAAAGGAATGCCCTAAAGTGTGTGTTATAAAGACAACTGGAGCTCCATTCTACAGGCATACGCTAAGAGATAGGGTATAACACTTCTTGTAGTCTAATGGAGAAGCAAGGAAGCAAAAGTATTTATCTGCCAACTTCTGTCCATTATTGGTTGAGGACTACTGGAAACATTAATTCTCCAGAGCTTTCAGCTTTTCTGGCTTGCAGTAAGTTTGATCCTGTGGCTGGGAAAAAAGTCCTCAAATAGTGCCACAGATGTTTCCACTAAGCAGCCTTTGACAGATGAATACAGGTAAATGCTTGAGACATAGGGTAGGGATATATTTGCTACAGGGTGTGTATAACACAAGCTTAAGGACTCTGGCAAAGAATGGCTCAGAAATTGGTACTGGAAGAGTTAGAACTGCAAGGGGAGAAATGGAGACATCTAATAATTCTAATATTTTGCAATGATGTGGATCAGGAATCTCCGTCTGTCCAACAATACATTTCTATGATAATATCTTCAAATTTTAAGGTGGAATTTAATGCATGCATTATTAAGCCAATAAAATGTTGTCTATATTACTCTTTTTATGTGTATTTCCTACTTGTAGAAGCCAGTGTCACAAATGCCCCATGGGAAAATAAAACAAGTTTCTATTTTTATTGAACAGCATCAATGAAACAAGATTTCTCTATCAAATTCATTTGTTGAATTTAACAGTTTTTCGTACGTTTACTCTCATGTAGTGAGCAACCTGGGACTTTTTACTAATGTTCTATTTAAGTAATTATGCATGTTGCATGATTCTAGCCGTTGGCTGAATAAGACTAGTTAGCTACTAAAAACGGATATATTCAAAACAAGACAGGGCAAATGTCACTTAAATTTCAGACATCTAACCTTCCAAATAACCCTTGTTATTTGATACTTATTAAGCACTTACCATATGCTAGCATAGCAGAGATTTAGCATATGACAAAGATCTTTGTCCTCAGTAGAAAATAGGAAAACGTCAGAAGCACAACATATAAATATAGAAATTCTAAAACACCTCCAAAACAGATTTAAAGTGATTTTTAAAATTTCTTCCCTGTCAGTAGACCTTTGATATTTCCAGTGAATAAAACTATAAGACTCAAAAACATAAAGTATGTGTCACCACGGCAGCAGTTAATGTAAGTTAATTACTTGTCACAAAGGTGGGATGTTGGAAAGAAGGCTAGGTTCACTCACTGGCTAACAATTCATTCAGAGGTGAAAGATTACACATGAAAAAGCTGAAACTTAAAATGCATCAAAGACCTTTGGAGCCTATGATGATTAACCTTACGTTTCGGCTTGGAGGGTGTTTTAAATCAGATGAATAGTTGAATCAGTGAGTTTTGGGTAAAGCAAATTGTCCTGCATAATGTGGATGTGTCTCATCCAATCACTTGAAGGTCTGAATAGAGCAAAGAGACTGGTCTATTCAAGCAACAAACTTCACCTGCACCATTGGTTCTCCTGCCGGCTTCTACCTGCAGCCTTTGGACTAGAACTGCATTATCAGCTCTTCTAGGGCTCCAGTCTGCTGGCCTACACTGGAGATTTTGGACTGGCCAGCCTCCATAATCACGTGAGCCAATTCCTTATAATCTCTCTCTCTCTGTGTATGTATGTGTGTGTGTGTGTGTGTGTGTGTGTGTGTGTGTGTATACACACACACACGAGGGGTGCCAAAAAATGTGTACACATATCAAGAGATGTTATCTATGTATTACTTTTTGAAGTTGAATTACGGTAGCAAATTGTTGTATGACGCTCGCTCAAAGGATGGCATAAATCAAATGAATGCTAGCATCACCATGTGACAGGCAGGACAGTCAGAGAAAAATGGCAGAAGCATGGCTGTCATTCGAGGAGTGCAAGACCATTTTGAAGTGGTATTTGAAATTCGAGGATGTTCCCCTGACTTAACACCCCTTGACTTCCACCTATGGGGGATCTTAAAGGATGTGGTGTACCATAGAAAACCGGCTATACTGGCCGTACTTCAGGAAGAAACTGAAATGGCATGTGCAGCGATACAAGTAGACACTTTGGTCAACATTGCTCAAGCAGTAGTTCGCTGTAATCAGAAGTGACTGGACACTGATGGTAACCACTCTGAGCACCTCTTGTAATTGCAGAAGTCAAATGTGACTTGTAATCATCTTTAGTTATCGGTATAGAATATTGCAATTCTAATATATTTTTTTCCTTTCTTAAAATGTGTATACATTTTTTCGGCACCCTCTGTATATGTATGTGTGTATATACATATCTAGCTTTATCTCTATATCTATATGTTATACACACACACAAATACACACACATGTATTCCATTTTCCTGTTTGTTCTATTTTTCTGGAGAATCCTGACTAATACAGAGTCCTTGGAAAACAGTTGGATTTAGGCATGTAAAATCCTCAAACATCAAAGGTCTACTGTTTTACTTGTTTAATTTAGAGTGTCTTTTCAATTTTAAACTGGATAGATTAATGGGTCCTTTTTTATGGGTGACTGAGCTGTAACAGTTAATATTTATTGATAACTCACATATGCTACCTTATTTAGTCTTTACAAAAGCTCTATAAGATAGGTAGTATTATTATCCCTATATTATAGATAAAATTTCTAAGACAGTATTTGAATGCCACGTGGGTTCTTGAGTCAGACTGAGTTGACCTTGAACTAGTTATTTAACTTCCCAAAGTAGCAGTTTCCTTCTCTGTATCAAAGAGGATAACTATTTTCCTCTCCTACGCTTGTGTAAGAATTAAATGAGATATAAAACATGTAGAGCACTTTGACCCATATCTGGCCTAATGAAAGTATTAACTATTCTGCTGCTATTATTAAACCATTAAAGCATGAAGTATTAACAAGATAATGAAATGTGAGCAAAAGATTTTTTTTCTATGTTTAATGTATTGTATGATTCCAAGAATAACTTTTTAGTCAAATCAATTTTTTGGTGTTTCTATACAGCCTATATTTCTTCAAGTGTTCTACACTCATCCAAATGCTTGGTCTGCAAAGGCTTCCTGCAGAAGGTGGCATATTGCTAATGCATTTCAAGATGGAAACTTGAAAGATATAAAAAGGATTTGACATCTGGCATGGTGATTCAATTAATTACTGTTTTGGATTAATTAGTGTGCTGAGTCTCTTGAGCCAACACCATGAGTCTGAGCAGAGTAATATTACATTGTTTGGAGAATAAGCAATTTAAAAGAGTATTCTAAATCCAAATCTGATTCAAGGTTGGGTAAGGGAGGGTTAGTAGGGTAGATGTTTTATAATAAGGATAATTCATCTTTATGATATAAAATACATATTAAAGTACTGTCCTCATTATAAGGAGTAATAAAATTTCAGAAGTCTTTGAATTGACTCATAACTGCTCAAAAAGACTATGAAGTACCACAACAAATATTTTGCCCAAAGTATAAAACAAAACAAAACAAAACGAAAAATACCCTAATCATTGCAGATTTTCTCCCAGAGATTTTTTTTATAAATTTAGAATTCCTTTAGTAAAATCCCTGACAATTTTATCATGCTCATATCATGTTACAGATGCTACTGAGGAAGCAGTATGACATGGTCTTTAAAACTGCAGATTCTGGAAGCAAAAGGCCAGAGCTTTTATTTTCTTATCTTTAAAATACAATTTAAAATAATACCAAATTCACAGGTTTTGAGGATTAAATGAGCTAATCTATTTCCAATTCTCCATACAGTGTCTAAAAAATAAGTATGCCGTATACGCTAACCAATTGTTCTACAGCAGGAAAAGTAGTAGTAGTAGTATTTAATGACATAAAATCATAAGCAAATTCTAAAAGAGAAAGTTATTGCAAAAGAATAACATTTTAAAGACTATTTTAGCTAAGTAATTAAGTTTTTAAATAGAGAAAAATACTACAGTTTAAGAAAATAGCATGAATTAGATATTTAAACGCCCCCCCCAAAAAAAAACCTAGGGTATTAAGATTGTTTTCTATGAAGAACTATTATGTACTACTGGTTTTTGATAGACTAACAAGTATTCATACACTTCAAAGAGTATCAAATTTCTGAAAACTTCAGATCTATAAATCGAACATTTAAAAAGTATAAAATATGGCATAGAACAGCTTGAGAGCCATACAACAGTATGAAAAAAAAAATAATGTCATCCGTGAAAAACACAGGAAATTATTTCACTGACAAATTCAACTTTCACAGATAGATTTCCCACACATCACAACTTGGCATATGATAAAAATGTATAAAAGTACCACTCTACATATATACAGATAATGACATAAAGATTAATCAAAAATTGCATTTTCATATAGATATTTTCATATAGTAAAGGGGAAAACGTTCATCTCATACCAACAATAGGTGCCACTTTATTGGCAGTACACTTTTGAAGAAATATTAGAAATGACTAAAGGTTTTGTTGGCGTCTTATACGTAGTGATCAATAAAATAAATATTTTATTGCCTTAAACATTTTTAAGCAGTGCTAGAGAACCAATAGAAACCTCCAGATAAAATGGATTTAGAATAGCATTTAACTCAACCTTTGATGTTTAGACAATCTTATTCTTCTTGCCTTTGCTTAAGAAATCAGTATAGTTAATACTGCTCTCTCAAAGGAATCAACAGAACAGTCTATTAGTATTCTGGTGAGTGGGGGGCCTCTGGTGAGTGGGGGGCCGCATCTGAAAACCTTTTGAAGTAGGTGCACTGGACCACCAAAAACTAAACTGCCCAGATTATTAAATATGTAGCCTGGCCTATCAACTTATTTGTTTCTTAAATACATGTGAAATCTCATACTTCATCCTTTTATGATTTTAGAAAGTAAAAAGTACATCCTTAGACTCTCACATGCTATTTAAAAGTTTGGCGACACAAATATTTCCTATTTATTCCCAACATTACTTTTAGTTGGAACCAATAACATCCGTCTCATTCGTCTCACAACATGGAATAAGCAGAGATCCACAAATATCAGTTTCTTGCATGTAATAACTTGAACAAGAAAGTCTTTCATATAATAAACTGAAGAAGAAATTCAAAGTTGCAGAGTTCAGTACATTTGTCAAAACCCCTCTGGGAGTTTTTATGTCCCCACAGTACAGACAGAGTCATTTACCAGCCATGAGACTCTTCCTACATAAATGGAATTTAGAGAGAAGGACTTAACATTTTATATATATAATTTCTGCATCTCCTAAAGAATATAAAACATTTTTCTGCCCAAGTTTTATCATGGGTAGTATTATCACTTATAAAAGGAGAGCTCGTAATATCCTAATTGCCAGAACCTAACAATGTTACATTACATGGCAAAGGGTTGAATTAAACAAGCAGATAGAATTCAAGTTTCTAATCAGCTGACTTTAAAACAGATTATTTTAGATTACCCAGGTGGGCCCAAGGTAATCACAAGGGTTTTTCCGCATGGCAGAGGGAGAGAGAAGAGTCAGAGTCAGAAGGTGGACATGAGAAAGACTGAATCAGCCATTGCTGGCTTTGAAGATGGAAAGGGGCAATAAGCCAAGGGCTGTGGGCAGCCTTGAGAAGCTAGAAAAGCTAAGAAAACAGATTCTGCCCTAAAGACTTCATAAAGGAACTCAACCCTCCAGACACCTTGATTTTGGCCCAGCGAGATTCATTCCAGACTTGGAATCTTTAGAACTGTAAGGTGATATATTTGTGTTTTTTTAAGCCACAAAGTTTGTGGTAACTTGCTATAGAAGCAATAGGAAACTAATATATCTAATTCAGAAATGAAGTTTCAATGTAACCAAACACCTCATCTTTCCATTACATTTTAAAACATCGAATTAATCAGTTGTCTACATAATCTTTAGACCTAGAGATAGACTTTCTGGTGGCAGAACTTTTTGAAAAAGTTAACAACAAAAAATAATGTTAATCATTCATCCTTGCTCTTAAAGGTACCAATAGTATTACCAAGGAATAACAAAGTTGTTTATTTCTTGCTCATATGTAATGTATGACAATTAATTTATGTCATCTTAAAAATAAAAGCATTTGTATATATTTTTAAATGTGAACAGTATTAGTCTGGCTAAGCAGATAAAGCAACAACCTTGCAAATTACCTTACTAAACAACCACTTAGTAAGATTAACCTGTTTCCTTCTATATTCTGCGTATATTACAGTTACAGACAAGCCACTTGGAAAATATCCAAGTTTTGTGTCCATGAAAAAGGAAAAAACAAATGGTTATTTTTAGTGATTTCACTGGGAAGCAAGCAGAGCTAATTTCTGAGCTATGACAAAATACTGAGTCAACCATCTTGGAACATCCACATACCAATGAATTATTATTCAGGTCCATCTTCCCAGCGAATGGCCCCCAGGTTGTTCCCACAGGAAGTTGCTGCCGACTCTGAATTTTTCGTTCCCCATCTTTCTGAAAAACTTCCAGCTCGCCTGCAGACAATAAAAACAAGAGGTGGTTAGAGTATTTTCACTTGTGCTTTAACAATAGCCACCTCTTTTTGTGTGTTTGCTTTATACGCACAATATTCTCAAGATTCATATAAGAGAATTCATTATCTTGTCTGAAAAACAACTGATCTTGTTATCCTGACAGGAATATAAAACTTGTCCTTATAATCGTATTCAAATTTAATCCAATTCATCTCTTGTACCTTTTCACACACACCATCTACTGAAGTCAATTCTGTTTAGTAAGTCCTTAAGCACCAGATATAATAACACTTCCTCAAAAAGCAATGATCCAGTGCCAAACAGATGGACAAGAAACATTACAAAAATGACTTAAGAGTTGAAATTCTTATATTTGACCACCAATGTAAATAAAAAACTACTATATATAATATACCTTAGGCAATAATTTTATTAGGTTGGTGCAAAAGTAATTGCGGGTTTTGCAATTTTTTTTTTTTAACCTTTTAAACTGCAATTACTTTTGCACCAACCTAATAGTTACTCAAGACTCTTGGTCAACAAGAAACATCTGGTGAGTTTTTGAAAATACTTGATAATTTTCTACAATTTTACTAGTTTCAAATGCATAAAACATCTACCGATACAAAAAGTAGAGATTCATGTCTTCCCAAATTAGAAATGTTTCACCAAAGTCATTATTTTTTTATATTTAGTACTTTAGGTAAGATTACATGTTAGCTAAAGAATTTGGACAAAAACACTTAAGAAATAGCCAGCTTAGGATGGTCTTCTTCCTCCCGTTTCCTCCAAATTATTTTGGGGAAATAGGAAGTAAAGACAGTATGCAAACTGGCATAAAGAAGGAGTTGGAATTCATCAAACGCTCACTTAAGAAACTAATTAATTAATTTTAAAAATTAGGGCTTCAAAATTTCAAAGAATGGCCATCAGCCTAAATATTGTTTAAGATAAACAGAAAAATATCTCGATCAGTAATTGGAGCCTCTCTCTTTCAATGATTACATCTATGATATTTAGGTCTTGCACTATTACCATACCATATTATGATGCCAAACTTTTATATTTTAAAATAATCTTAATAATATAATTTATCCATTTTAATGGTATTTCTTCTCAGCCTGCTCAATAGAAGACATGAAAATGGGAAGGAATAGAATAGGAAGAAGTATAAATGGAAATCCATAGAGAATAAAAAGCTGAGGAAAATTCTGAACAGAACAGAATATATTCATTCAGTAATTAAATTTTCCAAATGATACATAAGTCACAATAAGTAACATATTATGAAAATTTTGCATTAATATGGCCTTAGTTTCTTTTCAAGTCAACCACTATCTTTAAATATGAAGATCGAACCTTGATTTTTTAAAAGCAACACCATCAACCTGAGTTCAATTATATCTCTTCTTTATATCTCTACGTTTGTGTCACCTCTTTTTAATAGTTAAAATACCAGACATTACATTTCATGTTTTTATAATGGCTTATCCCAAAAGCCAAAATTAAAGTATTTAAATCACAATCAGCTAAAATATAGTGTAATGGTTAAATTGTGCCCATAAAATATAACTGTATCTGAACAATGAAGATGTTCATATTCACAGTAAAATACTTAAGTTCTAAGAAGTTCACCTCCATTCTCTCTCCTCACACTCCCTTCCCCCCCCATTTGTCAAATATACTAAAAATGGAAGAACTCATTAATTAAGACACACACCTCCCAATTTTTTTTTCACTGTGATGTATCAGTAGCTCAACATGATTGGCAATGAGGAAAATAGACCCAGACAGACTCGATAGGACTGAGCTTCTGAAATACAGTGTTAGAAACAGTGTACTTATATTAAATAACATATTAAGTATCAAGTCTTGAAACTTATTCAGTGTTCAGGGAATAAATAATAAAAACTTGGTTTTGTAAGTGGGGTAACAAATCTTTTCTGAGATTTCCCCCTGAAACTGTTCTTCATCCCTGTGCAATCTTTTTTATCAATGCATTGGAATCAGAGGCCTGTACAGAAACATCTTCAAAGTCAGAGCACAGTTAACAATCTACTATGATGTCAAAAAGGAATCAGTGGGAAATATTCCTCAATGTATGCATATTCACATGTGATAATGCAGTTTAAATCTTTATTTAAATCTTTAGAATATTTTCTTTTATTTAAATCTTTAGAATAGTTTCTTCTATTAGAAAAGAAACTGTTTAATTACAGTCTGATAGGAGTTCTTAGTATTTTCAACCATACTTACTTACATTTTAAGCAATTTCTTTACAATTTACTATTTAAAGGTAAAATATACTTCAGTCCCATAGCTAAACACTAGTTAAGAACGGTCTTTTCTACATACAGATGACACCCAAATAATTTGCTTGTTTTTACATGCTAAAAAAACAGTTATGCCACATTTAAATGTGACCAGAGAAATCATGAGAATCTTTGAAACCCCTTTAAAAACAAATTTTGAAGCCGTACATCCTCTCTTTCTGCCACTGACATTCTTCATTTGAAAGGGGTTCAGGCTCAGTCAGTGAGTTCTTATCTATATCTATGGGTTTACAAGCAGGTCTGTCTTTTAATGGATTAAGAACTACAAACTTAGGGCAGATCATAAAGTGATACCCAAATATCTCCAAAGTTTTTGAGGTGTCTTTAACTATGCATTAAAGTTTTAAGCAAACCACAAATACTTTTATGAGCTCTGAGAGGGCCATAACAGAAAGTCCAGTAACTGTTCAAGCTATCAAGTCAATCTTTTCAACTTTATTAGACAAACAGGCAAATCCAAGTCTCCTTCCTTGTTCATCAGGAACTTATTTCATGGTTTGGGAAATCCTTTCTGTTGCTGAAATAGTGAAATAAAAATATTCACTTACCTACAACGGTGCTATACAACTGCAAACAAATTGAAAATAATGCATTTAGATACTACCAAGGCTACATAGGTTAATGATAGCAAAAAAAATAAGACATTGTATAAATGTAAGTTATATTTAATTTAACTTCCATATTGCTTTAGAGTATAATATTTTTAATTTTTTCAAAGATTAATAAGTGTCATAAAATAGAGGAAACATTACTGCATTAAAGGTAAGAAGATTAATGTGTAGCCCCAACTCTATCCAATAACCAGCTGAATGGCTTTGAATATGTTATATGTTTTCTGAGTCTTTGGTTCATCATTGTTACAGAGGGGTTTGTACTCACTTGCCATTTGGTAAAGTGTCCATGACACCATGATTTTCTTGCCCCAGATGTGACATATTATGAGAAATAAAAAGAGTATTGGGATGACAATCAAAGACCTAAGTCCTAGAACCACTTTATCACAAAATGGATGTTTGACTTGAAAAACTCAAGAGATTTCAAAATCTGAAAGCAAAGCTCCAGTTCTTACTCGATTTGTTTGTTCATTCTTTTTGCCTCTGTTCATTAGTTTATTCATTCATTTATTCTACTAATACTTATTGAGTGTCTCCTAAATGCCAGACAGTGAGTTATATCCAAGCACAAAGTAAAAAAAACAAAACAAAACAAACAAACAAACCGAGGCCTGGAATACATTTCAGGAAGTGTAATACATAAGGCTTGGGAAGTAGAAGCTATAGAATATAGTGATTATTCAGATTTTAGGAGTCAAGGAAGGGAAAAATACAATGATGTTCAAGTATCTGTTTTGGGCCAATGGGACAATGTTCACGTACCTATTGAAATAAGGAACACAGGAAAAAAATGAGATTTAGGAGTAAGATGAGGAGTTTTAATTTGGAAATACTGAAGTTGATATGGCTGTAAGGAAGATGAGAGGTGATTTTTCAATTGGCATGTACAACAGGCCTGGGCCTCAGAAAGAAGAAAGGTTGTGGCAAGAGTGATAAATATTGGTATTTATGCATTAAAATGAGCTTGTATATGGTAATAAAAGTGATAAGATTGTTGATCTAGGAGAGAGTGTATCATGATCAAATAAGAAGATCTAGGACATGGTTCCAAGGATCTTCAAAAGGCAGAATGATGGAGGAGCAGGCACCGAAAATTTACAAGTGCAAGAGAACAGAAAAGCAACTGCATATCGTACCACAGCAGCTCATGTATTGATTCAGAATTTAAAGGAGGAGGGATCAATCAAGTAATCTAAAAATTTATGAAAGTAAGAAAGGGACTGGAAAAATTCCTTTTGATGAGGTGGAAATCATAGGTGTCTGGAGTGAAAGGAGTTTTGTAGAACAGGAGGGCAGAACACAGACTGGAATGTGTTCAAAACTGAATTAGAGAAGTGGAGCAAGCCGGTGATCCTCAGCAAGTTCCTTAACCCTTTGAACTTCTCTTTCTGCACCCAAAATAGGAATTACAGTATCTTCTCCATATGGTTGCTGTGAGCATTAACTCAGATAACATATGCAAAGTACCTAATAAACATTTACTCTTTTACGCAAAAGAAATTGAAGCATTCTAAGGGCATGTCCACATATTTCTATCATCCCATCTAACCATTCACCAGGGTCTCTGGTCACATTCCCTCTTTAACTTCTCTATCCAAAATACTCCCTATACCTTGATGCTTTTCTTTTCAAATAGCGCATGAATCCACCTTTCTTATCAGGGTTTCCCAGGTATTTATCAACTCAGAGGTACATGACCAAGCCTCAATTCACTCTACAACTCCAATTCAGGCTCCATATCCTGGCCAGGATAAGCTTTTTAAATCTACACTTTCACCATATCAGTCATTCGGGCAATTTTCTTTACTAGCTCCCTTTTGACCATCCCAACTTGAACATCTATGTCTGACTCTTAATACTATCACAGTGTTGCTCCACAGTGTCTGCCTAACTTTCTGTTCTGCTCTCCAAAATACATTCTTCTTTCCTCTAGTCAGGAAATTCTTCACTGTACCTTCCTTGTCGTCTCCAGTTTAACTTCCTCACCTTTCTGAGAATTGTTCCTGCTACCTGGCAAACACACCATCTTCCTGGTTGCTTGGATAAACCGTATTATTGTTACAAGATCAATTCCAAAGCTAATCTCTTTCATGGAACTTCTCATGAACTCCAGAACACACTGAGTTCTCCTTCCCTAATATTTCCATGATATTATAGTCCAATACCACAAAGTTTTGCATTTAATTATTCCCTAGTGGTTTCCCATTGATAACTCCTTTCACCCCAATAGGAGTATAAACAACTTGAACTAGAGGCATATATTTTCTTTCATTTCTGTTTATTCCCTGGTAATTAACATGGATTGTGACATGTGGTAATTGCAAAATACAAATTGAACATAGTTGATTGGATCAGATTTTTATAAGATCATAAACTCAATTTTAGTATAGTTAAAGTTGATTTTGAAGGGCAAAAACGGTGTTTTAATATGTGTCTTCTTTTCGTATTAAAACAATCATACATTTCATTTGTTCAACATTTTACTACATTCACGTACATTACCTCATCTGTGAAATATGGAGCAGGATGAAAAATAAAGATTTTTCTTCTCTGCCCAGTTCATATTTTTGAAGCTATTCTTCAAAAAGAAGCCTTATTTTTTAACATGCTGGGTGAGTTCACACAAAATATTTGAGCCACATAGGATGGACTAATCAATTTTGGTAAAAGATAATATTGTTAGTGCTGAGGGCTGTTTCTCTTATCTTCTTGATAATGCATACTTTTAAAAGTCTGTGATTACTCAAAGACTTACGATAGCTTCACTTAAAAAAAAAAGCTCTAACTCAGAAATTGCTACCAAACATACTGCGGCTTTTAAGATATCACCCCACTTTTTTGCCTAAATAAAAGAAATTTACTGGTGGAAAGAAACACTTAAAATTATGAGAGATACACTCAAATCTTTTTTCATTAAAGGTGCTATCAAGCCATCATTTTGTTTCTTTTTGATAAGGTCCTTTCAATGCCTCTTTAGAAAGCTGAGTGTATGAAAATTGTAGCACACCAAATGGGAACAGAAAAATGTGGGCCTTTTAGCATAGTTATCAGACATCATGCTTCAACTGAGTTCAGCATTAACTTGATGACATAAATGTATATGGTATTTACAGAACACCCCTTAAGTCCAGGCTCAGATTTCATACGACATGTTTGCAAGTAAATGAGATGACAGAAGATCATGTTTTATATGCTGAAAATAAACTTTGGATTGGTTTAAACTCTCTCTCTCTCTCTCTCTCTCTCTCTCTCTGTCTCTTTCTCTCTCATATATATATATATATGTATAATGCGTGTGTATGTGTGTTTCCCCAAAAATAAGACCTAGCCGGATCATCAACTGTAGTGCATCTTTTGGAGCAAAAATTAATTTAAGACCCAGTTTTATTTTACTATAAGACTCGGTCTTATATAATATAATATAATATAATATAATATAATATAATATAATATAATATAATATAATACTGGGTCTTGTATTAATTTTTGCTCCAAAAAATGCATTAGAGCTGATGGTCCGGCTAGGTCTTATTTTCGGGGAAACGCGATATATGTGTGTGTGTGTGTGTGTGTGTGTGTGCGTGCACACACACACACACACATACATACAGCCAAATTTTAAAGCAGACCACATGAATTACTTCATAATGCTTATCAGGCCTTACTATAGCAGAAGGCTATAGCATCAGAAGCCATATTTACATTTTCTTCATGGTTGGAAAACATTATATATCATGGTATCAAACATGGACAGCCCCCGAGTCATGCTGAGTTCAAAAAGCGCTCGAAGATTCTAAAAAAATCTCAAAACATGTTCAAAGTCAGCCAAGGTGGCTGAAGTATGGCAGAGCTCTTGCTATTTTATGGTTTAACCATTTGACAGCTGCCTGCCAGAGACATAAGAGGGTTAGATGATCATTTTACTGCTGATGATCTCAGCAGCCAAGCTGCAGTCTTGCAACTATGTGTGTTTCCTCGGGCATTAATAACAGCATGTTTCATCTGCATTTTAAGACAAATCATGCCATTTATATTTTGCTATGTTGATCCATCTCAAAACACGGACTGGCACAGGAAATGACAGTTCTTGGTTAGTGGCTACAAATCGCCTCACAGGGATACCTTTTCTAATTTTCTTTCTCAATTTTTGAGTCATGCAGTCATAACACACACTAAACTACAGTTTTGAACATAAACTTGAAATATGACATTCCCTATTCAAGTACTCCAGTCAAAACCCTGATAAATCAGGCTGGCCATGCAGTGATCTTATCCTTCCTGACTCTTTAATAAATCGAACCTTGTAAGTTTGTACTGTTGGAAGTTGTCACTAAATGAAATTGTGACCTTATCCGGCGCATGAACTTATCCTGCTGACAACTACATTTATTGTATGGATAAGAAAGGAAAAAAAAAAAGAAAAAAATAATAAAGAAAAAATGAGATATTTGATAATTCTGATCTTAGCCATACGTAACTCTAACAGATGGGATCTTTTTGATGTTCCATTAATGATTTGCCAAAGATGAGTCTCTACTTAGAGAAAAATGCTCACCCAAGGTAAGTGCTGGGGGCACTGCAGATGGTATTAAAAGTACATGAAGAGGTACTGGATAACAGCAGTGAATCAGAAGCTATTAGTCTAACACAAAGAGCCCCGAATTAGTTTGTAATTGCACTGGTAAAGATAACATAATGGTGGTGGCAAAATAGAAACATTCCCTTTCAACGCGATGCCTTCGGTGCCTAAAAACTCTAAAACAAGACACTGAAATTGTCTGAAACCTAAAGCAAGTTAAATCACTGCATTTCTCAAGAATGCAAAATGCACCCTTTGGCCATAATTTCTAAAAAGTCATAGAATTCAATGTGTACAGTACTGTTTAAGAAACCAATCAACATGTATATGCTACCAAATATTGGCATGTATTACAAACTCAGGAACATTTTACATTATTTTGGTTGGCCTTAAGAATTAATTCTGAGGCTATTATATGTCTGGGTATTCTTTCTATCTGAATGACCATTGAAACCTACAAATTATCATCTCAACATAGAAAGAGAAGAGATAAAATATGGTCGTGGGTAGTAATAGCATTGGGCATAAGGTAGAAAATTTAAGATGTTTTTAAAAACAACACCATGATTTGAAACAGTTAGAAAGCCATAACCTGCATATTTACCTACAAAATAAGTTTTATATACAGAGACCATGTTCAAGATTAGGAAAAAGAGATTACCACATTTTGTCCTTTTGCTCTATGGTCTATTTATATGAACAAAAAACCCAGCTCATCCCAGGTATCTGAAAATATTCACCTGGAGTGTGACTAGCTTTGCCAATGTTTGGAAAAGTTAGTAAAGGAGGAGCTGCCTTTTTTGAACACTTTTCAGCTGCTGAAGGAGGAGAGGGGAGTCACCACTCTTTTGCTCAAGAAACCTGGCACAGTATGCTTCTTTGCTGCCAGAAACCTCCCCCCTGACCTTCCAGACAACACTCCTTGTCACAGGCTGACCCAATACCACTTCTTGATTCAAATCTTGAGTCTTGGAGGGAGGGTATGGTTAGGGAGGAATCGTCACAGACGTGAGAGGTCTGGGCTGGCAGACACAGGAAGCAGCAGTGGAAGAGCAACAGCCAAAAGTCAGTCTACCAGCAGGAGGGCCACAGAAAGGGCAGGGCCTGCAGAGTACAGGTCAGGGGAGACTTGTTTTCTCCAGAAGGAGAAACTCCAAAGGAGAAACTCTGGGTAAAAATCAACCCTAGATCCTGTTCAACGAAAAAGAAGCACGGAACAGCTTTAAAGGACATTTAATACACAACATCAGTGGATCGATCTCATTGGTATTTATGGTTCTACATTTTAGGCACCATTTACTTTTGTCTGTTAAAATTGCACGCTTTCTCATAGGTTACATTTATTAACTTAGAAGAAGATAATGCACAATGAAACTTTTCAGAGGTTATTGCTGATATTCAAAGACCAGCTATACTTGATTACTGGCTTACGAGGTGTCTCTTTAGCTGGACACCTATAATAACCCCAGATATAGTCATTTTTACATTGTAAGATAGTATAGATGGAGATAAAAGAAAATATACTGACAAGCTTTAACAGATAAACATTATTAAACATCTATTGTGATTACAATGAGTTTTGCCTAGAAGGAAAGGCCTAGATGAAGCTCTATTTGGGGGTGAGGAGATGACTTTTTGGGTCACAATATGTGAGACTACAGGATGCCAGAATGATTTGACAGATGAATAAATAACATGAGAAAAACTACAGCATTACTTTGAAAGCTTTTAATCTAAAAGGAAGTAACAGTACACTGTAAAGTAATCTCAGGCAGTAATAGAAATGTGCAGAAAACTGGTCTGAAAGTGGTATGCTATTATGGACTTAAAAAGTTTGTATCCAGAGAACAAAAAGTACAAGTATTACTTGTAAGAATTAAAAAACAGAGAGAGAAAAATAGAACCATAAACAAAAAAATGTAATATGTCACCAATGAAGAGATCATAGGATACGTGAGCTCGTACCTAAAATATCACTGCCAGTGCACCATGTATAGTATTGAAACATTTATGAAACCTTGATGTGGGTCCCAAAATTTAGAATACTGTGCAGTACTAAACACTGAAGCATTAATTTAATTAGTTACCCACTTAATTATCTTATTGTATGGCATCTCCAATAAATACAATATACTATGTTTCCCCGAAAGTGAGACTTAGCCGGACAATCAGCTCTAATGCATCTTTTAGAGCAAAAATTAATAGAAGACCTGGTCTTATTTTACTATAATATAAGACCTGGTCTTATGTTAATTTTTGCTCCAGAAGATGCATTAGAGCTGCTTGTCCGGCTAGGTCTTATTTTCGGGGAAACTGGTATGTACATACTTATTGATTTGAAAATGCCTTAGTCTATGGAAAGATTGAATACTCGTATGTCTGCTACAACATTGGCACAAAGTTTTTTGTTTCTAAAGTTTGAACTTGTATTGCTGAAAACATTATTAGTTTCAGAAAACACTTCCAAGAGTATAATTCCTAAAGATCAAGCGAGCTACAGTCATTCACTTGTAATTCTGGAGTCTTTTATTAATGCTTGTATACCTTCAAAGTTGTTTATATTCTTAACTACACATAACTTACAGCAATCATTTTGCCAAGGCAGTCTGCTGGATACTCTGTTGCTTCAGTTGACTGTGATTTTATGAATAAAATTGTCCTGGAAATAATTCTGCCCACAGAAGTTTAATACCTGGTGAGCTATTGTAGCTCTAATTGGTCACATCCCAAATGAGCATAAGTAAGACTTCCTAGTAGGGCCACTCCAAGATGTGATGATTTCAGAGGCAGTTGCCTTTGTGTGGAGGAAAGAATCAAACCTTAGATCTGGGCAGCAAGCTCTGAGTTTATGGAAACTACACTCATGAGGAATAATACAGTCAATTTTCTGTGTTTTGAAGGCCTCAGCTGTATGGTATATTACTAGAAATATTCATCATTAGTATTATATTTAAAACTTACCATTCTTTGAAGTCTATCTGTCACCTCCTTTGAACAGTTCCCTGATTCTTACAGCCTCTCCTTGCCACAAGTTCAGAGGTAGTCTCTTCCTTTGAATTCCCATATTGTTTGATTTTTTTTTAATGTTATTAAATTTATTGGGGTGACACTGGTTAGTAAAACTATATTAGTTTCAAGTGTACATTTCTATAATACATCATCTACTCTAATATTTTTCATCATTTTCTTCCTTATAACAGTGATTTGTATATATTTATTAGCTCTCTTCATGGAACTTTCTAGATAGCACACGATGCTTTGTATCTGGTAGGGTTGCAGAAAATATAAATGTGTATGTGTGTTCATTGCTTTGGGTTAAATCATTGTTTCTAGAAGGTATTTAAATCAATTTGTACATTTGTAATACTTTTTCACTTTATAACACACACTTTAGTAGTTACTTCCCTGAGAAGTAAGCAGACAGAGTAGGTACAATGTTTACCATTTTACCTCCATATTTATTGGGCTGGGGCTCAAAATTAAAGAAACTTATTTAAGTTATAAAACTAGTAGTGAAACTGGGAGTCCGACCCTGGTTTTCTGACCCTCTCATGCTCATTTTACTTTATCAGACTGCCTCTTTAAAAAAAAAAAAAATTACAACTTAACTAGGTGGAAGGACTGACCTCAAGCCCCAGTATCATATCAGCAGCCATTAGAGTGGATTCATTTATAAGATTAGCTGCGAGTCAATTTGGAAAGCAGAATGTGAATGCCTGAAGGACAGGGCCACAGGGCAAATTTTGAAGAAGGCAAGGTGGTAGAAAAGATTAAACAAAACACTGGGAAAACAGTACAGGGGGAAGAATGGCAAAATTATTGTTTGATTATCAGAGTTCACAATAAACTTTTTACATTTCTGTCCCCAAAACGAAGATGCACGGTTTTAAAACAGTGTTTCCCCCTACCTTTAATGATCATTCATCAGAGAAAATATTTAGTTTTTAAACCAACTAAAAGGAAAAACAAAACAAAAACGAAAGCTTGATTAAATATAGCATGTCATTACTAGCATAAGAAATGACAGGAGCTTTTCTTCCTAAAAACACAGTGTAAAAGGCATTTTGAACACTTTGCAACAACGCTCCATCTTTTCGTTTGGTTGATAGCACTTTCTCCAGAGAAAACTTTCTGATGTGAAATTGTACCTGGTGATTGCAAACTGGAAAATCTGGTGCCTTCACATTCTCCAACTTGTAAAATATTTCGCTATCACACATTTAACACTCTCAGTAGGTTAAATAGGTATGTGTTCAATATATATACATTTTATTCCTCTTCCTTCAGTCCCCTCTCCTTTTCTCTAATCTTTTCCTTTCCAACATGAATATGGGATCTAAAATGGCAGATCTTGAAAAAGGAAGAAAAGAAGAAAGGGTGGGAGGAAAGGAGGAAGGGAAAGAGGGAAGTGGGGAGGGAGGAAAGAAAGCTGGCAGGCAGGCTGGCTGATATTATTCCTCATGAGTGTAGTTTCCATAAACTCAGAGCTTGCTGCCCAGATCTAAGGTTTGATTCTTTCCTCCACACAGAGGCAACATCACACAGATGATATCTAGAAATCATCACTTCTTGGAGTGGCCCTACTAGGAAGTCTTACTTATGCTCATTTGGGACATGACCCAATAGAGCTACGATAGCTCACCAGGTATAAACTTCTGCAGGCAGAATTATTTCCAGGACAATTTTATTCATAAAACCACACTCAACTAAACTTTATTTAAAGAAGTATTTACTAATTCAAAAGTATTTGTTGAACACACAATGCCAGGCACAATGCTGCATACTAGAGATATACACATGGATCTAATATAGATTTTTTCCTTATGTGACTTAATCTAATGGTGGTGAAGTAATTATAACCCGAACACATGAAGTTTTTGGTAAAGGTAGGAGATCAAATTTGACCAGCAAGAAAAAAAGTCTCCTAAGGCAACTCAGAGAAAGCAAGAATGACAGTTCAAAGGTGGGATAGCAAGCAAACGACGGTATAGCCATCTCTTTCCTTTAATAGATCAGAAATAATCGTTTCAAAAATGAACAAAATACAATGTGAATGTGAGCCTTTAAACACATTTGTTGTGTTATAAATAAAATTGTTTGTAAGTCAAAGGTTCAATGAACTAGAAAGTAAGGCTTTCAGATATAATCACTGCCAAATCAAAAGAAACAAATGACTAGAATATGTTGGGAAAAAAAAAACAGTTTCAAGACCATAGAAATTGTAACTGATGGTGAGAATTTCTGTTGTTCAATATTTTAAATATGTTAATTTCACGCAAAATAGTATTTCTAAAAGTTATTGGAAAAGATCTTATAAGCTGCCTTCATCTTAAATAATACTAGCCTTTTCTTAGAAAATATTTTCAATACTAAAAAAAAAAACAACGAAAAAAAACACATTACTTTTTTTGATAATTTCATATAAACTCCTGAAGTTGAGATAACAATACTAGAAGCTATCACCTCAAGCACTAAAGACCAGAGATGTGAGCTCATCTGTAAGTGCATCTATCATGTCCCCTTAGTTGACAGTGCCTAGAGATAGAAGAGACCCTTTTCATCACTTGTTCCTACGACAGACTAGGTGGAGATATTTATTCTCTAACATATGAGTACATTCAGAACCAATGATGTGGTTCTTGATACCATATTCAGGCACCCAGAAGTGACCACAATTATCTAAACTACGTATTTAGTCAACTGCTCTTCTTTTCAAATAAATTTCTAGTCTTTAGCATCATTATTATTCTTTAATGACGCTGTATCAGAACACATAATCAAAAAAGCATTCCATTTAAAGTATATTTGTCACATTCTACTATGTAAGTGAAGAGATATTGCTTACAATTACCAAGAGCTTTTGTTTATAAGTATTAGAAGCCAGAAAGTATGTTTGGAATAATGTATATCTGTCGAACATATATAAACATGTCCATTGGTAACATCTTTCAAAAAGGTTATTTTGCATATTTTTAAAGGAAAGATGGGAATAAACGTAAAGACAACTTGCACTAAGCTACCAAATAAATAAGTTATGTCTGAATTTCTCTCCAGCTTCACTAACTTAATTAAAATCATAGATAGTACATAACATTCTGCAGATCCATTCTGGTTTATTTACATCGTTCCTCCTAAATCCTGGCTATTTGGAATAGAGTTAAGATACAATAGATACTGATTGCACTGTGGAAATAATTATGCACAAGTCTTAACTAGAGTCAAAGGAATGATTTTCCATTGCTAAGAAGATAGGCTTACGTACTTTATTTTCAATGTTTAATAATCTATAATATTTTGTCCCCCACTAAATGCATGAATGTCTCCAGTTTTGTATTTTCTTTTACATATAAGAAATTTGATCACAAAAAGGAAACCATCTGAATGTATTGGGAAATAATTACACACACAGATAATAAGGAAATGACCAACGAGACATTATCAAATTAGGTTTGACAAATTCTTACAATGGAATCCTAAAGCATTAAGAGTGGGGATTAGTATATACACTCTTGGGGTTCGGTAATTCAGATCATATGAGAACAACTTGATTGACCCTCTTGAGCACCAGCTTGTATTCTCTGTGTATCCATTGTTGCTGATACTTCCCAGGGGCATCAATTTCATTTCTTAATTGTTCATCGTAAATTTGTTCTGAACGTGAGACCATATAGGTACCAAGACAATATTAATATAATGCCTGGTATATAGTAATAGTCAATGAATTTTATAATTTTACCTTAGTATTTTAAATTGAGAAGGAAAATGAAGCATATGAATAGAAACTACTTGCATTCACAATTCAGACTTGTTTGATACTCATAATTATCCACACTAAGACTAGCTTTCACCCAGAACCACTTTCATTCCAGATGAAGAAAAATGGAGGTGGATAAGATCATACTTAGGCAGGTGACAGGAGCAGCTCCCAGAGCTGGCTCTACCCACAGAGGTTATAGAAAGCTTCAGCCCACAGTAACCCCATACCAGTATTTCTTTTTCACTTCATAGGTAAGCCAGGCAGAGGTATATAGCTGTGAAGGTTAACATCAAAGGTAAGTCACTCACTCCATTTCTCAATAACCAGGATTAACGGCTCCACTGACATCATCCTTATATTATAGGGTTCCAGAGAGGAGAAAACAGGGAATATGCTTACACATTATGGAAGAAAAAACAAAAACAAAACAAAACAAAAAAACCTTGCAGAACCACATTAAAACAATGGAAAATATTTATCCTACTTTACTGCCTATCATTATATTCTTAAATTTCCGTTCTCAAATATTCTCAATTAAAAAATAACCAAGATAAAATGTATGTACTGAGTGCTTACTATGTGCCAGACATTTATTGAGTCCTGTATCTAATGTTCTCACTTTCACAATAAACTTAGGAGGAACAATTGTAAAAAAAATTAATACCTATGGTAAACCACATAAATTAAAGTAAAAGCATCTTTATTAGTTATCATAATCTTTTTTTTTAAATTTTTTGAGAATATTGGCGTTTGTATTTTCTAAGTTATTTAGTGTAGACATAGATATTACCTTTTTTTTTTCTTTTTAACTCAGTAGTAACACTTTGACTCAAATTGATGCAATTAAAGAAGTCGCAACATAAAAGAGTTGATCAAGATTAAAGAAAAACTGTATGAGAGATGGCTACTAGGAAGAAACAGAAGTCCCCAACAAACACTGCTATACTGAATAACAATGATTAAATGTATAATGGGCAATTATATTAAAGTTGGGGACAATCCTAATTTCTTGATGGGAAAAAAATGGCAATATTCCAAGTATAAACAGATATTCCCTCCAATATTTCTTTAAAAATATTATTATAATTCCTCACACTTACATATCTTTCTCAAAATTAAAAGTAATTCCTTAGCCAGAGTCCTGTGAAAATGCAGATTTATGACTATTATTGCCATCATTATTTTTGTCCATTCTGACCGACAATTTGAGCTCCTAAAGCAAGGATGTTAAAATTAAATAAATCATAGCTTTGGGGAAAAGATAGCATTTTTAAAGTACATTACTAATTTATTCTTTTGAATTCTCAAAGCCAACAAAGTATGAAAAATCAAGGTTACTACACAATGACTGCATTTATCGTTACTTCTTACTAAATCCATGTAGGTCAGGAAAGATGATCATATCATAAGCAAGCTGTGGGACAAGCATTTAGTCCGAACCAATTCATTTTTCATTCATTCACTGAACAAACATGAAATAAGCATCACCTTCGCGTATAGCCCTATAATCCTCATGCATTTGGGGGATCCTTTTTCTTAAGTAATTTTGCCAAACTGAAGACATTAAATCAATACTTCAAGTCCAACTTGTGTCTATAATAAAGCAAACACTTCCACCTTTATCGTTAATCACAACCATATGAGCCATTATACCTCCTTTTTTCCGGAACATAGGATTAGAGTAGGACGTTTTTAGTTTCAGCTTCATTATACGGAATATAATCAAGCTGGCAAGACCAGAGCTAAAATTTGAAACAGGAACTAGAACTAAGAGAATAATATAAACAAGATTTGAAATGAGACTACTTAACAGAATAAATTCTAAAGCACTTAAGAGAAATTAATTTACATAACACACAATGCAATTACAAGAAAAGAAGAGGCCAGCGTCATTAGGACAGGGTGAAAGAAGAGTCCAATTACAAATCATGGCGATCCCCTCTTGACCTCACTTAGAATACTGTTAGTCATAAATACATTCTACTGCATGAAATGAAAATGACAGATCTTCATTTCTTTTATAAATATTCTAATATCCATGCAAAGACTGACTATCCCCTAAATAGTTCAGACTACTGAGATTTTCCTACTCCTATAATTAAGAAATTTATTTTAGAACACAGTATTTTATTTCAGAACTTTACTACTTAAGAAACCTAAAGGTTCCTGGTTATAGAACTTGCATGGAAATATTCTGTAGGGGACCAAAATGGACATGTAGTACCAAAATGCCTTTGGCTAACCAGCCACTCCCAGTTAGAAGTGTTCATATTCTCCTTTCTTCCTTTGCACCAACATCCATCAAAGTACCTACAACACTGCATAGCATGTGAGTGTGTACACATGTATGCCTGACTAATGGCAATGATAATGTCTGGTTATTATCAACTTACACGGTTCAGGAAAGAAGATATGTATAATCAACTTTGTTTCTCAGACCTAGTACTATATCTTGAATAAAGTAAGGATTTCATAAATATTATCTGAATACACAGAGGAAGAGAGGGAGGGAGGGAGAAGAGACAGAGAGTGTGAATATACTATTTGCAAAAGCATACAGAGTGACTTCAATTAACACAGCATAAGATGAACATGAGAGTAGTAAGTAAAGAATACCTTACTTAAAAATTTGAAAACAAAGATTTCTTCTGTTCTTCTGTTAATAGGTTTAATTTCTTCCAAATATATGAATAGGAAATTATAAAAGAGAGAGATTGATGAGTTTATATAATCTGAATTGAGTCAGGGGTTCATACAATAAAGTTCCCCTTGATTGCTGAATTTATGATTCTACTCTGTGTAACACTGCACTCTTATAATCCAGGGGGGAGGTAGGCTGGGGAAATGGTGCTTCCTCTCTCTTGAAAAGAAACAGACGTAAATTCTTCAGAGGGCTTTAATCCAGGAGATTCTTACTTAATTCTAATCATGGAAATGCAAATCAAACTGAAAAAGCAGTCTATTAATATCACCGTGATCTTCTATTGTCTTTAATTATGCATTTCAATAGATCCCTAGCTAGTAAACATTTTTGTGGACACTAGAAACAGCCAAGTGAACTATCTGAGTTCCTGAAAACACTTTTAGTTCTAAAAAAAAAATCATAGACTCAACACACACAGATACACAAACCCCCATCATCCAGGTAAAAGTGGAAAGATCAGAATAAAATAGGTAGGTGGTATCAATGTCAACATCCTGATTGTCACATTATACTAGAGTTTTATAACTTGTTACCTTTGGAGGAAACTGGGAAAAGTGGATGAGAAATATCTCTGAATTATTTTTTACAACTGTGTGTGAATCTATAATGATCTCAATAAAATTTCAGCTAAAACTATAAATGTGTAACCTTGAAAGCCCTTCAACTAATTTATAATTACCAAAAACAAAGTCAACCAAATGAATTCAACACATCCCACTATAGATAGATTAGCCAACAATGGAAGCAAATATAAACTCTATTTCCTTAGGTTTTTTAAGAACTATGAGGAGAGAAATACCCTGGCTATTCCAATACCCAACTCATTAGTTGAAGAACTGCAAACAAACAACATGACATTTCTCTATTCAGTATTTATTGCTTCTTTGTAGAAGTTCAACTATAATATTTGTAACTTGCTATTGATAAATAAAAATTAATTACAACAGCTGTCAGGAAATAATTATTTGTCATATAAAAATTGTTTAGTGCACAAATAATAAAGTATTCCTTATTTGGAGCCTGGTTTTATTCCTGCTGAATCTGAAAAAGGTAGTTTTTGACCATTTTTTCAAAATACTAATTTTGAAATACTAATTACTAATTACTAATTTCCCAATGCATAGAAAGACTTTACAATATTTATTTTTATCTTCAAATACCATTTTATGAAAAAATAATTTTCTACATTTATGAAATGTTTTCAATTTCTTAAAAATGAGGTTGATTTAAACGCCATTTGGTGTCCATTTTCTCCTCTGTTCCTTTTTGTGAAATTCAGATGCTACACTGAGGCAGATAAAGTCATTACAACATTGCAATAAAAGAGTGAAATGTGAGAAACACACTGCCGAAATGGATGTAGACTGCTACACTGTTTTAAATGGAAATATATTGTAAGATTATACATTTCGCAAAATGGCAACACAGATATTATTGCTCCCTGGTGGAAGATACTAAAATCTCCATTTATTTGGCTGGTGTAGGTATGGCCTTAGGTGTACACCTACAAGTGAATTAAATCTAATTGCTTATTTTCAGTTTCCCTGGAAAGTACTGCCTTTAAGCAAGATGTAAATGCGTTTAAATGGGTATGTTCATCTGAAACTCTGTTCAATAAGTCAAGTGTTTCCTGCAATATAAAGATTTTTCTTTGATCCAGGATATTCATGATATTTCATTTAAAAGTATAGGCACAGCATGGTGGAATTGAAAGAGAATATGTTTTGAAGTCAGATGGACATAGGTTTGAATTCCAGCTTCGCTACTTAACAGATATGTGATAGGATAGTTAGTTAAACTGAAACTCAGAGTTCTCATTTATAAAAATGAGCGAAATAATATCTATCGTATGAGATTCTTACAATAATTAAATAGTATAATATGCACGATAAGGCCTAACATAAAGCATGTACTTCAAAAAAGAGTATCATATCAGGAATAATATTAAAGCTTTGTCTAGGTTCTGTAGAGTAGAATTAATACAGCAGATTCCCTGCCTCCATTTTACAAATAAGTACCAGATGCCTAATTTTGAGACATGAGTTCATATTTTAATTCTGGAGAAGAAAAGTTTGAACTTACAGGTCAGTCTGCAATTATAAAACTACCAAAACTGCAAGTTACGGAAACCTATTTCAAAGTCATGTAATGGCACTGACATGAAAATGCATACTGTAAAAAACAAAATTCCGCATTCATAAACTTTTTTTCCCCCAAATTAAATAACTTGGTGAAATGGAAGCAAAGGGAAAACACCTTTCAGCTGCAGTTTTTCTGAATGTGGGAACTTGTTAAAAATTTCTTACTTTCAGCCATATGTTCATATTCTTCTTTGTGGTGTTGAGAAGTTTTTTAAAAAAGACCTATGAAAGGGATGAGAATGCAGTCTGCTGAAAATAATTCTGCGACATGTAGTGACCTCTTTTTTCATTTTAACATTAAATGTATTTTACATAGCTCTTTTTTTTTTCAATGAAACAAGTATTTTAAAGCAGGCTCTTCAAACTAAATTTTAAAGAGAGGAATAAATCCATTAGCTTACATTTCTTACAGAAAGGATGTTTCATTTAACTAGCTTTTAGTAATTTTAACATAGTTTATTGAGTCTAAAACAAAAATATTATTATTGAGAATTTAACATATAGCATAACATTTTGTAATGTCTACTATTAGCCATGTATTAAGCTACTTGCCTTTTTGCGTTATCTCATTTAACTGTTACAAAATCCAAAAACCATATTATGCCCATTAGCAGACGAAAAGGCTGAGGCTCTGTGAGATTAAGTTATTTAACCATGTTCACAAAACCTTGCTCAAGTAGTAGAGCCTGCATTGAGGTACTGTAAATATGATCTCTACATGCTAAATATCCCAAAACAAAAAAAAGAAAAAGTCCCTCTGAACGTATTTGAGCCCTCCCAAAGTCTCTGGTTAAAATGCATTACTGAATTTTTTTAATATAAAAATATCCTACCATATAAAAATAGTCTTTCATCTTGAAGTAAAATAAAGGAGCATAGAGACCGATAGACAGATGGAAAGAGATAGAGAAAAAGAGACAAAGGGAGAGAGAGATTGAGAAAGTAAGAATGAGAAAGAATAAAATAATAATAATGGATACAATAATCAGGATACAATTATCCAAAGTAAATTTTAAGAGAAAATACTGAGGAAAACTAGATGTAATAAATAACATTTCTGAGAATGTTGAAATAATAAGCTCTGTGAACATTCTACTTTTTAAAGCCCACATTCTTTGGGAAGGTGAACATGAATGAACCATCAAGTAAATAACTGGATAACCAAGTAAGGCCAAATATCTAGATATTCTTCAAGGTACACTCAAGGGATTTAACATTTGTAACATGATACCAATATGCCATGATCTGCCTGGCTGATGTTGGACAACTTTGTGTTTAGGACCTTGTGACTATCTCCTACACCAATATAATTATAACTTGGCAATAAAAAGAGGTAGATAATAAATCTAAGCCTCTTTCCTCCAGCTCACAAAGGTGCATGTAAATTGTTGAAGGTCAGTTTTATGGGTTCGTTTACTATCTATCATAGTCATGACTACACATAAAAATTGTCCCGTAGACAATAAATATGTCGCAGGCAAGGCCTTACTCTTTTCCACAGTGTGTAGTCACTGTGATGAAGCTGTGGCTCCAGAGATGCTGTGTATTAAAATGTCTACAGTAGAAAAGGTTTAAAAAGTCACTCCTATGATGTTTACTCTAAACAAACATCAATATGTGGGTGGTCTTGGTGGGTGCACAGAATAGTGAGTCTTGGTCACTGACAATGCTCCAATGCGTCCATAATCCGCAATTTTACAAGTCACTATTCGTCTTTTAGGATAAAATGAAGGCTTTTCATAAAATCAATTGAAGTGTGTAAACTATACCACATTACCATTTATGGTGCCTCAGTGAAATATCATTTATCTATCACTATTGAACAGAATACAGACATTTTATGAGCAATAAATATTGACAGCGAGATCATAACATTATTGAGCTATTTAGGTATCTCATACTATCTCTTTGGGATCAGAAAATATTCCTGGAATGTACTTATAAACAAAAAGTGCAATAAGCAGAAGAAAATATGGGTCATCTCACTGCTTTAATTGAAAATGAAGCTATATTTTTAAACAGATTAAAAAAAAACAGTGACCTTGAAAGTCTAAAAAAAACTTGTAACAATAATGAATGAAAACACAGATGAAATTTTGAACTTTTCAACGGTGATAGTCTCCAGTATCTCCCAGCCTCTATAGGACAGAAAACATTTATAAATTGAAATATTAACACAATATTAAATTGCTGAAAAGCGAAACGGTCTCCACCCTGAAGGACAGGAGCTACTTCCAAAGATACGGTAATAACACTTCAACAGTATCCTAAACATAACATCTTCCAGCCAGAGTAAATAAAATCTATCATTATAGAATAGGAATATTTTTCCTTTCACTGAAGTAAAGGAAGCAGGAAGACATGACGCCAGGCAACCATTTATCAAGGGTGTTTTAGGCATCTTAGAGATACAGTTCCTTTTATGCTCAAAATAATCCTATAAAGTGAGTATCATCATACCCATTTTACATATGAAGAAGCAAAGGCTTAAAAAGATTAAAGTGCATGATTGGGACTTTAAAACAATGCCTGCAGGTTGTACCACACCACAGCTCTCCTTATTGTGGAATGTGTATTTGATATCATTCTCAAAATCATTAAAATATAACAAATGTCTAGTTTTTAAATTAGCAAGGGATGCTTTGTTCATTTACAAAGCCTTGTTGTCAACAAAGAGTCTATACCAAATATGTTATAAGATTTCAATGAAGCTATCTTGACTTTCGTTTTCTACTAGAGATCAAGAATCCATTCTCATTTGAGAGCTGAAGTTACTAACAAAGATTACATACCTCGGTAGTCTGATTTAGTAGTCTGGACCTAAGCAAAGGAGGAATCAGTAATGGGCCCCTCAATAAAAGTAGGAAAAACCTGAATTACCACTGGCATCATTGGGCCAACCATAATAAGACTTTAACTACAATATTTTATCATCTTAAAAAATGAAATGATGGTAAGTTTTCATCTTAAAGATTTTATGACTATATCAGAATGATTGTTCAATCGTGATTATGCAATCCAATTTAGCAAGAAGACCAGCAAATAAAAGAACATTGAAAATCTTTTCTATCCCTATGATTTTAAGAATATACGGCTGTAACCCACTACCGTAAAATACAATAATGACAAGGTAGCAAGAACTGCCACAATGCCACATTATAGCTCAAGGGACAATGCTTTAAGTAAATGGAGCAGACAGTTTTGACCACTTTCAAATGTCCATTTTATTAGTACATTCCAAAACTTTCCCACAGGTTCCACAAGAGAGCCTTGGGCCTATCATTTCTCTTTTCTAACACCCCTTCTCTGATTTCCCCTATGTTTTAATATGATTCTCCCTAGCACTAATCATGCTAAAGGTATGTGATCTTCTGGCTATCTTATTCAGCGTTCACAACTGAAAACAGCACTTAAAGCCAACAATGTGTCCTGTGTTCATAAATATGTCTTTTGAACCATCTCAAGGAATTTTCATTGTTTGTAACATGGACAAAGCTCCCATTATCTTGGTGCAAATAAAAGTTAGTTCTTAACAGAAATCTGTTTTCTTTACCGAAAATTATGAAAAACCCCTGTGACCTTCAACTAGAGGAGTATAGCATTAAAAAAAAAGATAAGATTCCACAGTAAATCATGAAAAATAGAAAGGCGACAGGAGGGAGAAAAGAAACTTGGCAAAAACATCAAGCCTTACTTATAAACAACTCCCTTCTTTTAAGATAATCAGAAATAAACTACCGATAATACTACCTTGAGACTAAAGAAATCGGTGGTATGGAGAATGTTAACATAAATATTAAGACAGACCACACTCATTATTAAATAGTAAAATTAAAATGGCGACATTCTCAATATGACCTGGTGTCTTTAGAAGTCAAGTTACATTTTATTCTTTAAGAACTTAAGGCTAACTAATACATAATCTACTCAAGGTCTATTTCTACGTAGAATTTTTGTTCAAGCTATCATGTGATTTCAAACTGCATGTTTGTTTTAGCTAAATAAATGGCTCATTAAAACTTTGAAATATTTCATAACTCTCTAGAATTCAGAGGTCTCTTTCAAGACCTAATGCCTATGAAGACAAGTTCTCACCTCTAATTAAAATTTTCATAAAACGGTGCACAGCCAAACAATATCAAAAGATTGAATACATGAAAATTAAAATAAAATTCCTCGTTTTGAAAACAGTCATAAAGGATTAAAAGTTATGTCACAGTGTGGTCATTTGTGAATACTGACGTCCATGAGCATAAATCTCCAGCATCCCATGTAACGTGCTTATGAATGACTAATCAGAAAGCAGACAGAGCTAAACTCTCCCCCCAGGGCTGAATGTCTACAGTAAGCTTGGAGGTTAAAATAACCAGGTGAATAAAGACATTATAATTTTCAGAGAACTCACAGTCCGTCTAGGCCTGAGACTGACTTTACAATTTATTTGAAATGCTGAAAAGAAGCCTAGAAAAATCAAAGCAAAAGATTATTATTCCAGAGAATCCGAACTGTAGACTGTAACACAAAGGTCAGTTTGTTTCCAAAGCAAACAAAATGCTCCATTTGTGTGTTGGAGAACATGCTGAAATCCGGTTGATTACATGCAATAGAGGAGTACATTTTAAAAATCTTTTAACAATCTTTTCTGCTGATATGCAATCATATCTGGGCTTAACAGTGGTTGTCTACAGTACTCATTCAGGATTTGGACTAATTTTTGATTCACTGGCTCAAAAGAGATGTGTATCAAGTAGGTCTGTCTTAAGTAGCACACATTAATAAAGAAACCACAACTGTGACTCTGTATGCATGCTACATAGAAACACAAAGGTTACTTGGGTAACAGACTGTCTTTACTTTATGAATTATGAAGCTTCTATGGAAATCTGGAACATAATGTAAAGTAGTTATTTATTGAATGGGAAGGAGGCCAACGACAAAGCCACTTGGAATTTCCAGTCTATTTATTCCTCAATGATACGCCTTCATATGTTTGATTCAAGACCTTATTTGAACATTGTGGGGGGAAATGTAAGAGCCAAATGTCGTGTCTTAAGAGATACACCATGTATTAGGAGAATGCCATTTTATGATCTCAATGTTACTAATCTCTGAAAACTTGCTCCTAGCATAGACACATCTTCCTTTGGTCATTTAGAAGAAGGCATATTTCTGATTCCTCCCAATCTGTGCTCCATACTACGGCCAAGCAATCACTTTCAAATTGTAAATATTATCATCTCCAGCACCCCTTGCTAAAAAAATATTAACGTCTTTTCATTGCTCTAAAGACAAAAGCAAAATCTTTTAACATCTCTTAAATGGTCTGGTTGTTTCCCTGTTCTCTTGTGCTTCAGCCACACTTATTTTCATTGAGCCTCTTATACATACCAGAAACAATGCACAGCCTGTCATTTCTGACTGAACATTTCTCTCTCTCTCTCTCTCTCTCTCTCTCTCTCTCTCTCTCTCTCTCCCCCCCTTCTCTTTTTTTTTCTCTCTCTCTCTCTCTCTCATTAACTCTTATTTATCCTTAAACCATTCCATAAGAGAAAACTTTCTCCCTCTTATTGGGCTTATCTTCTAATTGAGAAGGCAGGAAAGATGGAGGAAGGAAGGAAGGAAGGAAGGAAGGAAGGAAGGAAGGAAGGAAGGAAGGAAGGAAGGAAGGAAGGAAGGAAAAAGAAAGGGAGAGGGAGAGGGAGAGGGAGAGGGAAAGGGAAAAGAAAGGAAAGGAAGAAAGGAGAGAGAATGAAGGAGGGTGGGAGGGAAGGATGAAAAGAGGGAGGGAAGAGAAAGGAAGAAAGGAGGGTGGGAAAGAAGACAAGGAGGAGAAAGAGGAGGGAGAAGGAGGTTTAGGGGAGGAAGGGAGGGAATCAAATAAGGGCTTACGGAGTTTAGGGAGTAATACTTGGAAGTTATCTGCAGGGTTAATTAATATATAGTTTTCTCTGTTCTGCTGATCTGCTAAGACAAATTGTGATGGTAACTGGTATAATATAGCTTCTAAATTCTCCAGAAATGTGTTATATGTTTTCTTTATATAGAACTCCTCCAGATACATAATAAGTCTTTTAATGTTGTTGAAGACTGCCTAAGAAGGCACACATTTCTCATCAATCAGCAGTTGGAAATGAAAGTTGGTGTTTGGTCTCTTTGGTGACTCCTTACAAACCTATCCTGTCTATACTGTTACAGCTTTCATCAAAACCCATAAACCCCTTCCTTTCAAATATTTTCCTTTTTTGGCTGCTCTGATTAAACTCTGTCTACAAGAGTTATAAGATAGGCCAGACAAATATTATGTTTATAGTCTTCTTTACTCCAGCGGTCCTTAGGGAAAGGAGTTTCCGGTTACCTGTATTTCATATGGAGTCTTTTACCTGGTTATGTTTGTGCAATGTAAATGTTGAGACATACATTCAAAGTTCACTTATTCCTTCTACACATGAATCAGACTGGTTAATGCTACACATTCTTCAATTTTTTTGGAGCATTACAAGAATTTATGAAAAAAGGATACAGTTCTGAATACTGATGTAACAATACAGATATCCCTCTCCTCCCAATGCACACAAAAATCTTCCAATATTGGGACGTTAGCTACATCCTGTGCCTCTTACTGTCGCAACTACTTAATGCCACTAGTGATTACTCTTATTTTCTAGTATCTTCCATAGCTCCTGTAAGCCTGCCATAACGCGTTAGAATTATGCCCAGCAGAGGAGCCACCTCACGCCCCAGTTACATCATTCCGTCAGCACAATTATGTAACAGAAATGGAAAATGCACAATCACTACATGTCAGTCAACAGGAATTTGTCAATGTTGTTTTATCTTTTTTATGCCACAAGAAAATTGACCAAAAGAATTATGCATGATGCAGGGAAGCACTCCTTTCAATAACATCAGGGAAAACATACCATGTGGATAGAAAAAATTTAACATTTCCAGTAGCTTTGTAAAACATGTAAACAATGATTTCCTTTAGAGAAATTCAGAATCGTGTGATTCTGGAGTAGGACAATTAAAAAAATCGATTGTACTCTAATTTGTCGTATTCACATCTGACCTATACTGCTTTATGGTGGAAACAAATGTATTCTAAAAGTGATTCAATCCTGAACTCGTCACAAGAATATATATATTTTAAAATGTGGCTTTTAAAAATTCATATAACTTATGGAATTACATTAATATATAAAACAAGGCATTCTTTCGATAAACAATTTTTTTCATAATTACATTGTATAGAGTAAAAATTTGATTTTGAATTTATCAACAGAAACAGTAATCAGCATTTTTTATGACCCACTATAACATCAGGAAAGTTCTTTTGAATTTTATTTTTATGTAAACTATTAACACCTTAAGTATTTTTATCTAGACATCTATTGCAAAAAGATTGGGAAAAAGGTACTTATCATATCCTGCATATTTTTTTGGAACAAAAGATTTTCACATGTGCAGAAATGATTCTCAAAGTATTTTCTCTTTCAGAGATGCTATGGGTTGAATTGTACACACCCCTCTGCCAATAAATATCATCCATATGAAATCCTAGCACCCACTACCTCAAAATTTTCACCTTATTGAGAAATAAGGTCATTAAACTAAGATGAGATCATATTGGAGTCCGGTGTGTCCCTAATCCAATACAACTGGTGTTATAAGAAGATAACCATGGGGATGGCCATGGGAAGACAGACATACAGGGAGAAGGCCATGTGATGATAAAGCAAAAATTGGAGTGATGCATCTACAAGTCAAAGAACCCCAACAATTGCCAGCAAACTACCAGAAGCTAGAAGAGGCAAGGATGCATTCCCCTAGATATCAGATTTCACATAGAGTGGTAGACAGCATTGTATTTGAACACTGGTCCAACATATTATTAGGCTTGCCTGTTGCCTGGATTTGTATCTTACATATTGTAAAGCTCAATACCTAGTAGAACACATTGTATTTACTAGTCTCTCACCAAATGATTACTGGTGGCTATGAACTGAATTGTGACCCCCGAAATTCATGTTGAAGCTCTAACCTCCAGTGTGACTATATCTGGAGATAGGGGCTTTAGGAGGGCATGACGGTTAAGTGAGGTGATAAGGGTAGGACTGCAATCCCTTAGGATGGGTGTTCTCATTAGAAGACTAAGAGAAATCGAAGATCTCTCTTTATCTGCCCACATGCACCCAGGTGGCTGTTTGCAAGCCAGGAAGAGGGTCCCCATCAGAACCTGACCATGTTGGCACCCTGATCTCAGACTTCCAGCCTCCAGAATTGTGAGAAAATAAGTATGTGTTTTAAGCCATCCATTCTGCAGTACTTGTTATGCAACACTGTAGGTTTCCTTCATAGCCCTATCATTTGGTTATGAATGTAGACTCTCAGGGGCCACCCCAGATCTCTTAAAATATTCACCACTCGTCTTTCAAGACCCAAACTCAAAGTGACTGTGCCTGGGGTGGCAGAGGGGGGCTTCCCAAATTCTCCTGTCCCGCCCGGCTCATGGGCTTCCTCTATAGCTTTTTGCATCTACTTCTAGGAAAGCGGTCTGTACACTATGTTTGACCTACAAGTTTACATTCCATCCTCCCTTCTGAAGAGACTTCCAGAACAAGGACCATATTCTATCTATCTTTGCAAACACAACACAAAGTTAAAAACCTGGCACATACAAAGTACTGAACAACTATCTCTTAAAGCCATAAAATTAAAGGAGTTGGATTAGCTGACTGTTAAGATTTTTGAGGGCTCTAAAATTCTACAGACATACCATTCTAATTCTTATATGAGCTGTCACACATTGTTCATGATTGAATCAAAATATCCCTCCCGATTTTTAACAACCACACGTGGGTGTGGGACCAGCCTGTCTCTGCCCCTCCTACCAGTCTCTATGTGGCATCTTCTGCATGTCCTTAGTTACAGGACTCCTGTTCAGCTAGTCTTTAGGTCTCAATGACAGTTGTTCTATAATTTAGCTGTAATTTCGATGTGCTCGTGAGAGGAGGCAAGCACAGCATTTACCTACTGCGCCATCTTGACCAGAAGTCCAGGCTGTATCATTTTAAAATGCAGATTCTGTTTCAGTCAGTGTAGAGGTCCTGAGGCTCTGTGTTCCTAACATTAGCTCTCAGGTGATGCTGCTGCTGGAATATTTTAAATAGTAAGGTCTTAAAGTCCAACATAAACCCAAGAACCAGCACTGGCTCTAAAATCCCAGGCTTGCAAGCCTCTAAGACCTTAATAGAGAGCATTAAAGGGAAGCACCTGGCAGAGGTTTGGCTCCCCTTTAATAGGACTCAATCCCTGGTTCACCTCTAATTGACACATTCAACTGCAGGTTCTACCCTGTTGTAATTTGCCCATTTTCCTACATCCATGCAGACCCTTTCAATATCTACTCTTTGCCAAAACAAGAGGTTTGCTCCTTTGCTCCGCATGTATTTTTAAAATTTATACTTCTGTCTGAGACTTAAGGGTGACATCCCCTTACGCTCAACCAGTTACAGGTAGTCTTTGTGAAAACGGAGGCTCTTTTGAAGTTTTAGCAAAAACCCTTAATAGTTCACAGATTAAATAAGGACAATATACTTTCAAAAAAACTGAGTGACTACACAAGCTGAATCATTCCTTATCCCTAGGAACACTCATTGCAGGTTTTCTGAAGTCTTAAGTATGCTCAGTTTGACAAATGCTATTTTTATTTATGTAATAAACATTTGTATCACTTTCTATGCCCCAGACTCTAGTCTATGCAATTTACAATACTCATTCTTCTAATCTCCATAACAATCCTATGAAATACATAGTACTATTACTATTTTAAAGATGAAGAAACTGAGGCATAGAGAGATTAAATAATTTGGCAAGTTCTCACAGCTGGTAAATGCAAGCAACTTACCATATAAAGGACACGATGGAGCCCATGTTACCAAGTGTCATGCAGGGTCTCAGCTCCCGCTCCCCGCATAAGAACGCAGGATATGGCGAGGCCAAAAAGGGACACCAATGGAGCCATGGACGGGGGGTTCATACCACTACAGTCTTGCTGGCGGCTGGGTTGGAAATACAGGAAGCAGGCTCCACACAATGTGCAACCTGCCGTCCGCTTCTCTGCCAACCAACCAACCAATCAGCATAGCCACTGCAGTTATATCAGTGGCTAATGGCTAACAGCTGATGGCCAACTAGTCACAGCTGATGGCCATCTACTACCTGAGCCAGCACTTTTCCACGTGGGGCCGAGAGCCTGGAAATTGCTCTCTGGGACTCTGTCCCCATACCACGATAGAGAAAGAGGGAGAGAAAACAGATGCTCATGTATGAATTTACAAACATTTTCTCTCTCTGCCCCTTGGACCATATATAAACTAGACAATTTGGTCTTAATCATTATGTTATGGAAATAAGATGTATTACTACATTTGTTCTGATTATTATTTGAACCCCTAAACACATATTCCATTTTCCATAAGCAAACTGGTGTTTTACCCAAACTCATTGGTTTTTTTGGTACTGATTTTCTCCACTTCATCTTACTTTTTTTAAGTATGATTTTTATCTATAAGTAAACTCCTGTTAGGCATACACTATTATTGGGTCAGTTTTCTTTTTTTAATTAAATATGAAATTTAATTAAATGTGAAATTGGGGTGAAAATAGTAAAATTACATAGGTTTCAAGTGTACAATTGTATAATACATCATCCAAATATCACATTATGTGCTCGCCACCCAGAGTCAGTTCTCCTTCCATCACCATATATTTGATCCTCTTTACCTTCTTCTACCATCTCCCTCCCTGCTTACATTCTGGTAACCACTAACCTATTGTCTGTGTCTATGAATTTTTTTTTTTTTTTAGGGCATTTTTCTTAAAAGCCCTGTGGGCACAGAACCACATCAGTTTATTCTTTTTAGGTAACTGGGACGTATGTTTTATATAACATATTGGTAGCAACTGAGGGATATTAAATTCTATAGGCTATGCCTATTTTCATAAAAAGTACATCACTTTCATTTCAGTAAGGACAGGGGAATCATATCACCTAACCACCTCATATTTTACATTTGAAAATTGAATTACACAATCCTCATTCCTATTGATCCATCACCACTCTAGTTTTTACACATGGAACATGCAGCTTGGAGAGCAAAAATTTCTCCTGTCAAATAACTGTCTAAACATAAATGACACATAATTTTAATTAAACATTAATATTCATGACATACTCATCAGGTGACTGGTATAGAAAGGCCCTCTCACCTTTATCCTATTTCCAAATATCTTTCAAAACACATTCATTTTCAAGGAAACTTTGTGGAGCTTGTCTGCTTCAAAGTTTATAGAGCTAATAAAACTGATAGTTTAGGAGTAACTGGGCTGATGGCAGCATAAAATACTATTAATGGAACAAAAACCAAACAAAGACGATTTGTATCCTAAGTGGTAGATGTTCTCCTAAAGAAATGAAGTTGGAAATTAATAGTAAATTTTAGTGAGAGTCTGTGTGTGTGTTAGTTTGAGTGAAGTCCATAAAAACACAGAGGTCAAAACCAGGTTTTAATGAGACACTGTAGAGTTTTACAATTGTTAAAGTTGGTGTCGGTTTCTGCAGAAGGTTGTGATTGAAAATTTTCCTGTGAAGAAGAAATGTCACAGTATTTTGATAAGCCAGAGATGAACTTTTTTTTTTTCCCTTGTGACATCAGCAAGACGAAAAGAACAAAATGCATCATTTATAACCCATAGCTCCACCATTATCTCCTGGTGAGACACTTGTTTTAAAACACACAAGGACCTTCCTCCCCCTGTCTCCCCCCAACACACACACACAAAGTCTAGAGCTCTCTGTGAGCCTCCTTCTCCCTTAGAGCCATGAATGAAAGTTGACACTTGTGTGGCCAAAGTTTCTAGGCAACCACAGAAGGGCATTCATGCACCCTCCAGGTCACAGCCAGTTCTGAAGTACAGAGGAAGCATACGAACAGCATATGTCTCTTTGATCACAGATATCATCTAAAACTGATGTGGAGAGAAAATCCTGTTCTGCACCAAAGGTTTTACAGATTCTTTTCCTGACTTTACCCACCGAGTCAAGAAAGGGGACCTTGCTCAAATTATTGGCCTGAACAATGCTTGATGCTAAAATTGAATAGTTAACATGTGTGTGAGACACACAAGAATGTTTCTATGCTTGCCAAAGCCATGACTATTTGATAAGATAAAATAGGAGGGAGTGATAACTATAGTTTAGACACTTTTTTACTTATTTATTCATTAACTCTGCAAAGGTTTTTGAGCAACAACTTTGGGCACTGGGGGTACTGCTGAGAATCAGAAATCCTCTGCTCTTAACAAAATTTACAGTCATAAGTATGTACAATTGTAATGGCCTGAAGGTTACATTTGGTTCGGCATCTAATCTATTTTAGTAAACTTTCCAGCATTTACATAGCTACATCTCAATTGAGTTAATATTTAACAACTAAGTATTTAGAGGCTATGAGTGTTTCTACATCATTATTTTATCTGCCACTCACTGGAACCCCAGGTAGATACAGCTCTAAATTGAATCAATGAAAAACAAACAAACAAACAAAAACCAGTTAAGAGACTTGCACAGGGTGCAGTCTCAAGTAGTCAGGTCTAATACATGGGCTGCTACACATGGTCCATGTACTTTCGCTGCATTGTTCCACAACAATATTCTCCTGGCTGCTGTTGACCCCAGGGGGCTTGGACGTCACACCTCAAAGTTGATGTCAAGGCTCACACCCAAAACATACACACAAAAATAATTTGCTAACGAGTCAATTAGTTGATTATATCCACTATCTAAGAAATCAACTAAATATATTTTAGTGTGTTAGTTTAGTGTCACAGTTCCGCTGAGGTCAGTATCTATAGAGGATTCTACCAGCAAAGTAGCACCATCACCAGTGGGGAAGTAGGGAGGGGCAGGAATTGTCTGGTGCAATAGAGCAGAGAAGAAATTACTCTTTCAGAGGATTTTCTTCAAAGCTCTGGATGCTGTAATTCTTGATGTCTAAAAAGGCATAACCTTAGCAGCATTCCTGGTTAGGCCACTGCATGCTGTCAGTTCTAGTGATGGTGACAAGTGGACACAAGATCAAGACAAGCAGTGTGGCTGCAGAATACTGGGACAATGTGGAACACAAACAAGGAGATTGGAAATAGTTGTCATTTTGTACACTGGATCTACCTTTTTATATCTCCTTATAGGAGCCAAGTGATAGCAAGCTTATATTCTCTAGGGGATTGGTGTAAAGGAAAAGTCTTACATTATATGGAGATGGAAGATTCATAAGCTTCCTTGCCCATGTCTGAAAATTTGACTGGATAATCCTTCTCCAAAAATAGTACCTAACATTTATTGAATATTTGTTATGTGCAAAGTACTATACTGAGTATCTTCGTTTTATCATTTCAAAAAAAAAAAAAAAAAAAACAATCCTATGAGATGGGTAATTTTATCCCCAATTTAGAGATGAAAAACTGAGATTAAAGTAATTTGCTCAAAGTCAGAGCAAGGGCTAAAATAAGCCTTAGACCTAGCATTTAATTCTATCAAACCATTTTGTTGTATGTCTACTTATAATATTTACTCTGTACTTACTGTATGACACCACTGAGCTACAGAGAGGCAATCTTAAGCATTAAGAAGACATGCTTTGCAGTGGGGTTGAATTGGGTGTTTATACAAAAACTTTCAACAAATTTGCACTGGCAATTTGAAATGAAAATTATAATTTCAAAATGAAATAGTATTTGAACTATGCACATAAATACACTTTCAATACCATTTCTCAACATAGGAGCATGTAAAGCTTTAACTCTACTAATTTATAAAGCACAATATTTTTATTCTGATTTTCACTGTTGTATTGTGTTCCTTATGGAAAATAGCAGATGTTTAATTTAGTTATGTATGACAAATCAAAAGATGTTGCTCTCTCAAACCCTGTTCCTTATTTTTCCTTCTAAATTTTTATTTAAGTAATTCTTGAAAACAGTCTTATAAAAAGTATCCAAGACATTTATTTTTGAAAAGTATGAGGTTCTTTTCAAGATTCCCTTACTCCAATTTTCTTACCAGAGGCCAACACTGTTAACAATTTGAGATGTCATATTATTTTATTTATTTACAAATGGCAAACCAATTGACCAAACATTTATTCAACAGCTTCATTCTATTTCATTGTTTTTATGTGCATTTATCACACACCAAATACTTATGTAGGCATGAGTCAATTTCTGGATAGATCCTGCACCACTCTTTCATTTGTCTTTCTTTACGCTAATATCATGTGGCACAGTGATCTAATTATTTTACTTACATAACAGGTTTTTATTTCTGTAGCAGGCGAGTTCTTCCTACAGTGATTTGAAAGTTATACATTTTACTACTATTTTTCTAGTGGTAATTCTTGCATTTTGTATTGCCATATTGTATTCTACAATTTTTATCAATTGAATGACTTAAATGAAGTTTATTTTATATTTATATGATTTTTAAAAGTCATTCATTGCATACTGTGTGATTGGCTCATTACCCTTCTGCCCCCCTTGAATGTATTCCCCTGAGCTAGGAGTTTCACTGAAACGCTCTTGTCATTCATATTAGTTTTTCTTGAAAGTATCTAGAGCTGTGTTTCTGTGTTTTTTGTTTTTTGCCTTTATGAATCCAGTTCTATCTACTTTCTATTTTCTAGAAATTGGTCAGAGTTTCTGGGTGTACTGATGACCCTCTAGCTTGTTTTCCAGAAGTGTGTGTGTGTGTGTGTGTGTGTGTGTGTGTGTGTGTGTGTGTAAGTACATCTCCTTCTGACATTTTATGGGATTTGAGATAACAGGGGTTGTGGGCACATATTCTCTGTCTACCATCTTGAATCCTAATTCTGTTAACCAACATCAAAAATTTTAATACGTATGTAAATTATTTTTGATCATTTAAACACAGCAATTTCCCCAACTACTCAGGGTGGCATTCAAAGTCTTCAGCAATGTCTTGCATATCTCTATTGTCAATTTATCTCAACGCTTTATGGCTCCAGTCACCCCCTTATATCTTTCGCCCTCTGAAATAGTCCATAAATCTTTTCTGAAGTTGTTATCTAAACTTGGAAACTCTCTGCATAAAATAAAATATCTCCCTATCAATTACCCACACTTGAAAGTCCACCTCAAAAACCAAATAGCTTCCCCGTATCTTCCCACCCAGAAATAATCTCTGCCCACTCCCAGTACATCACGAGAACACTTTGTTCCTCTGTGACAACGCTTATCCCAAGAAACCATCTGCTACTATGCATGTGTCTATCTCCCTAACTAGATAAATGCTGCTAGAAGAAAAAGACTATGACATATATACATATATACTTGTATGTGTGTGTATACCCCCACAATGTGTAACTTAATTTGGTTGAATTAAGTTTTGTTTTTTTTCTCTTGAGTAGTGTTACAAAGCTTATCATTGTATTCTACATCAAAATGGTGTTTTTGTTCTATTTTTTAAATGCTGAGCCTTCATATTCCATTGATATTAATAAGTAATTGACCTGCACATTTCAGCATGTGCATCGTACTGGAGAAGCTGATACCCACCTATGATACTTAAATGCTCTTGTGATCCCTTTATACATTGAATTCTTCTATCAGTTTCAATACTTTCTCCGTTTAGACACATTTTCTACCTTTCCTACTCATATCTTGGTATTAAAATAGGAATTGACCTTTGTTTTGTTTTGAATTATTTGTCTGAAACTATGTCCTATCGCCCTGTATGAATCCACACTTAAATTTATCTATGTTTTTGATCCTTCTTTATCAATTTAATAGTTGTTTCCTTTTATTTCCCTTTGGAATATTCTCTTCTACAATAACAGGTTATTCATATTCCTCAGAACATAGGCCAGAACAAAGTGATTTTTCCTCCAGGAATTCCAATAACGAAGGTGCTTTACAGCTATACATATCTAATAGTTACTGCAAATTAACGGGTTACTCAAAATGTACAAAATAATATCTAAACATTCCCAAGCAAACCCTGCAGAACACATAAAAAGAAACCAGAATCTAAGTCATCAATAATAGGGTCAACACACTTAAATCCATCAATAAGAAACCAAATGAATGAGAACCTCAAACGGTAGTCAAGGATCCTATGCAGTGGGTTAGAAAATGTGTTCTTTTATATATACGTGAGCTCCAAATCCAATTTCATTATAATTCAAAAATATCTGCATAATGCCAATGTGTTCTCTAATTTATTAACTATGTTATCTCCAATCTGTAATGTGAAACTCACACTGGAGGCAAAAAAGTATATGGAAATCGAGGATTAGAGGAGTGCCAATTCAAAAGTACCTAAACTCTTTAAAATAAAAATCTTTGCAAGGACACTCTAGGATTTTCTCACTTTTTCCTTTGTTTTCCAGGTATTGAGCTAAACATTTTACATATGTTAACTTAATTCTCTCAACAAATATATGGCAAAATTCCATGTACACTTTTTGTAACTCGTTACACCAATTATACATCATAGCATAACACCTTAATTAAGCACCTGGGTCCTGAAAATGGGTTTGAATCTTGGATTAGTCATTTAGTAGCTATGCAACATTGAACAGATTAATGAACCTTGTTGGGTCTCAATTTCTTCATCTATAAAATGGAGATGATAACCATACCCTCCCCATGAGGTTGTTGAAAGGATTAAATAATTTATTTATATGTGATATCTACATTTCCTTTGTAGAATGATGTGTGCTGCATGCCAAGCACTTGATAAACGTTAGCTATATGTATTGTTCTTGTCCCAAATCCTAAAACAAAGTTGCCCTTAACTAATAAGTATTAAAACACCTGTTGTCCCTTCACTGTTTCTCTTCACTATCTTAAAATGTCTGTATAATTGTCATCAGGTATATCACAAAGTAATCTATAATTTTCCTTAAAATTATGATGTATTTCAGTATCAAAACAATTCAACATTATGTATGTTTCAAAATGTAAAAATCAAAAAGCGGTTTAGGGAATGCTACATTGTCTTGCTAATCTGGCACATATTTTTTAAATGGATGCAATATTCAACTAGGCTTTTCCTTCATAACAATTACATTTCAAAGAGCTTGTTGCCACTGAAAACACCTCCTTTCAGGCCAACTCCGCCTATTTTTCTTCTCTGCTTATAGCACTTACGTGGTTGTAATAACACAAAGGAATCTGCATGATTTCAGTGCATGACTCATTTCCAGCAAATCAACACACACATTCTCAATTTTTCATGCATGAGAGATGTGTAAAACTATAAAAATGTTTGGACATTTGAGAAGACTAAAGCAACAGAGAGTAAGCATTTTATCAAATCTACAAAGTGAAATTAAACTTTAATTTGAATAAATAAATTGTACCATGAAAGAGGAGTTGCTATCCATCTGAGCTAAAAGATGAAGTACAATTGTATCTATGTTAATAGCTCCAATGAGCACAAGGAAATCACAGCAGAGGCTCCTGTACGAACATGCCAATGATTCACAGGTGTGTAGGCATGATTTGTAAATACAGATGGAAAGGGTGACAAACAGATGAATATATCAGTTACAATTATGGTCTGCCCTTCTTCAAAGATGGCATATATTTTTCCAAATACTTGGAGAGTTACAAAAGAGGTGTCTGCGAGATGACAAAGATTTTATCAATATTCAGAGTGCCTCTGACTGAATTAACTGAGATAAAATCAACTTGTTCCCAAAATTTTCAGGGAAAAACTTTCATCAGTTATTTTGTTATTATCCGTGTTATGGTAATAGAGTAAATATTGGCTAATTCCAAAAGAGGAACAAACAATGATCAAGGATAGAAAGAATGATTATTTTTTATTTATATCATCAAGTTGTCAAGGAGAATCATCCTGATTATATTTAACACTACTGAGTCAGAACCCCTCTTGCCAAAGAACTCGTTCAGTTAAATTAATGGTCACCAACAAAACATATTGTTACTTAAGATTCAATTGGATTTTCGATCAAGATGGCAGAGTAGGTAAATGCTGTGCTTGCCTATTCTCATGACCACATCAAAATTAAAACTAAACTACAGAAGAGCCATCATTGAGAATTACCTGAAGTCTAGTTGAACCAAAGACTTACACCTAAGGACATATAGAAGATACCACCTAGAGACTGGTAGAAGGGGCAGAGAGGCTGAACAGACTGGTCCCATACTCACCAGTGACTATCAAAAACCAGAAGGTATAGCTTGGCTGTGGACGTCCACTTTGAGGAGTGAGGGGCTCTAATCCCACAATAAGCTCCCTAGCTCAGGGATAAACTGCAGGGAAAAGCAGCCCTCATAATATCTGGCTGTAGAAACCAGTAGAGATTATGGTTGAGAGAGATGAGGGTGGCAGTAGTCCCAGGAACTCCTCTTAAAGGGCCCAAGCACAGACTTGCTCATTGACAGACTCACTCACTCTGAGCTCCAGAGAAGGGGCAGCAGCTTGAAAGGTGCCAGGGATTTACGGGTAGGAACTGAAGTATCTGGTTTCAGGGTGAGGGATGAGAGGGCAGCTTTCTCCCAGAGAGAAGTGCTGGCAGGCACCTTTGTTTCTCTGTTGAGAATTCCCCCGCTCCCAGGGTGCAGACACAGGTGGCCACCATATCTGAGTCTCCATCAACCTGGCTAACATTATTCGTTGCCTCCCCCCATCCCCCCCTGGCCCTGATGATTCCCTGAGACCCCACCCCACCCAACTTGCAGGCCAAACCAAGCCACTTCCAGTGCCTTTTCTGTACAAATGGCCCGACTTGGCTCATGCTAAATTCTGGACTTTCCTAAATTCTCTCAAAGGTTCACAAAAGCCAAACAAGCAATGTCTGGCTTCAGCAAGTCCTGAACCTCTGGATGAGCAACCCCGATCCCTACAGTAGCAAGAGGTGGCCAAGGTTCAAAATTTAGATTCTCCCAGTCACCTCCAAGCCCAGTATGGGTGGAAGACATTTGAGGATTGCTTTGTGGCTAATGCCAGGTGGCCCAGGTAGGCACGGCCTGAGGCTGAACTTGCCAGCAACTGGTCCCCTCCCAGGAAGCCCTGGGGCTGGCAAGCCGGATGGCCAGCATCAGACAGAGTGGAGAATTACTAGGTTGCCTCCAAGGATGACACACTGAAAGGGCAGACTAGGTAGACACCAGAGCTCTGCTAAACCAAATCCTGCTCTCTAAGGTCAGCCACTGAACCACAGATCCTCCACTGCAATCATGGCCCGTCCTCTCAACCAATCAATCCCTCCTATTGATGTGCAAACAACAACCAAGACTCAATTATACCCACAACCTACACAAGGGACACACCTGGAGCACCCAGCTCTGGTGACCAGGGAGATTGCACCACTGGGCCTGACAGGACACCTACTATATAGGGCCTCTCTACTAACATGGAGTCACATTGCAGCCCTATCTAATACACAGAAACAAACACAGGGAGACAGCAAAAATGGGGAAACAATGAAACATGTCCCAAATAAAAGAAAAGAACAAAGCTCCAGAAAATGGATTGAACAAAATAGAGACAATCTACCAGAGTTCAAAACACTGGTTATAAGGATGCTCAATGATCTTATGGAGAACTTCAACAAAGAGATAGGAAACAGAAAAATAGAGATAGAAAACATTTTTAAAAAGTCAAAATAAAGAACACAATAACTGAAATGAAGAATACAGTAGAGGGCATCAACAGTAAATTAGATGAAGCAGAGGACTGCAAGAGGATTGCATCAGTGATTTAGAAGATAAGGTAGCAGAAAACAGCCAAACAGAACCACCAAAAAAAAAAAAAAAAAAGAATCCAAAAAAATGAGGACAGTTTAAGGGGCCTTTGGGAAACCATCAAGTGTCCCAACATTCGTGTCATAGGGGTATCACAAGGAGAAGACAGAGAGCAAGGAATTGAAAACCTATTTGAAGGAATGACAGAAAACTTTCCTAACCTGGCAAAGGAAATAGACATACAAGCTCAGAAAGCACAGAGAGTCCCAAACAAGGTGAACCCAAATAGGCCCACACCAGTATACATCATAATTAAAATGCAAAAGAATCTTAAAAGCAGCAAGAGAAAAGCAATTAGTTACCCACAAGGGAGCTCCCATAAGATTTCAGCTGATTTCTCAGCAGAAACTTTACAGGCCGGTAGGGATTGGCACAAAATATTCAAAGTGATGAAAAGCAAGGACCTACAACCATGATTACTCTACTCAGCAAAGCTATCATTTAGAATCAAAGGACAGATAAAGAGTTTCCCAGACAAGAAAAAGCTATAGGAGTTCATTACCACCAAACCAGTATTACAAAGGAATCTTAGAGGGACTTCTTTAAGATGGAAGAAAAAAAACATAAAAAATATGAATAAAATGGCAATAACTACATATAATAAACATTTATTTTAAATGTAAATGGATTACGTTCTCCATTCAAAAGACAGTGGGTGGTTGAATGGATAAGAAAACAAGACCCTTAATGTGTTTCCCCAAAAATAAGACCTAGTCGGACCATCAGCTCTAATGCGTCTTTTGGAGCAAAAATTAATGTAAGACCTGGTATTATTATATTATATTATATTATATTATATTATATTATAGTATAGTATAGTATAGTATAGTATAGTATAGTATATTATATTAAGACCCGATCTTATTGTAAAATAAGACTAGGGCTTATGTTAATTTTTTGCTCCAAAGGATGCATTAGAGCTGATTTTCCGGCTAGGTCTTATTTTGGGGGAAACAGGGTATATATGCTGCCTACCAGAGATTCACTTCAGATCGAAAGACACACACGGACTGCAAGTAAAGGGATGGGAAAAAGATATTTCATGAAAATGGAAACAAACCAAAAAAAAAAAAACCAAAAAAAAAAAACCAAAAAAAAAAACTGGGGTAGCAATACTTATACCAGACAAACAAAATAGACTTAAAACAAACCCTATAACAAGAGACAAAGAAAGATCCAGTAATCTTACCTCTGGGTGTTTATCCTAGGAAACCCAATACACTACTTAGAGGGAACATGTGCTCCATATATTCATTGCAACACTGTTTACAGTGGTCAAGATGTGGAGGCAGCCTGGGTGTCTGTTAATGGAAGAATCGATAAAGAGGAACTGGTACATACATACAATGGAATATTGCTTGGCCACATTAGAGAATGGGTTCTTGCCATCTGCAATAGCATGGATGGACCTAGAGAGTATTGTTCTGAGTGAAATAAGTCAGACAAAGACAAATGTCATATGATTTCACTTGTAAGTGGAATCTAAAGAACAAACTCATAGAGAGAAGATTTTGATGGTTGCCAAATGGGAGGAGATTGGGGTTGTTGAAAAAGGGGAAGGGATTAAGAAGTACAAATTGGTTGTTACACCGCAGAAATGGGGATGTAGGTTATACGATAAGGAATATAGTCAATAATATTGTAATAACTATGTATGGTGTCAGATGGTACTAAATTAGTCAGGGGGATCACTTCTCAAATTATATAAATGTGTAACCACTGTGCTATATGCCTGAAATTAATATAAAATAATATTGAAGGTCAACTCTAATTGAAAAATTAAAAGTGGGGGTGAAGGGGGAAAAGGGGTTCAAATTTCCAGGTATAAAACAAATAAGTCATGGGGATGTAATGTACAGAATGGGGAATATAGTGAATAATATTGTGATAGCATGGTGCAGTGTCAGATGGTTGCTGGACTTATCATGGTCATCACTTCTTTAGGTTATATAAATGTTGAATAACTATGGTGTACACCTGATACTGATATAATATTGTACGTTAGCTATATTTTAATAGAAATCTTTAAAAAGACTCAAGTTTTATTCAACTGTTATCATTGACAATAGTGATATGATCTAGTTATAAACCTTACTTTGATTTAATGAAAATATCAAAACATGCTTTTAAATCCATGATATGGTTTTATATTCCATATTCTTTGTTCTAAAGTAAATCACCAAAGTGTAGTGAGTGGCCCTACAAAACTTGTTTTAAAAATCAAAAGGAAAAAATTCAACAAATAACATCTTTATTCAAACAATGAGATGAAAATCTTTATTTGAATGACCCTGGTCTGAGAATTATCTAGTGGTTAAAGGAAGAACTCTAGAGCAGACAGCATGTGTTTATATTACTACATTACCACTTACTATTTGTGGGATCTCAGTTTCTTTATTTCTGGAAAATGGGGATAATTGTGACAATTTCATTGGGTTGTGGTGAAGGTTACAATTAATTCTCTGGAACAATGCTGGACACATAGTCAGCTTTCTACAAATTTTTGTTATTGTATTTATTAATATTATAATAACTGCACTAGACATGCAGAACAGCTAACATTATTGCCAAAGGGAGAAAAGAAAAACAATTAGTCCAACAGTACAATTCCATGTGCCATTAAATATTCATTATTATAAATATTAAAATACATGGCCACCTTAAGGCCAGCCTGAGTCATCAGAAATGTATTTTCCCTAAATGCTGCCCAATGCCGACTGATAACAGACCAATCTTGTTGAAGATTTAAAATGTAGGTATTTTTTTAAAAAAAAAACTTCTATTGGGTAGGGGTGTCTAAAAGCATATGTAAGATAAGAACATCATTTTCAAATATTGTCTTCAAATAAATTTATCCTACACCTTTGTTTACATTCCTACTAATTAAACACTTTTCAAGAGACCAGCTAATGCATGGGTCACCTTCCCAGAATCCGTTCCTTCCCTCTTTTTCCATAATTTCTGTTTTTTTTAAGAAAACCTGATTCCCTCCTCTCATAAGAGGGGTAACACATGGGACATGACTAAGACTATTAATTCCATTCTCTCCTACACAATGATTGATTCAAAAGGGGACATGTAAATTCACAACAGAGCAATCAAAATGAATGCCAATATTTATGTAGAAAATGCCCAAATGTAAGAGCTCCTTAGTTATGGGCTGCGTAATGTGTATTTAAAGGCTCGGAAATTTGTAGTACCATGAGGGAAACTAACCTAAGAATGAAGCTGAAACTGAAAATAGGGCAGAGCCAGGAGATTAGCAAAGAACCTGCACCCCGAAGGCATCACGGTCCTTTGGCATTTTCAGTCATGTAAACCAGTCCTTTCTTTATATTACTCATGTTAGGCTTTGTCTGTTGTTACAAACATTTTTCTAAATAATACAATCATGCATGGGAGGGGCTGAGAAGATTAGTCTAGGTATCTAAACAAAACAAAACAAAACAAAAAATTGGCGAAAAATGTTAGGTATGATTTTGAATTGATGGATATTCCCAGGCTTCTTCCTCCTTGTTACTCATAGAGTAGTTGTGAAGATCAAATGGGAAATCACATGCAAAGTGGAAACACAAAGCCTGGTGCATAGCACACAATAAACACTTGGTCCTCCTATTTATACCTATCCCCTTGCCTCTAGAGGAGAAGATGAAAAGTGTCATCAGTATTAAGCATTTTCAAAACCACAAGCAAGATTTATATGAGGAAAAATGAATATATTAAAAAAGTGTTTACCTCAACAATATACTATCTTCCTACTTTAATAAACAGTGAAGTCTATTTGACACTAACAGTTTAACGGTTTTGAAAACTTTCTGACTTTTCTTGTAACCTGCACTTCAAATGCACATCCTCTCACCTCTCAGCACTTAGCTCCCTGGGCTCTCCAGTTTCCTGTGTTACTAAACATGCTAATGTTACCACTGGTCCTTCAAACAATCATTCACACTAACACATCAGTAACTTAATGCGTAACTTTAATAAATGTTTGTCTCTTTAACAGAGGGTGAGAGGAAGGGTTAACTTCAATGTGTTCATTCATGTAAATATTGACTAAGAGCCTATATGTGCAAGCCCTGTAATAAGCTCTGGGGACATAACGAGAAACAAACAAATGAACAGTAAGTCATAGTCTGTGCCTCACTGAGCCTTGAGTCTATTGAGAAAGACAAGCAATAATCAAACATTCATACAAACAGACATGAATTGGAATTGTGACAAGTGCCGTTAAAAAAAAAAAAAGGAAAAAAAAAGACATGGTAAGATGAGAGCCCATAAAATGAAGACTTTTAAAAGAGATCAGGAGGGTTTTCCCAGGATGGTGATAGCTGAGCTGACTCAGACAAGGAGAAAGAAAAGTGTACTTCAAGCAGAGGGAACAACATGTGGTGAGACAAGGAAAAGCAAAGTGTTCAAAATGAGACTTCCCACAACCACCAACAAAGTTGGACAAGAGACGAAATTGTGAGGAATTTATGTCGTCCTTGCAGTCACAGTATACTCTAGACATCCACCCAGTGGAGCTGCACCTGGGACTGATGGGATTGATGTGGGCTACATATGTAAATCAGAAACTGTAAATCATCAGTTTATAATCTCTGTCAGAAAGTCAATGGAATCTTTTAAGGCCTCAATGTTTTTCTAAGCGCTATCTGCATCACAACTATCTGGCTTTTATCTATCTATCTATCTATCTATCTATCTATCTATCTATCTATCTATCTATCTATCAATCAATCAATCAATCATCTATCTATCTATCTACCTACCTATCTATTTAAAACTCTTCACTCCAGGTCTACTTATTCCAAATTTTTGTGGGTCTAATCCAGAAATCTACATTTTTCATTATTTCCTAAGGTGACTCATGCATACTACAGATTGAGAGCTAGTGATTAAAGAAACATCACTCCCTGAAAGTAATTATCTATTCTACCCTTAGAAAAATATTTCAAATATGTCAATCTACACCTTAATGAAATGGAATATTAGCTCATTTATAAATATACTAAATATTATAAATAAATTCAATGCTTTTTGTAAAACACATATTAAATCCTTCATAGTGAAACTAACATTCTTAAAACTACAGTTTCATAAATACTATTTCAAATACTTGAGGTAGCCTGCAGACATAAAGAAGAAATGTAAATATAACCTCCAATTTCATAAGAGTGCTAACAGCACAAAGTGTACAGGGATTCGGTCTACAATAGAGTGCTTTTTATAAAGTAATTTAGAGGCTCAAACAACAGAACAGCTCTCTAGTTTGCCTTATTCTACACTTGTACATCTAGGATACTAATTATTGGACGTGATAATCAACATGAGATCATTTGAGAAAGGGATTTTCTTCCCCATGAACTCCTTATATAGACCTTAAAAAATAGGCATTGCTTTGGATCAGATACCCATTATCAATTTGGACAGAGAGTGTCTGAACCACTATTATCTGCAAATGATTCATGAGTGCAGGTATTTCACTACCTGAGGATTTTAGTGAAACCATAAATATAAGAAAAGACAGAAGCTGAAATTCAGAAAGGGCCTTGAGAAATATCTAGGATAGGAAATTATATCCAATCTGAAGAAAAATGTAATTTACCAAATCTGACTTACCTGTTTCTATTACCCCTAGAAACTCTTTCTTATTTACTAGCTATTTTGGGCTAGTAAATATGCATTTTGGGCTCTCCATTTCACACAGAAAACACAAAAGCTAACTAGCATGCTGAAAATCATTGTGAAAGCAGATTTTAATATAAAATCATTAATCACATAGAGTCATCATGTAAAACAAACTAGGATAATAGTAGCCTTGTAGAGTTTCACAAAGCCATGATTTAACAAGGGAAACTGAAGCTTTTTCTATATTTAAAAATTGAAAAAAAGAAAAATTTTATAACATGCATACATACACACACATACATATATATATATATGTATGTGTGTGCGTATATATATATATGTGTATGTGTGTGTATATATATATATATATATATATATATACTTTTGGCATATGATATATGAGCTGATATAAAAATATCCAAATATTGTCTTCCACATTAAAATTCTTATGGTAAGAGCAACCTTCTGCCATTTTAGAATAAATACGTTTTCTTCTTCTGGCTTTACCATTTTACATTAAAGATATGATTATTTGTCCAATTAATTCACAGAAAAACAAACAATATACTCCTCTAACATTTATAAAGTTAATCATGCATATTAAATCATTTAAAAACTTAAGGGTATATTTTTCTTTTTGCAATTCTTTTTGAAACATATCTGCCCTTTAACATAAATAAAACCTCTGGAGTTCCACCATTTATCAAAGACCACTTAAAAGCCAGAGTAAAGGAGAAATTTATAACACTTGATTGGCTACTGATTTTATGTGGAAATGAATAACTAGTGATGTAAAATGCAAAACCTGATTTTTTTACTACTATTTCCATTGAATGTTTTTCATGTGTCAGACATGGTACTTAAGTGTTTTACAAAATAATACTGCATTTAATTCTAACCAGTCTGTCATGTATTTATTATTCCTATTTTGTAGAAGAGGAAATTGAGAACCAACATCAACCAGTTTGCAAGGGTCAAAGTTGAAATTAGAACCCATGACCATCTGATTTCAATACCTATGCTTTTCACATGTAAAATATATAAATGCTATCATTTTCTAAAATAGTTCAATAATTTAACCTAACATAGGACTCCCAATATCTTAAGGTCATTCAAGAATATACATTTATGGCCTTTTGTGCAAGAAGTTCACTCTTGAGTGCCACCACAAGTGGCTTGATTTTGGATGACTAGTTTGTTCTGTGCTGTCCAAGTGATTTGTGTAATGAAGAGTATGCAGCAGTGGTCGCTAATGGCTCAGGGTAAACTTTTATGACTTTAAAAGTAGGACATTTTGCTCTAAAAGAAATCAAGAGCTTATATTGGATTATTCGAACTTGTACTAAACTCTTAACCACTGAAATAATACATCAACCAAAATTCCAAAAACTTATTATGAGATCAACAGAGTGAAGAGTTCAGAAGGCACCTGAATTGAATACTTCTGTTTACTTAACAAACAGAGCTCCCTGGAGTCAAAATAAAGCAGAGGTTCATGACAATCACTACCAATTTTTAGGTTAGCTGTGGCAATCGCCATCTACATGGAGTACTGAGAAATATTTGCCCACCTCCCTCCCAGAGAAACAGATTATTAATTTTTTTGTCATTTTATTTTGATACCCGTTAAAATGCAAAAAGGCCTGAAAAAAATAGTAAGTTGTATTTCATCACTTATTTACCTCTCAACGTGGAGAGGGGTATCAGAATCTCTCCTGGGAGATTTGTTTATAAATGAGAAAGTGAAAGAGAGATGGGAAGCTCAGACTCTTGGCAGAGCGAGGAGCTAGTGGAAGTGGAAGCTGCTGAAGGCTGCAGGGCTGTCAATGGAGAGGTGGAGAGCATCCACAACAGATGCTCCCTCTGTGCCAATTTGGCCATCACCTGCCAGTTCTGAAGACCCTTCTTGCTCTGAGCACATTTAACGGCTGACCTAGGGACTACGCATCCCTTAGAGCTACTAGCAGGTTTGAATCAAAGGGATCTGCACTGTCTGCAGCTCTGTGGTCTTAAATGCCAGGCAACCACCAATGAGACTGACCACAGACACCCAAGCACTCTGAAGCCAGTACACACATCCCTAAGACAAAAGTAAAATTTCTCAATCGGTAAACATATTTTGAGACCTTCTAAATCTTCCATCTTGGACCATGAAGGGATGGACATTCTTGAGGCATCAGAATACAAGCCCAGCACCGCTAAAAGCCCTCCCCAGTGCCTGAATCTTCAATCCAGTACTTCCCAACTGGCAACTGGACTATTATACTGTCATTGGAAGGTGTGCTTTAAACAATTGTTGACTCGAATAATCAATAAATTCTAGTCAGAGTAGTTTTGCAATCTCTCCACAAAAGTAGTCAAAAGTAATTCCAATCACTTTAAATCACATCATAGCATCCAGAGACCTATACTGAGAACTGGGGCTAATGGAAGATCAAAAGCGGAAAGGTAAAATACCTTTTGTATATTTTTAACCACAGTTAATCACTGAATAGTGAATAACTGAATAGTGTTTGCCACCATTCCCCATTTCAATAGGGAATCAACTACAAGATAAGATTCCAAAGTAAAGGGATACCTTGAATACTTAAAAAAATATGCACATCCCCTTGTCCACATATGCCTAAACAGCCCAACTAACTGGTACAAGTAGTGTTCCCCAACAATAAAGATGTTTTTGTTGAATTTTTAAAATTCAATTCTTCAAAAATATTTTATACCTAGGTCTTATATAGGGGAGTGTCTTGGCTCTTCCACAGGCTCCAAGGCCACCTATTTAGACACAGAAGGTACAATGATAGCTTCTTATGTGGCAAAGGAAAGAGAGGGGTAAGATTACAAAAAGGTTACCAATATATATATATATGCCAAAAATACATATATGTGTGTGTGCATATTATAACATTTTTCTTTTTTTCACTTTTTAAATATAGAAATAGCTTCAGTTTCTCTTGTCTATTAATGGCTTTGTGAGACTGTATGAGGTTACTATTATCCTACTTTTAAGCGTTAACTCTATGTGATCAATGATTTTATATTAAAGGGCAGGGAAAGATGTAGAACTTAAATTCGAACTGGTTAATCTCAGTTATTGCTTTGGAAGTAGATGAAGGCATGTTGGTTCACTGTAATATACAATACACCCTGTGTCTGGATGACCACTGAATAAAAGAACACAGGATGGCTAGGAAACATATCCGCCAACTGTACAAATGTGTTACAGATTAAACATACCTACTTTATTTTAAATCGTCCTACATGAAAAGTAAAGTCTTGTGCTTATCTTCTACATAAGACATTATCCCCAAAAGTATTAATTTTGTTTTAGAAGTGGCAATCATGTTAATATAAAGAAAATTTGTAAAACAGCTCATACCTACTTCTTTTCCTTAAATGATTCTTAGTTTAAAAAAAATAAAAGGAGAGAAAAAAATAGAGATAATGTAAAGTTCAGCCATCAAAAATGGCTTCATTAAGACCTTTAATGAAGCACATGGGAGCCATTTATTGACTCTTCAACTATTAAGAGGGAACATTATTACTGCTTTAATAGTATTTCCATTTTCATTTAGGAAATAACTAATCAAGGGATCAATGTACCAAAGACTTTATTTTCTTTCCCTTGGGTCACTGCAAGTACATTTTTTTTTTAATGCAAAAAATATAAGAGCAATTCCCCCTGGCACCATATCACATGAACAGTTTAAAGAAATAACAAGAAGGGTGAAAGGTCAGTAGCTACTGATCTGAGAGCACTGTTACAAAACGAATGATTGGGTGAATGAAATCTCCCTTTCTGGGAGAAGGAAGGGATGGATCCTTCCATGGCACAGAAGCTTTCCCTCTGAGGTATGCAAAGTGCCTCCACCCTGACCTGCTGTCAACTGGGGAAACATTTCTATTTCCCAGACTCACTTAGAATGCAAACTACTGTTTTCCTGGTAGTTCTCACAGCTCTGATTCCTTTGAGGTACAGATGTGTAGCCACAGAACCCAATCAGATAATGCCTATTTACATATTTATAAAGTCTCCTGTAAAATCTCCTATCAATTGTTGCTGCTATATATAGGCCTTTCAAAGTATCTTGTGGGCCCAGCGCTCTACTGCACTGCTCCCTTCAGGAATCCTGATATATCGCATAATGTGATTTCAATGTAAATGGGGACCATCACACAATCACACCACTTCACAAACTCTTTTCTGCTGGGGTAGCTTAAATCTAAACACACTCAAGCAGCTTGCTGCACTGGAGCCAGATTTCTTCCACATTTAAAATTTTTTTTTTCCAAAAAAAAAAAAAAATCCCAAACCTCAACACAACAATGCCTGGGAAAAAAAAATCTGAACGTTTTCTGCAGAAAGATGGGCCGTCTCCAAATCCTTGTGCCCTATCAGACAAATTAAAGTAAATCAAGCATGAAATGAAGCCGAAGAGCCCCGAGATAAGGCTCCTTTAAGTCGTTTACAGATTAGGATAGAGGTGCATCTGGTCTCTGGCAGTGAAGGAGGCCAGTTTCTCAGCTCACAATAGCAGCCTGTGTATAGGATTACCTTACCTTGTCACTGACAAGGGAGGAGGCGCCTGCAAGATGTCTCTAACTAACTTTCTAATGTCCCTGGTTAAGTTCTCTTATTAAAGTATTAACTGTTACAATGAGAGAAATACATTTTGATAAAACCAAAAAAAAAAAAAAAAAATCCCACAGACTGATTTATGAACTGGTCAGAAGCTGATAAACTGGGAGGGTGGGGGTGGGGGTCCGCTACCAGCAGATGAGCCTCTTCTCTTATCAGTCAGGATTCTGCTGCTAGAGACAGCAGCTGATAAGTTTCCAACAGGAATTAGTGACGCAGCCAGGAAACTGTGTTACTGGTTGGACTGGTGCTCTAGCAGCTGCCAAAAGGACCTCTCATGTTATCAGATGGGATTTTGCTGCTGTAAACAGTGGGGTATTCTCCAAGAGAAACTGGACGCTCTCTCAAAATGCTATGCAATGAGCTATAATACGAGGTGGGTGTCAGATTTTCTTGGAAGCATCTGGAATTCTGCAGCTTCTCAGTGAAGATCTTTTTGTTCCTTGGCACTCCAAGAAGCTTGGAAACTCCCCCCTCTTTCCTTTCTTGACAAAGAATTTTATTCTCCAATAAATCTTATTTATACCTTGTTTCAATCTAAGGAAATCCTGAATTTTCTACCATCATGAAGAGACTGCAATCAACTCAACCTACTCATCAGTTTCAATTACTCTCAGGAATACATTCTAATTCAGTTTTATGGTTAGGTAGAGTGGTGGTATGATGGGAGCAGTGGGTGGGGTTACTGTTTTCTTCTCTCAATAGGTAGTCAACTCATTCCTCAGAACAAAACAAGACATTCATGTTGTTGGTTGGGACATCTCTGTACACTGCAGTCAAAAAAACTTGAGAATGACACTGAATGTAATTCTTTCAGGGCATTATGTAATTTATTCTCTGTTCCAATAGAAGCTATTTTATTGCATCCAATGGCACATGGTATTTGTATTTCCCTTTATAGTTTACAATGTGCTGTCACTTATATTTTTATACTGAACTTCACATGCAACACCGTGAGACAATATTACCACAAAATTATGATGAATAAACTGAGGTTCAACTGGATTAAATGACTTGCCCAAAATCATTGGGATGGCTAAATGCAAAGTCTACACTTGTAAGCAAACCTGGTAATTTTTTCCCAATATGTGATAATACTGAACTAATTTCCTAATCTTTGGATAAAAGGAAGCATGGAGAAGTTCTCAAGTTGTTTGATACTAGACATAGGCATTCACCCCCAGTATGAGATCACTTGTGGTTGATGCTTTGTGTGTTCTGCAGCATTTCAGAGATATGTGCTATATTTTAAGATATGGTTATGTGGCATATACTAATGCAGGTAGATATATTTTTCTCTCAAGTAACTCCATTCAGGAGCTCTTTAGGTTAAAAAGCATAAAATCATCTTGTTAACGCTAATAATAACAAAACTTTTGTTTGAACGAATTTTAAGTTTGGCCCTCATCTGACACACATGGATCCCTCCATTCTCATCTCTCTACCTTTTCAAAATTCTATTCACGAGATTTACTTCAACCCTACTAATTTATGTTTTTATATTTTCTTTAATATCCACCTTGAAATATTTATGTAAAAATAATTCAATGAATCTTTTACAGATCATGTTTTTATAAGTAATAAAATATAATTTATGTACTTTTATTTAATGATATTTCTCAATCAAGTTTCCATCCTAAAAGAAATACACAACAGAATAAAATATTCCCAACACAAGGTATCTTTGGAGAGGCTCAGGAACTAGAAAAGAAAATTTTTAAAATATAATTTTCTTTTTAAATATTAAATATATATACACATATATATGTATATATGTGCATATATATATATATATATATATATATATATATATATATATATATTTTAATCTGAATTAGAAGATTCTACCTCATAATGGAGAAAATCTACAAAGTGTTATAAAACACTTGGAAAACAACCCCTAATAGTAAACTCTGTGCATGTGAATATAGATTAAAACCTGATGAAAGTCGCATGTTCAAAACATTTTGAATAAGTCTGTAATTATTTTCAGTGGAGTAGGTTGAGGATAATCCTTCTCTCAGCACAGAATTGATATATTTACAAATCTGTGACCAAATGATGATATCTAACAAGTGCTCACTGCTTGCTGCTCCAAAATAATAAACTATCTTAAATTATGCCAAAAAAGATAAGAGACATGCTTTATTTCCCCATTTATTAATACTGTGAGGAGGTGACATTTATTCATGATATTTACAGTGCTTCTTTACACTTGACTTTGGAGAAGGCATTTTTTTTTTGCTTCTTCATTGTATATGATTTGGAAACAGATTTATTCCAGTTTTTAAAATATCATTCAGTTAAAAAAAAGAATTATAATATGTTCTCTCTCCATAAAATATTTCTGTCAAACAGACTAAAATATTCTTCATACATTTTATGTCATATTTTACTACTATTGAAATTTAAAACTTTAAAATTTCTTTATATAATGAACATAAAAGATTTATGGTATGACATGTTATTGCTTTTTGTGTATAAATTGCCTATATCTATCTCATTGATACCCCTGATTAATCACTAGTTTAGCCATTACCAATTTTCTTAAAGTAATAATAGTAAGATTTGAGGTATAACAGAAAAAAGTACTAGAATCTTAACTTACTTACAAAGTAGCATTTGACTAATTCTAGAAAACAGCAAAAGTCAAATATTATATTTTGATCTTACTGACTTCACCAAAACGTCATCAGAAAAAAAATTATATTTTAGACATTATTTAATATGTATTTGTTATTGTTGGAGCTATTTTCCTATGTAAGTTAAAGATCTTCTAAGACAAATATTATTTTGTGCTTATATCTACCTATGTGGCAAACGTATGGAGAAATAAACTAAATGGCTGATACATTCCAGTATGTCCTAGCTTCCTATATGTTTCACGAGACCCAAATCAATTTGACTAAAAGCCACAGTTTTTAAATGTTCTGTTGCTGATATTATTCATAGTAATAAAGTGTGGCTACTATTAGTAGTAGTAGTAACCAGTTATACAGGACCACATTTATATAGTGTGCTATATGAGAGGTTTGCATTTTCTTAAGTATATTAAATCTTTCAATTCCCACTGCAGTCAACCTTGCAGAATATATACAATTACTTTCATTTCGCAGCTGAAAAACGTAAGGCTCAAGGAGCTTAAATAATCAAGAATCAGAATTTGTAACCAGGTCTGTATGATTCCAAGTGCATGCACTTTTCCATGTGCCTTGCTATCTAGGGACTCTTCATACATACAGATTAGACTGCCAGTTTTGCATATAGTCAAATAACGTTTGCTTCAAAGCAGTCCTTGGTAATCATTTATTAGTTACTTTTTTCTTTTCAAAATTTTATAAATTCATCATCACCATAAGAAAATACTATTCTGATAATAATTTATAGGACATATAACTAGATACTAAAATTTGTTCTCTTTTAAATTTTTTTTCTTCCTTAAGAACCCAAGTAAATTTAATAAAGAAGGAATCAACGTGTGTTAACATAAGCACCAGAAAGATCTATTTCTGGTTAGAAATCCTTATAATGTGGTGTCAGAGCAAGGTTGTCATATCCAGTTCACGTGCTAAATCCACACATTGATCCTAAAGTAGTCACTAACTTTGTATTGTCACAACATCCCTTATGTCTACTTGTTATATCAACATCAGTTTAACTTACAGTGTTTTAACTCAGGCCAGGAACTGAAAACATATCACAGAAGTCAAACTAAAAAGCACTATGGTCCTGCTTTGGTTACTGACATCCGATTTAAGAAAGCTCTTGATGTTCTGATGCCATCACTTCTGTGATTTCTCTTTGAAGAGTTTCTTAAATTTAGGAAACGTAATTTTCCTACACATCACTAGGAAACTCCAAATTATGTGAGGGAAATGGAGCCAAAGTTTGTCTCACTTGTTAATAGTGATGGCAGGACTTGTCTGTCTCAAGACGTCTTCCCTTTCTCCTCTGCTCTTGTTGCTGCTTATCAACTCTCAGTCAACCATATTCACTGAGCAATCTTGTGTTCCCCTAGACTAAATAAAGAGGAGATGATAATATCCTCTTCTGTCTTCCTGTATGCAATTAAGGGGGATGGAACGGGCAGTGCTCTTGGCAGGAACTCGCAGGGAGTTGTGGAAGAAAAATGTTTAAGTACCACTCCCTTGGATTTAATCCTAGGGGAGTTATCTCTAAGAAAACCCTGCTGGTTATTTCTTGAGAATCCACAGAATACAAACATTTTTAAAATAAGGGCAGCTCTAATCAACTATCTGCAGGGGAATGTTATTCATAAAATCACCGGGTCCAAATGGTGCCACAAAACAGGATGAATACACAGCAGAGACTGCAATGACTAATAAGCCTTCAAATTCATCTACTGTGAACCAAGCAATCAGGTTAACCATTGAATTACTTAAGAGTAATTGTTTTCTAGGTCTTATTAATGTGGGTTCTCATAAGAAAATCATGTTTCCCTCCTCTAAAGCACACCTTTTATACTCAAATAGCTTTAAGTGAGGCATTGTGAATGCAGACAAATAATACCTTAGTTTCTTTTAAAGAGTACTTGACAATATAGTGGAATTATGTGCTAATAAATACCTGCTTTTACTTTTTTCACTCTATAAATGAATTTGAGAACATTTGGCTTTCACAGCACTCTCATGTTAATTCATAAATAATATCATTAATGATATTATCACATGACCCTGCTCACAGATATCCAACTATGGCTCACTGATACCCTGGAGCCTGTTCCCAATGTGAAGAGCCAGACCAGCCTTGTTTTCCCTATCTTTTATCTCTTTCATTCCCATGACCTTTATCTTGTTTTTTTCCGTAGACTATTTTCCCAAAATATCAAAATTGTTTGGAAATTTCTTCTTATCTACAAAGTTATTAACATTTTTTTTTGTTCACCATCATATGATCTATAAACCAAATGTTCTTGAATCCATGATAAAGGTGCTTTATTCAGTTATTTCTGGGTCATAATATGTCAACATTCCTTCATGCTTAATACAAAAGCCCTTTTCTAGTTGCTCTCTTTGAGAATGGTTTCTATAGATTTTAAGAAGATAATTTATTCCCAGGCAGCCTATCAGAATATCAACAGTTACCTGATACCACCACTCACACACCTTGAAGCAACAGTTATGACTGAATAATAATTAGTAAAACTGATAGCTTTGTTTGCCTGTTAGTCATTGCCTGGAACTGTCACCTTTTAGATGTGCCCATATGATACAAGATGTTGTCGAAGTTGGGCTCTTCTTTCTTGATATAAAAAGGATTTGGCTTCATGTGCCTCTATGGCCGTCCAATTCCATCTTCATTAAAGGAAACATAACTGGTCTTATTAATGATACCAACTCGCTCATATGCCAATCGATAGGGGCCCTATGGATGATGACTAGTAGCTGATAATCAACTGTGGAGTATGAATCCACAGACAACTATTCACTCAACTAATCAAAGTATGGTCTAGACCGTATCTTCCTTGCTTGTTGATGAGAATGTCATGTGGAGAGGAATCAAAAGTGTTACTGGAGTCCGGATAGATTACATCTATTACTTTGCCCTTATCTACATGGCCTGTCACTCTGTCATAGAAGGAAATTAAATTGGCCTGGCACAATTTGCTCTTCACAAAACCATGTTGGTTTCTACCCACTAACTTTTGCTCTTCTAGATGATTGTAAATTGATTGTTTGACGATTTTCTCTAGTATCTGCCTTGGTATCAAAGTTAAGCTGACTGGTCTATAATTACCAGGATTGTCTTTTTTTTTTTTCTCCTTTTCTTTTTTAAGGATGGTCACTACTTTTCCCATAAATGGTAACTTTTTTCTTGCTTGTTTATGTTCTTCCACGTATTAATCAGTAATGCTTCAGTTTCAGCCCTTCAATATACTTAGTATAAATACATGTACCTTCAATTCCTACATTTTGATTACTTCTACTTATTTAAATTTCATATGCTTTTCTAATCTGATTTCACTTCCCATGCTTTCAAAATAGGTATCATTAACTCTATTATATTATAAAGTGAACCTCTCTTGAGTAATTAAAGTACAACTAAAAGAAAACTTGTCCTTAAAAAGATTTTCTAAGTGATCATTCTTCCCTGATTATCCACTATCTATTTTTTAATACAAATTTTTATGTCATGTTACCCTTTCAATTCTTCACATACATAAAATGCATATTTATTCCACATATAGTGCACTTTAGTGCATAATGGCAAAAATGATGGGGATTAACAGAAAACAAGTAGAGAAAATATATTAGTGTTCTTTTGAATTAAAATACTGTGTTCTTAATTTTATCTGTTTAACATATGTTTGAAAATTTCAAAAGGATATAGGAGAAAGGCCTTTTACACTATAGTTTATACTCATAAAATACAAAATTGTAAAATGAAAAGCCAATTAAACAATTTATTGCTAGCAAAGCTCTTATATAAAAAAAAGATGACAGCCAGAATTAAATTGAAGTTAAGAAACAGCAATTATGAAAATAAGATGATGCTTTCCTAAAAGGGATACATTGAAAGTCAATAGAACTGCTGGCAAAGTTCTGATAAAGTTTTAATCTGTGTAAATTTGATACAGCATATACCTTTCTCATTCTCACTGGTAAGTAAAATAGCAGTTTATAACTAATAAAATAAGAGATTAGACTGTAGGAAATAGATTACATTTAAAACAAGAGCAGTCAGAAGATTTAAAGCAATCAAAAATTTTTCATAGCAAAACAATTGTAAAGCTACAAGTCTTAAACTTAAAAAGTCTCAGAAGAATAAGCAGAACCCTCAAAAATATACATAAGTAGACTGAGATACTTTAGGAGATAGATTCAAGAGGCATATATATATATATATATATGTGTATATATGTATATATATATATATATATAAATATGCACACAGACACACACATGTGTATATATATATACACATATATGTACATACTAATATTTAGTTATACTAATAAGTTTATTTTTTAAGATTAAAATATACCTAACATACAATATTTTATTAGTCTCAGATGTACACTATATTATTCAAAATTTATATACCTAAAAACATAATCACCATAAGTCCAGCAACCATGCGACACCATAAAACACTATCACAATATTATTGACTAAATTCTCTATGCTGTGCATCATAGCTCTCTGAATTATTTGTTTTATACCTGGAAATTTGAACCTCTTATGCCCCCCCTTCAATTCCACCCCCTCTTTTTTAAGTTTTGAATTACAGTTGACTTTCAATATTATTTTTTATTAATTTCATGCATATAGCATAACAGGTAGACATTTATGTAATTAAAGAAGTGATTAGTCTAGTACCCACATGCTACTATACATACTTATTACCATATTACTGACTATATTCCCTAAGCTTTACTTTACACCCCCATGACTATTTTGTAACTACCAACTTGTACTTCTTAATCTTTTCACCTTTTTCACCCAGCTTCCCAAACCCCCTGCCACCTGGCAACCATCAAAGTGGTCTCTGTATCTATGAGTTTGTTTCTGTTTTGTTCGTTTGTTTGTATTGTTCTTTAGATTCCACTTATAAGTGAAATCATGTTATATTTGTCTGTCTGACATATTACACTCAGCACAATACTCATCAGATCTATCCATACCACCGCTAACTGCAAGCAACCCACCCTTCCATGACTGAGCAATATTCCATTGTATATATGTACCACTCCATTTTATTCATTCCTCCATTGCAAGACACCCTGGCTGCCTCCACATCTTGATAAACAAAGCTGCAAGGAACACATGGATACACACATCCCCTCGAAGTACCATTTCGGATTTCTTTGGGTAAATACTGAGTCCTTTGTCTCTTGTTATAGGATTTGTTTTAAAGTATATTTTGTATATTTTGTCTGGTATAAGTAGGCTACTGCAGCTTTTTTTTTTTTTTTCATGAAATACCTTTTTTCAGTCTGTGTGTGTCTTTTGATCTGAAGTGTCTCTTGCTGGCCACATATGTAAGGGTCTTGTTTTCATATCCATTCAATCACCGTACGTCTTTTGATTGGAGCACTTAATCCATTTACATTGAAAGCAATTGTTGATCGATATGTAGTTACTGCCATTTTGTTACTCATGTTTTTAATGTTTGTTTGTTTGTCTCTTTAAAGAAGTCCCTCTAAGATTCTTTGTAATACTGGTTTGGTGGTAATGAACTCCTTTAGCTTTTTCTTCTCTGGGAAGCTCTTTATCTGTCCTTCAACTCTAAATGATAGCTTTGCTGGGTAGCGTAATTTTGGTTGTAGGTCCTAGCTATTCATCACTTTGAATATTTTATGCCAATCCTTTCAAATCTGCAAAGTTTCCGTTGAAACATCAACTGACTGTCTTATGGGAGCTCCCTTGTAGGTAATCAACTGCTTTCTCTTCTACATTTAAATTCTTTCTTTGTTTTTAACTTTTGACATTTTAATTATGATGTGTCTTGGTGTGGGGCTCTTTGGGTTCACCTTGTTTGAGACTCCGTGCTTCCTGAGTTTGTATGTCTATTTCCTACACCAGGTTAAGGAAGTTTTCCATCATTATTTCTTAAATAGGTTTTCAATTCCTTGTTCTCTGTCTTTTCCTTCTGGTACCCCTATGATGCAAATATTGGTATGCTTGATGTTGTCTTATAGCCCCTGAAACTATCCTCATTATTTTGGATTCTTTTTTTCCTCTTTTTGCTCTGCTGTTTGAGTGTTTCCTGCTACCTTATCTTCTAAACTGCTGATTTGATCCTCTGCTTCATCTAATTTACTGTTGATTTCCTCCAATTATTCTTCATTTCTGTTATTGTATTCTTTATTTCTGACTAGTATTTTATGTTTTTTTATGTCCATTTTTATGTTTCCTATATCATCATTGAAGTGCCCACTGAGATCAACGAGCATCCTTATAACCAGTGTTTTGAACTCTGCGTCTGGTAGATTGCTTGTCTCCATTTTGTTTAAGTTCATTTTCTGGAGCTTTGTTCTGTTCTTTTATTTGGGACATGTTTCTTTGTCTCCCCATTTTGGCTGCCTCCCTATGTTTGTTTCTATGTATTAGGTAGTGCTGCTATGTCTCCTGGTCCTAGTAGAGTGGACTTATGTAGTAGGTGTCCTATTGGGCCCAGTGGTGCAGTCTCCCTGGTCACTAGAGCCAGGTGCTCCAGGTATGTCCCTTGTGTGGTCTATGTGTGTCTTCTTTCTGTAGTTGAGCCTTGATTGCTGTTTGCATGTCAATGGTATGACTGGTGTGAGGACTGGCTGTGACTACAGTGGAGGAGCTGTTGTGCAGAGCTCACCCAACAGAGCAGAATTTGCTTTAGCCAGACTGGTACCTGCCCAGCCTGCCCTTTGGGTGTGTCATTCTTGGAGGCTGCTGTGTGATGCTCTGGGTTTGAAGCTGGCCACCGGGTGTGCCAGCCCCAGGACTCCTAGGAAGGGTCCCACCACAGGCCAAGTTCAGCCTCAGGTTGTGCTCTGTCCAAGGCCACCTGGCATGAGCCACAAAGCAATCCACAGATAGCCACCACCCGACTGGCCTTGAAGGTTCCTCCAGAGGCCAGCCGCAAACCCAGGCCCGTTGCTGCTACTGCCCGGCTTAGGGCTGCTCAGCCATAGGTACAGAATACACAGAAACCAGATGACGCTTGTTTGAGTTTTATAAACCTTTGAGAGACTTTAGAAAAGTCTCGCAAATGGCATAGCCAAGACAGGCCATTTATACAGAAAAGCCACTGGAAGCAACTTGCCCAAAAGTTGGGTGGGGCATGGTTTCAGGGAATTACCGGGGTGGGGTAGATGAAAGGTTTTAGCCAGCTTGATGGAGAGTCAGATGTGGCCTCTACTTGCATCTGCAGGCCATGATGGGTAGGGCTCAACAGAGAAAAAATAGCTTTGTCTAGCTCCTGCATCCAGTAGAAAGCTGCATCTCCAGCCCTTGCCCTGAAGCCAGACATCTCAGTTTCTCTCTCTATGTCTCTGACATCTTCCAAAATGTTGCCACAGAGTGTGAGTTCGCTAGTGAGTAAGCCAAGCCCATGCGTGGTCCCTTTAAGAGGAGCGCCTGGGAAGGCAGCCAACCTGGTCTCACTAAGCTACAATTTCTGCTCATTTCCATAGCCAGAACTTATGGGAGTTCTCTCCCCTGCAGTGGAACCCTGGGCACGGGAGCCTGGTGTGATGTTGAGACCCCTCGCTCCTCAGGGGTGACCTCTGCAGCTGAGATATCTCTCTCAGTTTTTAATGGTCACATATGGTATTGAACCAGCCCATTCTGCATCTCTGCCCCTCGTATCTATCTCTAGGTAGCTTCTTCAGTATTCCTTTAGTTGTAGAGCTTCTGTTCACCTAGAATCCAGGTAATTCTTAATGATGGCTATTTTGTAGTTTACTTGTAATTTTGATGTGATCATGACAGTCTCCACAAGCATAGCGTTTACCTACTCCGTCTTGACTGGAAAAATCACTAGTAAATTTCTTAAGTACAATATCTCACTAAATGGTTCAATTTCTTTAAACATTGCTCCTACCTTATATATCTTTTTACCCAGAGACCATTATTTAGATTAGGTAATAATTTAATAGAACCTGTTTTAATTTTTTATAAAGCTTACATAAATTGTCTTATTGCTGAAAATTTACAGCTCAATTATCAATGCTTACTGAAAAGTAAATTTATATTGTTCAAACTCCACAACCAAAACATTGCCCTTATAAGAAAGCCTATGGAAAGAAATCAGAAAATTCTAAGGGTTGGGCACTACAAATTGAAATTGTCACAGTGACAACAAATATGACAATTGTCTTCACAAATCCAGATTTGGTCATTTTAATCGATAAATCATTTTCTCTTAATTTTTTTCCTGGAAACAACCATTCTAGAAGTAAACAGAAGTTTAACATATTTTGAGTAAATTTTTTATATTTTTTTCAATCTCATCAGCTGTCCTAGTTGTTAAGAAGCATTTCCTACCTATATATTTACGTCAACTTTTGTTTGTATCTGAATTAGAATTCTAATGAATATTTGAACTGAAGCACAAATCGCAAATATTCTTTTACGATACAAACACTTCTATGGATTTTTTAAGACAGAAATTATTTCAAAAAGAACATGAGTGTATATTTAGACAGAATTTTTTTATGATTATAATATTTTCTTCAATATTATAAAATTAAGTTTGTATTACAATATACTTAGCAAATCTCCTATATAATTTCATTTCTGAAAACCTGAACTTCTGTCTCCTTCTTTTTATTATATTCAGAGAAAACAAATCAGTGTAGTTGTTCATTGTTAATGGCCATCAAAATTCTTCACCCATCAGAAACGTTATTGTTGTTGGAAAAAATTATAAAACATATACAATGTGGATTCAGGCCAGAAATGACACCTCATTTAGTTGTAAATATAAAAATGCCATGCACTCATTTTATTTAGAAATATTTCTTAAGTGTTTGGTTTATACTGACATTCAACCAATCTGTGTTTATTCTCAAATTTGAGCAGGATACTTCCCTATCTTATGTTTAAAAAAAGTACTCTACCAATAATTTCTAAAGACATATTCTTCTCACGCTGATATTTAGCATGCTGTTCTACAGGCTAAATAATACACTACTTATTGGTTCATAAAGGGTGACATAAAGAGAAATTAAGTTATCACAATGGTAAACTCACAGTGTAACAAAGATCTGGATATTTAGTCAATAATGTACAGAAAACAGTTTATGAAAATTAAACTTTGGAATTCAAGGGTCTGGGACAAGTTATTATATTTATTCTTCTCTTCAAAAATGAAACAATAGCCATTTCACCAAAATGCAAAACAAAATGTATCCAAGATTATTTGGTGCTTTGCAATTGCAAACAATTATATTATTTACCCAACTTATAAAATTTCCATGTTCGAACTGCTTCATGATTACTCTGAAGACTTGACTCTCATGTTGTAATTATGAACCCTACATTTCTAATCACCCCTATTCCAAACTTGTCCTACCCTCATCTGCTCCACCACAAAAAGCTCCTTGTTTCTCTTTTAACTGCTATGAAAATTCCTGGATTCGTGCTGAACTAATTAAGGCAATTGATACAGGGTGGAAAGGGTTAAAAAAATTAGTGTTACAAAATAAAGTTCAAGCTTTTAGAGTATCTGTGAGGTATGAAAAATAGGAAGAAGAAAGAAGTGAGCAAAGCAGGGACAGCTAGGGAATCTGATCTTGCAATCTGTCCTCCTTCCATTAAGCCCTTAGAATTTCTTCGTTCATTCTCAGATGTATTTTACTCCAATTTAGGATAATCACTGCCTGAAATCCCACCAAATATGAGCTCAGTTTGGTTTACAAGTGTCCTCTTTATAAAAGTAAATGAAGTCTTGGAGTGTGACTATCAGCCATCCCACCTTTTGTATTTTTTCCTCCTAGATAGCAGAGGACACTTACACTGAAGTCACATTATCTGGATTGCAGGAGAGAAAATGTGGGTGATATCTGTGTAGCAGCCATGTCTTGGGGGCAGGAAAAGAGAAGGGCTAAGAGTAGAGGCACCAGCAAGCAGAGGTAGGAAGGGCAGAACAGACAAAGCGTGCCAAAGCAAACTATGCTCATTTAAAATTATTCTTAGAGTTGGCTATGTGCTCAGCAATGCAGTGGAATTTCTCTCCCTATACTTGCTATTGCAAATTTCTGATGTTATTACTGACGGCATGGCCCAGTGCCCTCAGGGATCCAAAACTTGGGTGGCACACTTACTACTGTAATTCACCTACCCTCCCCGTGAGTTCATTAGATGTCAGTGGGCTGGCCTCAATGGCCTTCTATCACTTGTACATCAAATCTAAATTTATTTGTGTAGCATGTAAGACACTTCTTATTTTATTTTACTTTTTTAAATTAGTTTCAGGTGTACAAAACAATGTAATAGACATTTACACCCCTCACACAGTGATAACTCCCCCCACAATCTACTACCCCTCTGACATCATACATAGCTGTTACAATTCCATTGATTCTATTCCCTATGCCGTACTCCACATCCTGGAGTATATATATACATATACATATATAAGTTATACATATTAAGTTATAGTTTACACATATTAAGTTATAGTTTACATTCATTATTATTCAGCTTCAGCTTCAGGTGTACAGTGCAATGGTCAGGTATCTACACCGTCCATGAACTTCTTATTTATTCCTCCTCCGACCTCGTCTCTCCAGCTTCACTGCCCACCCTCCCACCCAAACTCCAACAGGAATGAACTGCTTATAGTCCTCAAAAAGTACACTGTGTTCTCTTAGCAACATGCCTTTGCATAGACTCTTCCCTCCATATCTCCCTCCTACTAACTTATTCCTTTTCCCAGGGATTTAACGGTGCTAAAAGCAGATACTTGGTACATAAAAATTGAAAGACCAGGGGGTTAGAGTTTGAGCAAGGGGAGGGACAACTATGTAAACAAGCTACAAAACACTAATTGCTAAACTGGAAATTGTACGGGGATACTGGGGCATAAGATGTTGCCAACTCTTCTCTAGGATATTTTTTCTGTCTTTCTTAGAGGAAACAGGAGAACCTGGAGCCACACTGACCACACAGTAGGTGGCCAATAAACACATATCTAATGAAGAACCAATCAAAAAAGAGAATCCAGTGGAATTTCTATGGAAACTCTAGTCAACTATAACCAATTTCATTAGCACAGATTATTCTTAAGATAGAGATGGCATACATATTATGTACATATGTGTATGTATACTCATGTGTATATATAAGTATATATATATACTCATACATGTTATGTATATATATACGTATATATATACACATTATATGTATAGATAACTTAAAACCATTGTAAATTATTATTCTTTTATTTATTTAATTTACCTTCAGATCAAAAGTGTATTTGTTATTCTTTCAGCATCCCAACATGTAATAGTGAAATGGAGACTCAAAATTTGCCTTTAATTTCCCAACTATGGCTCGGCCCCAGCAATACTCTTCTCAATTACTGCCCTATCTACTACCTTGCTTCTGCTTTTACAATCTTCTTCCTTCCTTTACTCAAGTTCACAAAAAGAGATACAAAAAGTGTTGCGTAATTCTCAAGTAAAAAAAGTAATTCTTGGTATATTATCTTTCCCAAAGTGAACACAGTATGGACAGTAAGCAGCCCAACTTAAACTTTGATATATCTTGATAATATTGGCAGAACATTTCAATCATTTTCAGCACCACGTGTCTGAAACAATAACTAGATAATAACGAATTCTTACTATTTATCCTTCAGTTTAATTATTTAATTTTTATCCCCCAAATCCCTTTGCTAACTGTTGACATCACACTTTACCATACATCATGTTACTCAGGATTAGATTTGATAAAAAAATGCTTTAAGAGGCATTTCAACTAGGTTTGGATCCCTTAAATACAGTGCTTGGCCTTCAGCTATCACCTTAAGCAAGGAATCAAGTTTTACATCACCAGAAATAATACATATCAACACGGTGTGCTGCCTGACATGATGCACTGAGAAAGGCACATCATTTTTCTGGTATTCTTGCTAAAAAGACATACATAACCTCAATCTAATCATGAGAAAAACATTAGGCAAACCCAAATTTAAAGATATTCTGCAAGATAACTGAGCATTAGTCTTCAAAAATGTCATGAAATACAAGGAAAGACTGAGAAACTGCCACAGACCTAAGTAAGAAGCTACATAATCTAAATGCACTATGGAACTGTGGAGCAGATCTTGGAATAGATAAAAGGTGTTAGTGGGAAAAAAAATTAAATCTGAATAAAATCTGTAGTTTAGTTAGCAGCATTGCATCAATGTTAATTTCTTGCCTTTGATGATCCTAATATGGTTATGTAAAATGGCAATATTAGAGGAAGTTGGGTAATGTTTGTACAGGAACTCTTTGTACTCTTTTTACTTCTTTTTTGTAAGCCTAAAATTACTTCAAAATAAGAAGTTATAAGATCATAGTGGTATGATTGAAACAAATGAGTTGTGACTAAGAAGTTCACTAGAATATTATAATTGGTGGCAGAAGTTTTTCAGGTGTAAGAACAACCTTAAGAGACTCAATACCATTTCCTCTTATTCCTTTGCAACCAACCCATGAAATGTTACCTGAATTAAAAAATACCGATTTTGTAGCTGTTGTGGTCTATGGGATGGATGAGTGGCAAAGGAGATGTTCTTAAAGGGAGGAAAAGAAATTAGTAAGATGAATTCAAATCATATGGATATTTATAAGCAAAATATAAACATATAATAAATGAATTCCTACAAACAAATGAAAATATTTAAAATTAGAGAACAAAAATAAATTGGTGAAAGATTTTTGAAAAATGGCATTCTCTGCTTTCCACTGTATTATTTTCTTTCCTTTATCCACTACACAAATGGCTACTGAGCCAAGTACTATACTTTCTGCTGACAATATATAAATTCAGAAGATATAATTATAGCCCATAAGGAAATAAGGTTGTAGTTAAAGAGAGGAGCACACAAACATATGACTAAAGAGTAAACAAGATGTTCCCACTATGATAAATACAAGCAGGATCAAGTGATGGGTGAGGGTAGGTCAGGAGTTGGCAAACTACAGCCCATGGGCCTCATCTGACCCATCACCTGTACAGCCATGAGCTAAAAATGGTGGTTGTTTTCTTTCATTTTTAAATGATTAAAAAGAATAATATTTCATAAAATGTGAATATCACATAAAATTCAAATCTATGTGTTCCTAAACAAAATTTGGAATTTTGTCAATAAAAATGTTGTGGACTTTTTTTCTCCCTTGTTATGTAAGTACCCACACAACATTCATTATTTTTCCTCTTGGTCCTCAAAGCCTAAAATATTCACTATATGAATCTCATATAGTGAATCTCATATTTCTATATGAACAGAAAATGTCTGCCAACTCCTGGTTTAAGCCAATGGTTCTCAAATTTGGGTATATATCAGAATTCCCTGGAGGGCTTGTTAAAGCATAGATTGTTTGGTCCTACGCTCAGAGATTTTGTTCAGTAGGTGTGGGGCGGGATATGAGAATTTGCCCTTCTAACAAGTTCCCAGGTAATGCTGTTGCTGCTGGTTCAGAGACCACATTTTGAAAACTGCTGATGAAATAATCTTGTTCAAGAGGCATGAGAAAGGCCAAAGGTATAGGAGTGAGAGGATATTCTAGGCAGAGGGCATATGGAAAGGCCTGGAAGTAAGGGATATGGCATAGTCCTATATGATAAATCCAAAGGGATGGATAATAATGGTCCCTGTGAAGACAAAAGTACTGGAGACAGAGATAGATTCAGGGCATCATTCGAGGATGACATCATTGTTTTCTGCTTTGAGAAGGGATTAATGGTGGTGGTGTTCACTGAAAAGTATAATACAAAGAGATTAGCTGATTTGGAAGGAAAGTTGCAAAGTTCAGTCTTGGACATGTTGAGTTTGAGGTAATTAGGAGTTATTTCTTTGACAGCAGCTGAGAAGTAGGACCTGAATTAGAGCTATATCTTTGTACTGTCCTAGTGATGCCCGAGACATGGGTGAGGCCACAGAAAGCATATGTAGAATGAGTAGAAGCTAGAGCTGAGAACAGAACTTTCCGAAACACCAATGTTAAGGAGACCTCAAGTGGACAGGAAAAAGGAGGACGACTAGAACAGTATGAATATAGTTGCAAGAAGGACACGGTAGTTGGGGAGGTCAAATTAGTTAAGTTATAAGTGGCCCTTGGATTTAGCAGGCAAGATAATTCATAACATTGGGAAGTCTGTTACTGTAGCGTGAGAGTAAATAGGAGAAAGTATACAGGAAAAAAAGAGGGAAACAATTTCTAAAAAAGTTTGCAGTGAAGGGAAAGAGAGACAAAGGATTGTAGTTAGAGGCAACGTAAGATATAAATCACAGGACAGATGGACTGCTTGTCTGTCTATTGATAGATCCATCTATTGCGGATAATACTGTTAAGGGATTGAAGTAAAAGGTGATGACTTGTAATATCACTCTGGGACCAAAGAGGCTAAAACTGTCAAAGCGGAAGTGAGACTAAGGTGGGAGAATCTGACAAGCACAGTCTACAATTACTATGTGTCTGTCACAACCTTGGCATGACATCATCAGGTGAAGTCACAGATAGAACAAAACAAGTGTGTATTTCTCTTATCACTGGTTGAGTGTGTTATATGTTGTGAGGTAAGAAGATTGTCCAAATCTCAAGGTATAAAGTGTGAAAAAATGGGGACTTCATCACCTTTTTTTCCCAGGGTATAATCTGGAAATAGCTGTCACTTACAAGCACTTGTTTTTCTAAAAAGATTCTGATTCTTCCCATATCCCACTGCCAGAATTTCTAACACAGATCAACACCTCCAATAACTGTACAGTTTTCTTTGTACACAAAGTAGCTGCTAAGTTAAATTTCGGGGTGCCAAAAAGAAGAGAAGCTCAGAGCCTCACATGAGACCAACCTACTAACTAAAAGTCTTAGAATCGATCTATATTCTGTAAAAACAAACTTAATTTGCAATGGAAGTCATTAAGAGAAAATAATTCGATTTACAGCATATCCAAAGCAAGATATATTTAAACACTTTAGTTCCTACCATATAACTTCTTTATAAATGCTACTTCCACAACAGGGAAATGGTCAAAGTCCCTAAATTCTGAGTCTAAGAAAACCGAGTTAACTACAACATACACAAAAAGCGCAATATAAAAAGCAAAACCTTTGGGCATCCTCATTACTGCAAATATAGGACATCAATTACTTTATATTTGTATGTTACATTATACTTTGCAGTGTCATAAATATAGATTGCATCTAAAAATTACGAAATCTATAAAAATTTTCACTTATATCTATTTACATTAGTTTCAGATCAGAAGTTTCTCATCTAATCGTAACCATAGCTAATCATCGTCATTTAATGAGGGCTTATCATATGCCATGAATTTTATGCGTACCATTGTATTTACTAAACAACGCTGTTAAATAAATACCATTATTGTCTTGAGCTGAACAAAGCTATAAGCAAATAAAATCATACAATATTTCTCTACTGTAATGGTAGTGAAATATTTCTTACCTTTGTTGTACTTTACAGATACTTCATTGACCAATTTTCCTGACACATAATTTTTCCAAAAAGCGATATATATTCTTCTTAATTAAAAAGTGAAAAAAATACTAATTTGTATAAAATAGGATTTTTCAAGTTTCATATGTTTTAGAAAGATCAATATTCTTTTTCTCAGTATTAGAGATAATCTGGGATTCTGGCAGCAGTTACCTGTAGTGGAATTTCCGTACAAAGTGTCAAAATCTTTAAGGTTGAAGAAACACATATGTTATTGGCATATAGATAGTTAGCATGTGGAAGTTTTGTATTTTTCTAAAAATACAAACAACGGACGCATTTGTGGAGACTTGTGTTTTAAGATTAATTATAATTACTGTCTAATGTGGAGCTTACAAGTACACAGTAAAATAGCAAACATATTTGGTTTTCTTTGTTTCCACACAGTTTGTTAAATTGATTTATCCTTTCCATAATGATTATTGTTGGTATGTGTAAGCTTTGAAAGACTGGAGCTACTATGATAATTACTTAAAAAGGACGATGGAGAATGAGTCTTAAATAACAAGGGTTGAAAGACATTGCAGTTAAGCTTGTAATACAGAAAGTGTTATGTCTTGTGTTATATTTTCAACAAATATTTTAATTAAAATTTAAGGTTTAAATTTAATATGTTTAAGTTTAATATTTAAATATTACCTATCATGATACACATTCTTTTTACAAAAACACTGATTTTTGCATATAAACTAAAACAATTAACTCACTACCAGAAAATGTTTTTTGCAAGGTAGATATAAGGGAACATATTTGCTGTTCAACCCTGTTCTTCTGGCACTTAGAGTTAAGGGAAAAAAAAAGAAAAATCTTCAAAAATTATTTGGTTGTAAATAGCCTAATTCCACATATGAAGCATACAGCTCTTCTATCTTTCTTTCTTTGCCATTAATTACCAACAAATTCATCTTCCTCTTGTGAAGTCTGAAGTTTGTTATTATTGTTAGATGAGTTGTATTCAAACTCCAACAACAACAACAAAAAAAGATGAAGCCAACATTGAAATTCATCTCACAGTCCGGAATTTACTTAACGGCCAGCCTGTGCACTGTGATAAACGGAATGATGATCCGGCAACATGTCTTTATCCATGGTTTGCTTTAATTAACGCCGGCTTGTTTGTTGAAAAGATGATTAATATGCCAATGAAAATTGCATAATTGAATACCACAACACTGGCACAATCAGAAAGACACATGCAGTTTTTTGATTAACATTTATTATTATTATTATTATTGTGCTTTCTAATGTACTCTTCTCACTATGAAATGATGCAGTTCTTTGACCAAGAGGTGAAAGGAAACAGGACTGAGGGCAGGATACTCCTTGAGCAAGAAGAAAATACAATGCGGCTTAATCAGAATGAAACAGTTCTTTGGTTACAATGGTCCTCAGGATTTCAAAATGCAGGCAACTTCCAATTAAATATACATGCCAGCCAAATATAAAAGAACTGTTGATGACAGAGGAATAAAAAAATAAATTCTTCTGAAAACATAGACATTTGCATAATATCAAGAATAGTCATCTTAGGATTTATAGGTATTTGAAATAAATAAATTACCTTTTTAATACTTTTACTTCATTTCAGTATTAAGATTTTGGATAAATATGAAAAACAATGTATTTTCAACCCTAATTTTTAGTCAGTTATATATTAGAAAGCGTTTTTAGTAAGTAGTCTTAAGGAATGTATTTTGTACATTTCATGTTATACTAGACAGGAATTTTTTTTCTTTTATGTCATTTACTCTAGCAAATTCTATTTTACCCATACCCGCCCACGGGCCTGGCCCTGTACTGAGTCCCTAGGATTTAATTGTTCACTTTAGATATATTAAAATGAAATTTTACAACAAAAATTAGATTCTGTTTTCAGAATTAGCTCAGTATCACTTGTTTAAATTGCATATTGAAAACCAAGCATATATATGTGCAAAATGTATGTAAACATGGATACATCTTTGAAGTTTCAGTCAACTGTAGCTATAACATGTCTGACTGCTGCCCCAACAAAGAAAAGAGATAATTATACTGAGCTACAGATTTTTAGTGGTTCTCTGTTGCTGTTTATGTAGAAATAACTCCATAGAGCATTTTAAATAGTAAAATGGTAGGCTTTCACTAGAAATTAGGATATAAATAACATCATTTCAGTAAAAGTAAAAATAAATCCAAACTGAAAAAAAGAAATGTAATAAACTTGAACTGCTAAGAGGTCATTTCCTTTAATATTCTATGTTTAAGAGCTACACAAAAAAATAGATGAGATAGCTGGTTGTTAGTCTTTTGTAAAAAAAACTTCAGATGCTTGGTTTATGTCAGAAATATGAAATCTAAAACTCTAACGGAGCAATCTGAATTTCTGATGATTCCGAGTAAGAGTGGGGAGTCCACTCTTGAAATATAAAATGTTCTCAATCATAATAAATGATATTATTATATCATCTTATTACCCCATTATTTAGTGAATTTCTTCTAAACACAGACAATTTACCCCAGACCTTTTGGCAAAGTGATTTACTATGAACATGACCATGTTGTGACACAGTTGGTCTTGTGGCTCCAAGACACCAGGGTCATGATCTGGGTACCACTAGCCTGTGTCCTTTCCACTGTGGTCTTCTTCACAGGGACCTTTAGACATGTACCATTGTACTAGACCTCAGTGGGTAAATTACATGAAAACCAAATGTTTCCATTCAGATAACGTATGCATAGTACAGGCAGGTAAGGTAACACTAAAGTGATATTCAAACACTTAAAACAGAAGGAAATAAAGTTTCTAATGGAGAATAAAATTTAAAATAACAACCTAATGGACCAGAAAAGGTCAAGTCTCCCTTAAGAGAGAGAGTGACTTTCAACATGGGAAGACTCTTCAAGTTTCCAGAGATGTGGCTTGTCCACACAGAATCTGTGTTCCTCTAATTCTCTTCCATGCTTAAGTTATTCATCCTCTCTAAGCCTGTGTTTCCTTCCTTGAAATGTAGGAATAATGATATTCCAACTGTGGTCGAAACTATTAATTAACTCCCATTACTTACTCCTACCCACTTTCCTAATACATAGCAGTATTCTTAATTTTAAAATGGATACATTGTTGACTGAAATAAATGCCACATTATCCAACCTCCTCTGCAGGTAAATGTGGCCATGTGAGGTAAAGTCTGGAAAATAAGATGAAGCAGAAAAGGCATCTAAAGAGAAAGACAGAACTATACTTCACCCTTTCCTTCTTGCTGATGGTTGGAATCAGCTGTGATGGCTGGGTGTGAGCAGTCATTATAGCCCTTGAGATGAAAACGAACGGTTAAAGGTGGTGAAACAACAAAACAGAATGAACCTGGATAGTTTACAATTCTATAGCTGTGAACAAACTGTGGATTTCTTACACCAAACTCCATATACATTAAGAAAGAGTCTTCTTTCTTATACAAAGCAATGTTATTCTGGGATTTTGTTCACTTGCAGCCCCAAATGGTTCTCATATAGAAAACCATGCAATGGGCATCCCACTGAGGATGACAGACAATGTATAAATGAACATTTAAATGTACAATACAACATACTGCATATAAATTAAAACTAATCCACTAAGAAGGTGAGTTAATCAGTTATGGAAACAGAAAACAAGAGGACAGGAACCTGACATGCCATCACGAGTACTTCATCAGATCCGCATGCGTATCGTAATTATGAAGACAGACAAAGCAGATTCTCAAAAGCTAGTACAATTCAATATTAGCATAGTGTAACTAGACCCCCAAGTTTTATCACAACCTTGCTACACATCCTTCTGATAATTTGGTTTCCCATAGAGCTTTTTTACAGAGAGAAAATATGATAGAAAGTCTAACAAGAATCTCTGGTCCATCTGACAGATGATGCAAATAAACGAACTGCCATCTTGTTATACATTAATTAGTTTCTTATGAGTTTTGTTTTTATGTGTCAGTGCCCCTGAGTCTGAATTTTTTCTATATCGCTATGCATCCACTCAACTCAGTTCAAAAATTATTCCTTGCAGGACATAAATTTCAAAAATGTTTTGTCTGTGCAATTTTGAGTTGCTAGCAATAAATCCTGGCTTAGTTTGAGTTTAAAAACTAACATTTCTTCCTTGCTTTGGTCTGAATGTGTCTTCCCCAAATTCATATGTTGAAATCCTAACCCCCAGAGGTGACCGTATTAGTAGTAAGGCCTTTGGGAAGTGATTAGGTCATGAATGAGATTAGTGTTTTTACAAAAGAGATCCCACAGAGCTTCCTAGCCCCTTCCAGCCTCCAGAGCTATGAGCAATAAATTTTTGTTGTTTATAAACCACCCAGTCTCTCGTATTTTGTTACAGCAGCTTGAACAGACAAAGACATTTCTCTACTTCTCAGAATATAACCAAAAGTCTTAGAAGAACAGCTATCAAGAACAGTTACCAGCAACTGTTTTCCAAGAGCAAAAACATTCCAAAGTTCTGGAAGAAAAAAAAGTATTGACTCCTTGTGTTAAGCCAGATCAATTAAAATACACACACAGACACATACCACATACAAATAAGGGAACTTCTTTTAAGAACATCTCACAAGTTAAGTGCAAAGATCAGTCACTTAAAATACATATATTCAGAAAAGTTACATGTCATATCTCAAGAAGCAACAGTAACATGTTAGGACTAGATATCGGTAAGGTGCTTACTGAGTAGTAGAACCCATTCCATAAGGTTCAAGTGACTTTTTAGGAGATTATCGCCTTCTCAATTCTGAAAGTAGGATTACCCGTCAGGCAGAAGGAAAAATGACAATCAGAAAGATCCATTTCTGAAAAGCTTTTAAAAAGATGCCTCCATTTTCTCATTCCTGGCCAGATTTTCATGTGAAACATTCAAGTGATGGATCTCTGTGTTACTGAACTTGCTACAATACCTAAATCAGGCCACATTTAGTCAAATAGATGGTCAGTATAAGTGATAATTCACAAGCAATGTCTTAAATTTTTATGAAAAGAAGCTTAAATCACTTTCTCTCCAATTTTACTCCTGTCGCTGTGACATCCTTTCTCAGTCTCTTTGGCTGGATCCTTTTACCCTGATCCTTCTTAAATGTCAGACTTCTACAGGGTCCTTTTCTCTTGACAGCCCACATTTTCTCATTCACTACATTCTTATCCATTGACGTTGCTCTCAAAATCTTGAAGAAAGTCCTGAGGCTTCTTTCCAAATCCACAATCTGCTTCTCCTGCCTTGTTTTCAAAGTCTTGTCATTTTTTGCTAGGATTACGCCTTCAATCTCCTAATTTACGTTGTCCAGGCCTACGCTACATCCCATGGTGGCTATCATGGCAGTCTTTCTAATAAGCACATCTGACTTTTTTTCACTCTCATTCTCAAACAAAACAAAACAAATCTAAAAAACAAACCAAAATAAAATACAGCAGTAACCTCTGAACGAATGCAGTCATTGCGTGTAGGCTGGCCACTGGGTTTGGTGTTCTGTTACACAGGATATTTGTAGCCACATGAGATCAACAATTAATGCTCAAGTCCACATGGACAGGGGTGCTTAAACCAAGGCCATCTCATGATGTTGGGCCCTTCTATGGGCTAAATATATCAATATACGAAGTTATTAAGGAAGTTTGCTTGTCTAGACCTGGGCTTGAGGTGGTAAAAACACATAAATTCCTGAGAGTATGTCAGTGCTGCCCCGTTAGTATGCGCTCATCAGAGCCCAGATTCTAGGAATAGAATTTATACTACATTATCTCTGGGAATCCCAATCACCTCTGAATAATGAAGACAAAAATAACCCAGGTAGTAATATGCCCTAGGGACAGCCAATAGAAGCAAATGTAAAAATTGCTCTTGGAAAGATGTGTTCCCAAACCATGCAAAATTTCCACAGATAAAGTCCCCTTAAGACTAGCCCACAATCCAAAATGAGATAAATATATCGATGAAGACACAGATTCATCAGATCAACAATAAAACAGGATTGGGCCCCCAACAACTTCTGGTGTTGATGATAATAATAACAGTTAATATTTACTGAGGAGTTACTATGTGCCAGGTACTGTTCGAAAGACATTTCATATATTCACGCATTGAATGCCCACAGTAACTCAATAAGTGGTTGTCAGTTATTTCATTTTGCAGTTGAGGAAATCGATTAGAAACTAGTATACAGATGGCAAAAATAAGTATATTTTACATAATGATATAAAAGACATAATTAAAAACTATACTGTTAAAATAAATCACAATTATAATAAAAGCCATATTCGAAAAAAATTGAGTTCTAGAAATGAATAAAATTAAATTAAACCCTCAGGGGAAAATTAAATCACTTATTGGACTGCAGAGGAGAGAACTAGAAAAACAAATTATTAAAATATATGGAGGGCAGAATGAATAGTTCATATCTCTAATAAGTCCAAGAAAAGAAAAGAGAGGAAAATAAATATTTGAAAACATAATGGCTAAAATTTTTCTGGAATTGATAAATGAAATAAATCATCATAGTTGGAAAACATATTATAGAAGAAAAAAATTATGCCTCACCTACACAGATCTTGTGAAACTGCAGAATATCAAAGTCAAAAAGATTTAAAAGTAGCCAAAGAGAAAAGATAGATGACCTACAAAGGAAGGACAATTAATCTGAAGTAATCATCCAGTAGTTAAGAAAAGAAACCAGAAAATAATGGAATAATATCTTCAAATTCTGTGAGAAATTAACTGTTACCATAAACTTTAAGGTAGCCAGTTCATTATTCAATAGCGAACACCAAATAAAGACATTTATTTTAGGCTTGAAGAGGCTGAGGGTTTACTACTTAGCAAACATTACAGAGTGAACTACTTTCTTTCAAGAATACGAAATTAAAGGAGTGAAATGTAAAAAGCAATAAAACAAAGAACCCAGGTAAGTAAGCAGCACTAAATAAATATTTCATACATAATATAAAATAGTAAATTTCTAAAGGAATAAAAGGCATTTTTAAGAAGTTGACCAAAAATAAATAAATAAATAAATAAGGTTGTGAAAAGAGAGTAAGAATTTTAAAAGTTATAATATGCAAAATTATATGGTAGAAATCAATAGAAGTAGATCTATAATCACAATGAATGTGAAAAGAAGAAATATCCAGTTCCTGGACAAAGAATATGAGCTTAAATATTTTTAAAACCTTCCTATATGCTACATTCAGGAGGCACATCAAAAATAATGAGATTTAAAGCTAAATGAATCATTAAAATTAAAAAATGTCTCCTTTGTGAAAGATAATTATCAAGAGAATGAAAAGACAGCCACAGACTGAGAGAAAATATTTGCAGAAGACATGTCTGATAAAGGACTGCTATCCAAAATATAGGAAGAACTCTTAAAATTCAACAGTAAGAAAAGAAACCACCTGATTAAAAAAACAAGCCAAGGACCTTAAGTCACCTCACCAAGAAGATATACAGATGGCAAGTAAGCACATTCTCCACATCCTAGGTCATCAGGATAATGCAAATTAAAACAATTAGAGACCACCCGCATATTAGAATGGCAAAAATGTGTAACAGTGACAATACGAAATGCTGACAAGGGTATACAGAGCAATAGGAAGTCTCATTCATTGCTGTTGGGGATGGAAAATAATAGGGCCACTTTGGAAGACAGTTTGGTGGTTTCTTAAAAAAAACTAAACATGCTCTTACCACACAATTCAGCAACCGCACCTACCCAATGAAGGTGACAATTTATGCCCACACAAAAACACGTATTCAGATGTTGTCTGGGTAGCTTATAAACAATAAACATTTATTTCTTACAGTTCTGGAAGCTGGGAAGTCTACGATCAAGGCACGAGTAGATTTGGTGTCTGGTGAGGACTTACTTCTTCACTGATGGCCATCTTATCACTGTAATGTCACATGGCAGAAGGACAAGCTAGCTCTCTGGGGTCTCTTTAACAAGGGTAGTAATCCCAATCGTGAAAGCTCTACTCTCATGACCTAATCATCCCCCAAAGGCCCCATCTCTAGTATCATCACCTTGGGGGTAACCGTTTCAACATATGAATTTGGGGGGGGGGCATGAACATTCCTTCTACAGCAGATATTTATAGTAGCTTTATTTATAATTGCCAAAACTTCTTCAGAATAAATTCTATTTTTTAAAAAAAAAGGCTAAGGAATATTGAAGGAGTACATGAAAGAAGAAGACATGTATGGCATAAAACAAGTCATTAAGGATAAAGAGAATAATGAAATAAGTTTTAAAATTGTACTTCATTAGGAAATAAGAATTGACTTGTATGCACTTAACAGCACAGACTCAAAATAAATAAAGCAATAATTTAGTGGACTGTAGAGAAAAGGTGACAAATCCATACTATGTGGTTCTTACCTGGGCATCGACTAAATGCTTGCTTACTTACTTACTTACTTACTTACTGACTGACTGACTTATGTAAGATGCCATTCTCTGAGCAGAACCACTAGTGGCTGCTATGGACTGAACTGTGTCCGTCCAAAATTCATTTTTAATCCTTAACTCCCAATATGACAGTCTTTGGAGATAGTTCCTTTATGGAAGTCATTCAAGTTAAATGAGGTAATAAAAGGCAGGGCTCTGATCCGATATGATTAGTGTCTTTATAAGAAGAGTAAGAGAGAGCAGAGCTCCCTCTCTCTACTTGCTCCCATTGAGGAAAGGACGTGTGAGATCACAACAAAAAGGCGGTCGCTGTATGCAAACCAGAAAGAGAGCCCTCACCAGAACTTGACCATGCTGACCCTCTAATCTCAGATTGCCAGCCTGCAGAACTGTGAGAAAATAAATTTTTGTTGTTGAAGCCATCCAGTCTATGGTATTTTGTTAGGGCAGCCTGGGCTGACTAAGACAGTGGCAAAACAAATAATGAGAATTAAAGGAAGAAATATAGCACAAGTGTTTTAAAATGTACTTCTTACATTGAAAGAATGATGTAACATATTCTCAAAAGTCACACCAAGCCACACTTACTCTGACCTTCGCTACCATTTATTTTCTGAACTGGATTTTTGTGGAAATTAATCCCGTAGTGTAATCATTCATTAATTCAGGAAGCATGTCTTGCCTGCAGTTATAATTTGTTTTAACATTTATTTATATATTTGTTTATTTATTTATTTATTTTTTAAGAAGGGCACAGCTCACAGTGGTCCATGCCGGGATCAAACTGGCAACCTTGGTGTTATTAGCACCATGCTTTAACCAACTGAGCTAACCGGCTACTGCTTGCCTGCAGTTACTACTTATGAAAATATTTCTTCTCCCCACAAAGGAATCTTTTTTAACTTTTGCAGAATATGTCTTTTTTCTTGAATTAAGTTTACATTCAAGTCTAGTACTATGTCCCTTGCATGAACTCAATAAATAGTTGTTGATTAAAGAGGAAAATAAAAGTCTAGTTGATATTAAGTGTTCAAATAAGAAATTGCATACTACATCACTTACTGTCTTTGAGGTAACCCCTGGAATCTACAGTGGTACGAGTGCATTGCCTGAGATTGTTTAGATAGATTAGATATATTAGTAGGTGCAGAGTTATACAATATGACTGCCATGTAAGTGGAAGACATATGCATGAATTCAGCCATAGGAAGATCAAATGATTCTGAAAGGAAGAAACAAGTGGCAAACTAGATAAGGCATCAATGCTCCCTGGGTAAATATTACTCTTTTCTTTCAAACACCATGAAGCTCAGAGAGTGGGGCATAAGATATATGGTTGCCCCCCGCTCCCCTGCAAACCATGAAACACAATTTAAAATTCACATTAGTCAAATGACACTATGGCAGGTACCTACGAAAAAGCCACTGACAAGAAAACAATGTACTGCCATGATCATGCACTCTCGAAAGATTATCACCATAATAACTAAGCTTATAGCTTGTGGTTACCTACCACACTATTTGATACTCAACAGGGAGTTCAAGTGACTCACCAACATAGCAGTGCCTTGATTTATGCAATGTAATAAAAGCAGCTTTGAAACAGAATGAGATTAAAATAATCAGGATATCCGACACACAGTAAAATGGGTTGAATTTTACATTACCAGACTGGCAAAGTACTAGCTATCATTCCAAAATAAAAAACAAACAAAAAGCTCACCAAGCATGTTGTTATGATTTTTGTCAACACGTTTCACTATATATCTTCAAATTATTCAAAAGCAATGTTGTAGATCCTCTCAGACAAATAAGCTTCTAATGGCTCATACTTCTAGAATTGTGAAACATTGTTTATATCCAATAACAATGAAGTCAATAAATTGCAAAAAAAAGAAAAAAAAAAAGCAAGAAGTTCTTCTGACAATTTCTTCCTAGTTTATAATGACAGATTCTACCACTGTGTTTCAAGAATGCTAGCATTAAATATTTCACTGGTTGCACAGGCTTGAACTAAGCTGCATTTATCTTAAAACTAATTATAGATATTACCACATTATTTAAATTGTTTAGAAGAACGAACACATTTTTGGTCATTATTGTCTACATACAAGGCACAGAATTGGGATCCAGAGCAGGTAACATCCATATTTTTTTTTAAATGTACCTGACCCCAAATATTTTGCAGTCTTAAAAAAAGCAAGGCCTATGGGAAAAATTTTAAATAACAATTTCCCCTAGTTTGGAAAGACAGTAAGACGTAAATAAAACAAAATGAAAAATCCATATTCTTTGTTAGTTTTCTCACAATTACAATTCCTTCCACATATTCACCTGAATTTTAACTTCAATCTGAGTATCTTCGTTGAGTCAATGTAAATTAACCTCAGAGTAAGACAAAGAAAATAAGAGACTTCACCATTATCATGCCAGCTAAGAACATGACATAAAATTTAAGATTTTATTTATGGTCTCTGAGACTAAAATGAGAAAGTTTTACTTTCTGTCAACAGATTTTCATGTTTTTCTAGAAAATATATTACAGGATTGTGAAGATCTATCAGAAAAGAGAAAAAGAATGTATGCATTATCTGTGGTTCCTTCTTCATTCTCAGTAAAATGTTTTTGGTGACAAAACTGAGGGTGTATTTTGGTTGACCTCCAGGAAAATCTCAGCCAGAAGGGAGGAGAGGATAACTGAATACCTGCTCAGGAATTTCAAGGGTCTGTCTTTTAAAGGAGTGCTTCCCACACCCAAGTTGGTAGTCAGCAGAAGCACCTGAGCACCTATAGGGAGGAGGCAGTTAACTATAAATGTAGTTCTCAGGCCTCTTTCTACATGTAAGGTATTAATATTCTCAAGGACGAGGCTTGGGAATCTAGTTACCAGTGTCTCTAAGGTACCTTCCAGTTCGTAGATGCTTATGTATGTCTGATCTTATGAAAGCATAAAGTTCCTGTATCATCAAGAAGTCTCAAACTATAAGAGTGAGTGACAAAACCATGCCCCCAATCCACCCAGATAATTCCCATTAGGAATCAGGCCATGTTATTTGGCATCCATAGTTCTGGCATCTATAGGTTTGGGTAGAGAGTCATCAGGTCATGAAGAAGGTAGAGGCTAGTAAGTCCTGTTGAAACCTTCCATTCTTATAAATTAGCTGAACATTTAGAAACTTACATTTTTAAAACAACGTCTGCATAGTATTTTTGCAGTACAGATTACATAGGCAATTCAACATAGATTATTCAGTCTTCAAATCAGTTTTAGCTGATATTTGATTATATAAATGAGGAAACATTACACTAGAGAAGCTAAAGCAATTATCCATCACCACACTGCTAAGAAGTATAAGAGCTGAGTGTTGACACTTGACCTGAGGTGTGCTAACTTCAATTCCCATGTTCAACAGCATTTAAATGGAAGACGTCTAATCAGGAAAACAATATATTAGAGTTATGTCAAATGACTGACTCATTGTTGCTTGGCAAATTTGGAACAGAATTCCTTGTCCTTATAATGAAGGCAATCATTTCCTCTGGAGGCAAAATTAAACAATTCTTATCATTGAGTTAAGTGCATTGTACATTAAGGAAAGAAGTGATGAATATAACCTTTAATCCTGAATGATCCAGACGTAGAAAAACTATTAGAGTGGTGGTGTGATGGAAAGACTTTAGAGTGAGTTAGAGACCCAGTGTGGCCCCAAATTCACCACTAACTAGTTGTATTACCTTGAGAGAGGTATGCAAAATTTTTGGACCTCAGTTTCCACATTGGAAGAATGCGGGTGTCATTAGCTAATCTAAACGCCCATAAACATTGCTGTGTTATATTTTTCAAGATCGTCACTGACAGCCATGTCACAGGAGAAAGTTTTAGAAAATCATGCAGTATTCTGAAAAACCATCTGACATCTCCCATGCACAAAATATGATGTAATTTGGTAACAGTATGGTGCACAGCCTTTAATTCATTGACCATTTGTTGGTTATCAGAAAGAAATCAGCTCACTAAAATGATTTCTCTGTGGTTCAGTATTAAATGCAAGTTAACCAATTCTTGAAAAATGTACCAAAAACCCATTACCAATTGAATATATACACCTTCTTGAAGGACACTTTTATCACTGAGTTAAGTTTTTATTACAAATAAAAATTTCCAGTGTCTCCAAGTACAACTGCACCGCTGTGACAACAAATAAAGACAGCAAGTTTGCACATAGTTGCAGTCTTCATTTCTGAACTGACTTGTGGGATATTTCAGGAATGAATGCAAAGAGGCCTGTGCTGGGATGGGAACTAACACTTGAAAGGTATAGTGCTTGCAATGATCACCTCTCCCACCCTCCCACCCCTCATCCCTCCCACCACAGCTCTCACTACCCCCAGCCTCACTGCACTCTTCATCCAAATAGCTAGTCGAGCACGCTAATTTTAAAAGGCACACTTTTAAATGCAAAAAAGCAATATTAAGTTCTACAGTCATTCAATAAAAGCTGACCAATTGCCTATTGTGGGCCAAACACTATGTTAATCCTTAGTAAGAACATGGAAAGCAAAGTCAGCATGGTTCCGTCTCACAGTGCTTCCGGTCAGTCAGAGGAAGACAGAAAATTGTCCAAAACACTAACTTAAAGGAAAGTAAGTGCTATGAGAGAGGACATTCTCTAGAGGATTATGGAGAAGTGGTAAGGAGTAATCAAATAGCTCTGAGGAGAACCATTTTAAGAGCAACTAAAAGTCACATTTGCCCTACAAAATAGTATACATAGCATTACCCAGAATAAATATTTGACAAATGCTTCTGACTCTTAAGTGCACATCAAAATCATGTGTAGAGGTTGCTAAAAATACCAAGCTCCCGGAAGCTATCCCATGAAATTCTGACTCTACTGGCCCAGCTACCTGTTATTTTAAAAGTCCCATACATATATATAATGCATACCTTATTTTTAGCACCACTTTCTTAATTTTTCCTTTCAAGGCTCAGTTCTGAAAACTCCTTTTTTTGAAATGAATTCCAAAATTAAATGTGAAACTTGAAAGCTGCCTTGCAAGATAACATACATTTCTCTAAATCGTTAAGTGAACTGCTAAAAATTCGGCTGTTACAAGTTAACAGTGGCTGAAGAATTTTGTTTCACCACTTATTTGTGTGAAAAAACTATCCACTAATGACTACCAGACACAACGTTAAAAATGCTTTTCAGATTCACATTGAAATTTTTAATCACGTTTATTCCAAATCACCTTAAATCCAAGGCCAGTTTCTTCCTCAGCTTAAATCTTTTGGCACTTGAAAATTTTCTTTGGCTGTAGCATTGAGACCAGACACTCAGTATTTCCTCAGCAAATCACAAGCACTAAGGAGTTCAAACACTGATATCTGCTAACCATCAAAGGTTTTTATGTTAAACTTATACATTCAATCTGCATAAAATTTATGGTGTTTATTTATTATGTGTACAGGGTACCAAGAAGAAGCGCCCAAGTGTTTCCTAATTTCTAGGCCCATCATAACTTCACTGATCATTGGTTGAGGGTCATAACAATGAGAAGCAGAGAGGTTCTTTACAGGATTTTTCTTGGAAAGGTTGTCTCTTGGTTATAAAATTAGAGAGAGGGAAGAATTAAAATGATTATGCTCTAAAAATGACTTAGTAGAAGTGACAGGGTTTTTTTTTAACCTAAATATTTTTTAAGTACCAAATTTGTCACTCCTGGAAGTTATATGTTACTAACTGTAAAATCACTTTATTGCAGCAGTAAAAGAAATGAAGTACTTTTGGCCAATGTTTTTCAATAAATCAGGAACTTTGCATTAAATCCACACTTTATTTGCTTATATGGATGTTCTTTTATTTTGACTGAATTGGTACAGACTCTTGAATCACACATTGAGGTCCTTCTGAGAAGCCCCACAGGCTCAGGAGGGGAGTTCCTTGAGGGCAATAGGCCTGGAAGCTGAGACCAAAAAAAAAAAAAAGCTAAAGCTGTTCTGCTTGACTTGAGAAAAGGGTACATCTAGGGTGGGTATTTTTAAAACCACATTCTCCCACATGATCATTTGTATACTCAACTAATCTATAAAACTTTGTTTTAATTGCCTTGATTGTAAATATTCACCTATGAAGTATGCAATTATGTAATAGCTAACAGATAATAGCTAATGATTTATAAAAATTAGATTATAAGTAAACAAATTACGTAAATTTTCTATTGAATTCTTAATATTTTTAAAAAAATATTTCAAGGTTTACGGGCTGCTATATCCTGGTTGCCTGTCGGTCTTTTTTTTTTTTTTTTTTTTTTTACTTATCAGTGACATTATGAAGAGATATAAAAAGAACAGGGAAAATGAAAAAAGGAGGGAAATCACAACACTTCTAATTTTGTTTCTCATTAGCATCTCACTTAAAATTGTTGATACAGTTTTCAACTATTGGTTGACATTAAGTGACTTAATTCTCAGTGTATTTACAAGCTTCCTGACTATTGCCAACATGAGTAGTTGAGAACTAGTTGTAGCTGAATTTGGAACTGAAGATTGATGACTTGTCAACATAATAACTTTTTGTCAACCTTAAAGCAAAGTGACTCAAAATATATGTCCATTGCACAACATTTTACCCTGGCATACCAATTTTAAATATATAAAAACACAGAATCAAAGAGAGAATGAAAAAAAGACTGCAAACCAAAACTAAAAAGAAAACTCTTAGATTTTATTCAGGAGTATATCCAGTAGTCAAGAACCCAGCTTAGTCACTTTGTTAATGGACTACCAAATATATCGTCATAATCAAATATAAATCAATTACAACTAAACCTCCACAGTAAAACTGCCATATGGCAGGGTAGCCTGTTTAAGGCAGCAGAGCCCTGTAAGAGCTTTGGAACTTTTCCAATCTAAATTGCAAAACCAAAAACTAAAGTCAATTAGATTTTCTCCCCACTATTAAAAACTAGTGTATTTGCATCGTGTATATATGTGTATGTGTGCATATGTCTGTGTACATGTTTGCATATATGTTTATATACATTTGTGTATGTACACATTTGCATGTGTATACATATATTGGGGGTGGTAGAAGAGGATAAAGGGGGTCAAATACATGGTGACAGAAGGAGAACTGACTCTGGGTGGTAAGCACACATTGTGTGCTTACACATGGATGATGATTTATAGAAATGTACACTTGAAACCTATGGAATTTTACTAACCACTATCACCCCAATAAATTTAATTTAAAAACCAAGATAATACATGCATTAATACAACGTAATTTTCTAAGTCTGAATGCGTATTTTTCTAAAGGCTTTTGAAGGGAGAGAGAAATGCATTCCTTTAATTCTATCATTCTATAGGGGGTTCCCTCTAAATATAAAAGATTGTTCAAACAGCAAAGCTAACTCAATGGACTTCAAGATTGTCTTCAGCAATCTTCAAGAGGCATAGTTAATTCTTTTCTTTCTCCTTAAGTCACTAAATAGTTACTGAGTATCTACTGTGTTTGAGACAGTGATGAGCAACCTTGGGGATGTAAAGAGGTGATCAGCTAGTTAGGAAGATAAGAAATGAACATAAAATGTTTAAAAAAGATAGTAAACACCAGTTTACAAGAATAACAGATAAAATGCCACTAAATGGTATTTGATCCATTACCAAAAAAATTCTATGAATTACTGTTGCCACATGGGTGCCTAGGAGAGAAAGGTCCCAGAAGGCCCTGAGTTGGATCTTGCAAGATGGATCAATTTAGGGTAGAAGAGGAAGAAAGTGAGTGAAATAAAAGGGATGAAAAACACAAAATACAAGAAGTGTTTAGAAGTTAGATGGCAATTCTTTTTTATATTTAAATTGTTCTCCAGTTATAGAGTAAGTTGCATTAACTCTAATCACCAATGATTCAATGACATTCTATGATGCTGATTGAAAATAAAATGATTTACTAAGTAAATCATCAGGGATATTTACTTGGATGAAACAATGAATTGAAAACTTAGTTACTTCCAATTCCCTAATAGCTTTTGTATTTCAACCTGATAGTTCCAAGCAAATAAGAAAAGAGGGATAACTGTATTTATGTTTAAAACAATATAATAGATATTGTCCTGATTCTTTGAAGGCATATTGGGGTACTAACTAAGATTTACTTTTTTCTAATGTTTTGCAAAATTAAATGTAAGGACAGTAGAGCTCATTGACCTCCAATTTACCTTGCAGGTGCCTAGACAGGTTCAGAAAGATTATTGTGCATGAAAATTTTATGGATATTATCTGGAGGGGTGCTCAAGTAGTCCACTGACCACTTTTTGTGAAACACTGGCCTAGAAAATTGGCATCTTGGGTAATAATCCAAATGCTTCTGTGAAAAGGTCAAATCCTGGCAGCTGAATCTACATTATTGTTATGATAAAGAGACTATGCAGGTGCATTAGAATTTAGTAATAGTTCTGACCGAGTTATAATTAAGCAGACTTTCTGCTCTTGTCTGATATCAGTGCAGAACTTAAGAAGAGGGCCTCCACAAGCAAGTTTCTGTTTCGGGGAACATGAAATGGGTTCTGATTCCATCCAGTCCTGGCCTTACCACTCAACACCGATTCATTTTCTTGGGAGAAACATATTACTCCTTGGCCACCCACAGCCTGCATTAAGATGATAGGATTGACATCCTGCTAATCCTACCATGCATTAACTGGGTAAATTGGCCCCTCCATGTCCATAAAGGATTCTTCCCAAATGTGAGGTCACTTTAGACCGAAAGAGGCTGATTACCTTCTTGATGTTCCCCTGGGATTTTTTTTTTTTAATTTTTTTTTTAAATTTATTTTTAATTTATTGGGGTGACAATTGTTAGTAAAATTACATAGATTTCAGGTGTGCAATTCTGTATCACATCATCCATAAATCACACTGTGTGTTCACCACCCAGAGTCAGCTCCCCTTCCATCACCATACATTTGATCCCCCTCACCCTCATCCCCCACCCCCCAACCCCTTTACCTTTCCCCTGGGATTTTGATCATACTCCTCTAATAGTACCAACCGTGATATATCCAAATGAAATATGTTCCTGCCTCTCTTTCACCTAGACAGTGAGCGACCTGAGGGACAAATAGCATATCTGGCTCATCTTTGTAACCCCAGAACCAGTAAGCACTCGATAAAAGTATACTAATCACATATACAGAAAAATTATCACCCTGCCCAATTCTATCATGAAGCTGACATTGAGCATATTCACAGTTTGCCAAAGAAAATGTGTTCAGAGATGGAACCATCCAAACAAGAGAATGTGCCTAACACATTGTGAGGCATGGGGAGCAATTGGAAGGAAACTAATAGAGCTCGAGAAGTTAAAGGGATGATCAGAAACTGTTTTTAATGAGATGTGCAGGAGAAAGAATTCAAGTGTGTATATATATATTTGACCACTGTATATATACATATATATATATATATATATATATATATATAAAAAAGAAAAGTAACATCTCATAGGGCAATAATAAACTTTTTTAAAAAAAAATGTGAGCCATTATTTTAGAGGAAACAGTAGTGGTAATAGGGAACTTAAAATAATCTTAATTTAGTAACTTCTAAAACGAAACAATGTAAAATACCAAACATGAAATGTTAAAATTGAAAACACAGGCACATAAACATGTAATATAATTAATAAATAGCAATCAATAAGGTATAATACTTAAAACTCTTTAAATGTATACTTTCAGTCAAATAAGTAAAAGTAGAGGAAAACTAGCTACCACTTCCATTGTGTTTACCACATCCAGGCTATTCTCTGTGCTTTATGGGATTAAGTCGCTTCTTATTTCCAGTAACCCTATAAGGTAGACATATGATTGGTCCATTTTATTGAGAAAAATACTGAGGCACAGAAAAGTAAATTTACTTGTCAATGGCCACCCAGCTAGAAGAGCAGGAGACAAGATGTGAAGTAGACCAGGCATTTTGGCTCCCAAATTTTTGTTAAGTCCTGTGCTATTCCACTTCTCTCAAAGAAGAAATAGTAGGAGAACAAAGAGAATGAGGAGGAGGAGGGGGAAGAGAAGGAGGAACAGAAGAAGAAAAGAGGAAAAGTGGAAAAAGAAAGAGAAAATAACAGTTTTAAATTCTTTAATATTTTGTAAGCTTTTTGAGTACAGCCATTATATTTCATATATCTTTTACACTCAGATCACCTAGCATGGTGCTTTACTCATCATAATAACAATAACTAACATTCATTAAGTACTTACTGGGTAGCAAAATGGGAATATTAATAATGACAATAATAGCTAAATGTCTTTGAGAATTTATTCTGTACCAGGCACTTTGCTAAGCACTTGACATGAATGAGCTCATTTATCCCTCGATGAGCTTTGTGACGTTGAGCAAATTATGAAAATATATAACCCCATAGGTAAAATGTGGGATTAATAACAGTATCTACAGCACAGTGTTTTATGAGACTAAATGAGTTAATACAGGTACAGTGTTAAAAAACTGATAGGAATGTAGTAAGTTCACAACAAACTTTGGCAGTTCTCATTTATTATTGATACAATTACTATTATTGCTGTTTTACAGAGGAAAACTGAGGCACATAGAGTAAAGGGCTTGCTCATGTTCTCAGAGCTTGGAGGCGTGAAAGCCAATATTTGAAGTCAGGCTGTGTGACTTCAGAAACACTGTAAGTGTTCAATAACTATTTGTTGACTGCATGCAGGCAAGAATGAATACATGAGTTGGGGAGATATGGGCAGTTAGAAAAGAAATAAGCTAGGTAGAAATTGAAGAGAGAAGAAAAATGAGATACTTGGTGATTAAAAAAAAGAGCAGGGAATTGAGAGCTAGAGAGGGGGAGGAAAAGAAAGGGTAAGGAGATGTGAAACAAGAAGAGAAGTTCATCACAGGAAATTCTCACATAATAGTGAGGTCATTTTCTTTTCATCACAAGCTGCAATTAATTTAAGAGTGAGCATGCTGAACTATTAGAGATCACACTGAGAAAATTAAAAGCAACTGTAAAGCAGAGTCACCTTGAAGTTGGCAAAACTTGTTATACAACTGGGCAAAGATAATAGAAAAACTATCTGGTGACCTGGCTCCAGCATCAAAGTAGTTGTAATACCTCTAAGCTACAATGTTCCTATTCTACATTTATGTGCTCTGAGAAGGATTCCCTGCTACATCACTTTTCCTCTCAATGGGACAAAGGAGGGTTTTGAATTTTGAAAGATCTTCACAAAGGAGTCCTTCGCATGAAAAAAAAAAAAAATCACTGCTCTGTATTCAGCAGAGCAGTTGAGAGGAAAGTAGAGAGGATTAATGGTTCTAAGATTGGAGAGTTTTAGGATAACTACTGTGGCAGTTTACATACAAGGTTATATGGAAATGAATGCAATAACTGGTAATAACTTAAATTTGTAATGATGCCAATGAAGTTATATGATTTTCTTGGGTCCTTAGATATTGAGATATATCTCAATAAGCCTGAGATATCGCTTATTAAGTATCTGGTACAGTGCTTCATACATAATAAATGCTCACTTAATCCATGGAAGCTATTTTTCTCCTGGTGCTGTAAGAAGCAGGAAGAGAGACTGCCTATAGAGAGGCAGATTCACAGAAGTCAAGCCATTTAAGGTCCTAATGAATACAATGTCAAAACGGTAGGTCGTGGAGTTGGACGGAGTAATATTGAAAATTAAGCCAGGAGCTATGTAGCCTCCACAATTAGGTTGCAGGACATGTACAGATGGTTATAAACAGAGGAGGGAATCTCTGAGTGTGTGGCAACAATTCTGGGCAATGGAGAAGAATGAAGTGCAGATGTAAACAAGGGCTGATGCAGGTGAAGGAAGACACGATCACTCAGGCAGAGGTAGCTGTGAAGTTACAGTGGGTGATGGCCACAAGTACAATGAAGCAGACAAGAGTAATGGAAGTACTCCAGAAGGAAAGCTAGAAAATGGCAGGCAAATGATTAGTAACGCTGGGAAACATGAGATTGATTAGTGACGATGGAGGAAAAAGTGCCTGGCTGAATGGTAAAGAGAGCGGTGTAACTAAGAGGCCTGGACACTAGAGAAGTAAGTATGGTTTGTAGAATAAAGAGATACAACTGTGGTCTAAATGGAGCACTGAGGACCGATAATAAGGAAGCCCAGCAAAAAGCAATGAGATAAGGGATCTGAGTGATGGTGGAAACAGAAGTGGCGATGGGATGAGGAAATGAGAGATTCTCCCTTAAGAAAGTATTGAGGGTAGTAATAAACTGAGAAAAGTTTGAAACAGTGAGGTTGAGAAGATTGCCAAATTATCCTTTTTCTTCCATGAAAACTTGCAATCCTTCAAAGAATAGGTGTATTTTATGAACATTAAAATATAAACACTGGTTTTTAAAATGTTTTGATATTTAATAATAATTAAGTGGATTTTGAACGTTCACAGAACAATACAAGCTCCATGAGGCTAGCAATTGCTTCTGTTTTGTTGACTACACTATTCTCAGTGCTCAGAAGAATTACTATTATATATAGAAATTCAATAAATATTTACTAACTCACTGGGCTTACCATTTTTTAAAAGCCAGTTACTACCAGTAGTCTTTGGAATAATAACAAAACCAACAATAACTCTCCGTAATTGAGTATTTCTATGTGCCAGGCATATGTAAATTGTGCTTCCTTTTACTTAAGACACACTTTAAACATAAGTACTCCCATTTGCTAGTGAGAAAACTGAGGCTCAGAAACATAAAGTAACTCAGTAAAAATCACTCATTCTAAGAGTCTCACTTTTCACTTTAGTAAAAAGAGCTGCATTAGCATGAGGAATATACTTAGGAATTGTCAGGCTCACGGTCAGACTTTCTCCACCCAAACTTTGCTGTTATCTGGCTTTAATGGGAAAGAGTGTTGGACAGTTCCCACTGCAGCCCTCCATCTACCCATACTTGTATCACGCTGGGAAGAAATGCAATGCTTCACTTGACCTTGTTTAATTCTCACAGCACATTAATGAGGCAGGCATCCTTTTCATGAAGAAACTAAAATTCAGAGCTAGGAGGAAAAATTCCGAAGGTCATTCAACTAATAATTAATGAAAGGGTGAGCCAGGATTTGAACCCAGTTCTGTATGAATAAACATTCTAGGCTTTTCTTTTTCCATCCTATTATAATTTCAGAATTTTTGTTTAATGCTGAACTCATCAATAGCCATGGGGTCTCTGTACTCTTAGAACAAAAAACTTCCTCAAAATGAGAAAATGAGGCAACTTTGAAAAATGATTTCGTTTGGCATTTACGCTCACGTATGTAATTATATGTGAGGTAAATGATATTACTTTAAACAACATAAAACAATTAAAATTACAATCCAAAGTAACAACATTTCAGTATGGGTAACTTGGGTAGTTAATGAACTCCTTCTGTGTTTTATAAACCTTCTGTGGTTAGGAGAACCAATGAAAATAATAATGAGAAAAATTGTTTTGTGTACACATAAACAGAAAGGCACAATGAAAGTGATGGAAATAAAATAACCATATTATTCAGTTGTTAAATATATAAGACCAGCTTTAGAACATTACTGACATCCTAAACACAAAAACATGTTGGGAACTATAAAATTGACTAATAATTGGCTAGTAGCTTGCAGAAATTGTCTTAATTTATATTTTTATTGTTGTTTTAAACTGTTTTAAGAATATGCAATATATATTCATTAAAAAAAGTTTAATCCTATAATTTATCTTCTCCAATACCACATGAATATAATTTTAAAATAATGTTTTACAGATGAGAAATAATGTTTTGCACAGAGGAGAAAAGGTATTACAGCTAACACATCTGTACCCCTATAAAAATAGAAATTAATTTGGCAAAGAAAATGCATTCATATTAAAATATTAAAAATTAAATGTAATGTCATAAAACCTCTACCTAAGGAAAGTCATGAAGATAAACCCTTCATCACACAGATTCAATGTGGCACTGTCTTTAATATAGGTTATTTCTTACAACAGGAGACATAACAGCAGAAAGTCTTCATTTTTAATACATCCTTACTTGAATGTTCAGGCAAATATATTTGAATTAGGAAAAAAATGTATTAAATTATTCTAATAAAAAAAATTCAGATTTTGTCTACCCAAAAGCAGTTTGCCCTTAAGAAGTCATTAACAACTTCTTCAGCAATGCATAAATATATATATTATCAAGTATTTATTATCAAATATTTGCATCAATATTTCATCTCCTAACATAAAGGTTTGCAAAATTTAAAATGAGGTGGCTAGCTCAATCCCACACACCCTAAACCTTAAAACAACCATTATCCTAGAAATGCCATGTGCTTACTGAAATATCTGTTTTAATCCCCCCAAGTGAAATTTCCAGTCACAACATACATAGTTACAAAAAGCCTTTGCAAATATTTTTGTCTTTTCAACTATATAATTCACTCTTTATATCAACTACACAGTTCAACTATATATGTCAACAATATATTTTAAATGGATAATATAAAATATAGAAGTACAATTTCTTTAAATATAGTTTTAGTATTTGTTGGCTTTGCATTTTTATGACTTAAAAATAACAAACACTTTCTTTTTGAAAAGTAAGTAAAGATGCATCTGTAAGGTGTAAACAGTGCATCTCTTTCTTTTATCATATAATATATTGCTAAAGAGATAGAGATGTAGATACATAGTCCCACATTAAATCTGTCCAAAACACTTATTTTGGAGGTTAATTGAATTGGTTGTCTCATTTTACAACTAACTTAAATTGTTTTATAATTCTACATTTTATAATGTCCTAGAGACATTACAAAATCAAACAAATCCACATTCACGGATGTGGTCTCATTTTTCCCCGTTGATAGTCAATTATTTTTTGCTCCTTCTGCAGATAAATGTGTCTTCCACAAAGAAGTTTTGTTTTGTTTTGTTTTCAGTTAACCTTACCTATAGTCATTACCATGCTGGTGTGTGAAGTGAAAGTGAAATTTTCCTCAAAGAGAAAACTCAAGAATGGTAAGTAAATCAATTACAGAATTTCCCAATGGCAGCTGTGATATGACTGAGTAAATGTCTTTTCTCCACCCTCTAAGAGAAAGAGTTAATCATATACTTCTTTTTTTCAGCAATTTCAATCAAATTACAAACAGCTCCAAAAGTCACTTTTAATATCAAGCTCCAGGGGAAGAAATTCCCTTACAGGCTCCCTCCTCCATCTTTCCTCCCCCATAAGTGATGACTTCAATAGTTGGGACTTCTATAGATCACAGCCATTGTTTGCCCAGGCTGACCAATCTCCAAGGCAGGTTTTTTTTTTCCCCCTTTAAGATACTTCGTGTTAACAGCTTGAGGGCATTCAATCAGCACCACTTTGATCTCGGCTGGAACTATAATTATTTAACATTGTTACATGGATTTCTATAATCCACCCCACCATTAAATCCCTTTTACACCCTCATCTTCTGAGGCCTAATCTGCATCTGTACACTTAGTTTGTCTCCTCTGCTGGTCTCATCAGGAGCCTGCATCCTCCAACATTCCGACTGATGGTTTTCTCTCTTTTACTCTCTAATGAAATCATTTTCTTATAAATTGAAAACTACAAATATGTCTTACGCATTTGGCCTATTTTTAAGAGCTCCCTGTTGGACACCAGTATCATCCACCATTCACTGCAAACTTTATTTTTTCCACTTCTATATTCATTTACCCAGTGGAGGTTTTATTAAAATAATCATATGCATATTTAGAAAGCAGCCAATGTTATGTTTTTGTTTTGTTTGTGTGTGTATTTGTTTGTTTGAAAACACAGGAGGTAGGATTTGGTAACATTTTGTACTTTCTTATGTCTCCTTCAGAAAATGAACTGTGCTGTTCTTGATGGGCCATAAAATTGAAAGATACAAAACTAATTGAGAATAGAAATCTCATGAGAACAATTCAGTAAGAACGTCTGATGAGGTCTGTGATGGTAAGTCCCAAGAAAAGGGGAAAAGGAAAGAAAGATAGGAAGGTAAAACTGCTAGGCCCTCCAAAAACCAAGGAGAACAGCACAGAGAACAGAGCCCAGGAGAGAAGTGGGGATTTTGAGCCTTTTTTGAATAACTATGCTGGACTCCATGGTTTAAATAGCCATGTAATTATATACCCCTGCCTCTTAATTTTTTTCTGTTCATGTTTTATTTTACCTAAATTAATAATTTAGTCTATCATTTTAATTTTCATATTTTTATGTCACCCTAAATCCTTTGTGGAACAAGACTACACACAATCAACGAATGCCTAAACTGTTTTTTAAAAACCTAAAATAGTTTAGCACTTCAAATTCAACCAAAAGTTTTATTCTAATCAAGGATGTTGAATCCTCTAGAAGGCCCTAGTTTTCTGAACAAATAGATATAAACTGACTCACTAGTTCTCTGGTCACTGAAAACTTAAAAGAAATCTAATGGAGAAGAAGAAACAAATTGAAGCAAGATGTAAGTCAGAAAAAATCTCTGGCTATAAAGTAATGACGATGACGACGATGATGATGGCTGTGTGAGCCTTACATCACTTGGACAACACTCTGTGCCTGACACTCTTCTCAATGCGTCACTCATGTAAGGCTCACAGAACCCTATGAAGCAGGTATATGCAGCACTCCCACTTCACAGATGAGAAAGTTGAAAGGAAGAAAAGATTAAGCAATTTGTCCCAGTTTACTGAGCTGTTGAGCAGAGGAGCAGAATTTGAAAGCAATTTTCATTTCACATTATGTCTCCTGTTACCCCACTGTCCCCACAAGCTTGACCTTACTAGCGGTATGAGACTAAGTGAAGTACCTAACTATGCTAAGACTTCAGTAACACCCTCACCTATAAAATAGAGAGAACCTATTGGGCTTGTGAGAATTAAAGGAGTTAATGGCATCACCTCATGTAGCACCTAGGAAAAAGAAAGTGTCCTCTAAAGGGATGTTGCTAGAGTCATTGAGTGACTCCCTCAATGGCATCCTGGCTGGGTCACTTTTCAGCTATATTACTAAGATTTTTGGACCTCAATTTCCTGAACTATAAAACAAAGCACAGTGACCAGAGCCAGGATGCTCAATGAATGTTAGCTGCTATGATTATTATGTGTGTTTTCCAGGGAGAAACCAGATAAATGATGAATTAAACATAGTAACCAACAAGTTGGACACTAGAAAGGAAGTCTTAGAGTTTACAAAAATTTTATTGAAGCATAAATTAAGTTTAATAAACAATTTTAAAGAAAAAAAACAACATTTTTTTCCTTGCTTGCTTGTATTTTACAGAAGGCAAAAGATAGCACCCAATTAGATAAAGGGATGTCAAAACATGATAGCAAATATCAGGTACCACCATCAAGAAGGGCTCATTGTCTGAAAATTAAGGAAGTGGCAATGAGCACGATTATTTGCTTTATGACCTTACACAAGTTACCTAATGTTCCTGGGCCTCAGTTTCCTCATTGGTCAAGAGGAAAACAATATTCCTGGAGTCCTTCTGAGAGAAAACAAGGAGAATTTGTTTGCTGTTATTTCCCCAGACCTACAATAGTAACTGGCACATAGTAAACTCTCAGTCAATATTAGTTACTAAGGACATAAATGAAAAAGGGAAAGCTAAAAAGTTCACAGGAGAGGAAAATTGAACCAGAGCAGACAGTTTTATGACCTCAACATTAATTTTTGAGAGTTTTTATTTTGATTATTTCAAAAGAATAACACTGAATAAATGCTCAAGTCATCTCATTTACTGATTTTTACCTTTATCAGTACTTTTTTTGTATGTTTTAGGATTTTTGAAAATGAGTATCAATCAGCCCAATGGATGAAATGTCTTGGATTATATAGATGTAATAATATCAAATGCCCAAAGGGAATCAGAAGTATTATTAATCTCATGTACATTTAAACCATGGTTGAAATATTTCATGAATTCTGTAACAGTTGTATATGTAATCTTCACTGACTTTATTCTTTACGTTATTAAAATATCTGCTAACTATATTTTTCATTATTTACCTTTAAAAGTAAAAAATGAGTAAAATCCAGAAAGATGAGTTAGTAACCTCTGTTTTAGTTTTAAAAAGTGCTAAAATATTCTGCTATATATTAATCATAAATTATTGGCATGAAATGTTAGCCTTAAGTTATAAGAGTTCTTAAAATAATTCACTTCCATTTTTCAGACAGAAAACCTATTTTATAGGAAATTAATTTTGTCACATAATTGTAATTATGATTTTTAATGAATGAATAATTTGATCGTTTCAAAAATATCTACTTGTCCTTTAAAATAAGAGAATTTTTTCCTATAATGCACATCAATGTGGAAAAAAAAGGTGCATTATGTGTGGTTGAGTGCTTTTTAAAATGTTATATTTATATTCAAATTTAGTATTAAATATAATCATTAAATTTAATGACTTAAAATAGTTAAAATATTTTTCACAAATCATTCTTTCCTTGCAGAATAAAAATGAAAGTTCATTTTGTTTATGCAACCAGAAGGAAACTCTTGCTTTTAAGTTGCTCAGAAAAACTGTGGTTTTGGGCGTGAATGTGTGTGACAAAGATTCAGAGCAGAGACTCTGGAGACAAACTGAATCTCCCTGTTCCCCAGAACCACGTCCAGATCACTGCTTTCCTGGGCTTGGGGTTTACATAGGGGGGAAACTCTCCTTCCTCCTTCACCACTTTCAACCCATTTTCACAGTGATCACCGATACTTAGTAATGATGCTGACAATTTTCATTTTACCCAAATCTCTATTGCAGTCTGATCAAAACTACGGCAATAGGCTGTTGCCCGAGTGTCTAATGCCAGTCCCTCAATTTATCCTCTATATTAATGCCGGGTGGGTTATAGTCCCTCTGTCTGTAATGCTAGAATGTGTTTTCCCCTCTTTTCTTTTTCTATCTGTTAAATGTTTTCCATGTTCACAAAGTAGAGTCCTTAACTGGCCTCCCAAAACAGAGACAGATGCCTCTTTCTCTGGGCTTCTTTTATGTTTTTCCACGACTTCTATGCCTTCATTCGTCAGCTTATGGTATAATTTCTGTTAGCAAGAAGTTAAGCCTCTTGCTTGTGAGAGCTTTTTCTTTATTCCCCCCAAATTCTCCAAGAATCCCCAAGAGCCAACCCCACTTCCATATTCCAAGCAGATCAGTTAGGCCACTGGAGCCCCTGATTTGCTCCCTATTCCTTGGTGTCACTATTGAACACCATTCCTGCCCTGGACAATGGATTCTCCTTTTCCGTGGAAGTTATACCTAAGTGGGCTCAGCTCCTGCACAACCTGCCATGGTGTCCACATTAGTCTTCAGGGTTTGGTTCACTTAGTTCACACTCACATCTCAGAACAGCCACTCTTCCCCCAGAACAGGACCCTGGGGCATGTTAACTGGTCCTATAAGGGGTCCTAGATTCAGGGGAAAAAGGGTGGGGAACTCTTTCTTCAAACCTAAGTCCTGGGCCGGCCCGGTGGCTCAGGTGGTTAGGAGTGCCGTGCTCCTAACGCTGAGGTCGCCGGTTAGATTCCCACATGAGCCAGTGAGCTGTGCCCTCTACAGCTAAGATCACGAACAATGGCTCTCCCTGGAGCTGGGCTGCCATAAGCAGCCGGAGGTCAGCATGAGCTGCTGCCGCGGGCTGCTGTGCTGCGAGGAACAGCCGGTGGCCAGCGTGAGTGGCCAGCAGCCGGCAAGAGCTGCCATGAGCCGCTGTGAGCAGGAGACCAATGACCGACGACCAATGACGGGCAACCGACTGCCTCAGCCGAGGGAGCGCAAGTCTCATAATACCAGCATGGGCCAGGGAGCTGTGTCCTACACAACTAGACTGAGAAACACCGGCTTGAACCGGAGTGGGGGAGGGAGGAGACAGAAGAAGGGGAGGGAAAAAAAAAACCTAAGGCCTTACTGTTGAGTCCTGGCTGTGTCTGCCTTCCATACATCTTCCCTTGGTGTCCTTTCCCTGCCAGCATATTCTGGTTAAGGCCACCCCAGCTGAACCTGTTATGGACTGAATTGTGTTCCTTCTAAGATCACAGATTATGTGTTGAAGCCTTAACTCCCATTGTGACTATATTTGAAGATAAGACCTTTATGGAGCTAATTAAGATTAAATGAGGTCGTAAGAGTGGAGCCCTAATCTAATAGGATTGGTGTCCAAGTAAGAAGAGGAAGGGACACCAGGAGTGTGTGTGTATAGAGGAAAAGCCATGTGATAACACAGCCAGTAGATGGCCATCCATAAGCCAGGAAGAAAGGTCTCCCCAGAAACTAACCCTGCAGGCACTTTGATTTTGGATTTCAAGCCTTCAGAACTCTGAAAAAATAAATTTCTGTTGTTTAAGCCACATAATCTGTTATAGCATACCAAGCATACTCATACACACCACAATTTGGGGGAGAAGTGGTAGAGTTTGGTTGACCACTACACAAAGCGCCTGGGCTGCATATGCAAATCAGTTCCCCAGCCCCCTTTCCTCCCTGAGCTGTGAGATCTCTAAGACAGGGAGGAATCATCTCAAAGTCACAAAGGCTCTCACACCCAGTTGGAAGACCCTGGTTATATTTGCATAATTAAGGAGGGCCACTCAAGTGACTTATTTTATAATTAGAAAACAGATTTTAGAAGATATTATGTCCAGTAAAAGTATTAGAAATTGGAGGCATAATATTTTTTAAATTTTACTTCATTTATAACCCTATTTAACTATTGCATTAACCACATTATGATAATTATTGTTTATATAACCAATGTCCTCCTTTTATTCAATTTTCACAGTAATGAAAAAATACCCTTGACTGAGGAAGATGGTAATTTTCTTAGAAAACATCTAATTTAATGGAAAAAAACATAGGTTAGAGGGAACTGAAATAGAAAACACTCTGATAACAGAAAATGTCTTCTGCCTTTTTTTTTTCCCTTTCTTTTGGCTTGCTTGTATTGCTTTTATATAGAAAATATAATTTAAAATACCATAAAATTAACTAATGCATTGTTTATTAAAAACACACACTGAGAAGAAGTGCTGCCAATCTTAGTCTGTCATTTTTATAGTCTCTGTATGGTTTACAGCGAACTCAGTTCTGTAAGAAATGTCATGTTTCTATCCTTATTAGAATATACTCACATATTTCTTCTTTTCGTTTTATTTTACATTATTAATACAATGTTCTAAGATGAAACAATTTTGATTAGTTAATATGAAAAGGGTAATGGGTGAAAACACAACAAAGAATTTATTAAAATTCCATTCAATCTGGAAGGCTTTTGACTGTTTTTACCAAGGGTGTCAGTTGAAATGAATGTTATGCTTCTTGTTAGCATCAAAAGATTCAGCCATGAAATCTCAAAAACAAATCTCTGATTCTCTGGGTATTACCCAAATATAAACTTGTGTTTAGCACCCAATATGTTATTTTCATTACTTTCAAGAATGTGACCTTGTATTCAATATATATATATATATATATATATATATATATATATATATATATATATATATATATATTTTTTTTTTTTTTTAAACATGCAGCACTTAGCAATTATGGCCCTCAGGAATTCTGCAAAAAAGGACCATGCTGTTAGCAGGGAGTTCAGATTCTCCCCGTTTGAGCCTTCCTTTCCTATTCTCCCCCAATTCTCCAAGGACCTCCAGGAGCCAGCCCCACTTTCAAACACCAGACAAGACCAGTTAGGCCACTAGAGGCCCTGCTTTGCTGTTTGATTTCCAGGTGATGGCCTGAATTACCATTAATTAGATTCCTTTACGGTTTATTTGATGACTTTTTACCAAACTCTTTCACTGTTGCTTTTTTTCTTTTTCATTAAAGTTTATTGGGGTGACAGTGGTTCGTAAAGTTACATAGGTTTCCGGGGTACATTTCTAAAATACATCATCTATATATCACATTGTATGTTCACCACCCAGAGTCAGATCTCCTTCCATCACCATATATTTGATCCCATTTACCCTCATCTTTTTTAATAGTTTATAGACGTAACATATCTTCAATAGGTAGCCTGTTGGGTAAGTCTGAATTCCCATTTGTGACTTGAAGATACTTTGGTTTCCTTTGTCTTTCAGAGAGCCTCTCCATTCCTCAGAATGATGGGAAATATAGTGCCTTCTAGGTAACAGTTAAATAGGGCAAGTCTAATTGGAAAATGGAAGCCTCTATACAGGCAAAATGGTAGCAAGTTCACCACACATGGTATGGAATTATATTTTGCAAAAAACTAAACATTTTCTATCCATCAATAACAATTTAGAATAGGTCCAAAGTTAATTTGGGATCATGTGAAGAGATTATTGCTTGTGTTATCTCCTCAGCATTATGTCTCACCACCAGACCAGCAAGCCTTCCATTCTTGTGCAAGCTGATCTTCAGCCATCTTCCCATCACCCCTCCAACTTGGCAGTAGGTGAGCTACCTCACTTTGCTACCACTGCACACTGTACATGCCTCTACAATGAAATCATAAGAATGTATTTTAATTATCTCATCATTTGTCTGCCTTCAACTTTGTACTGTGAAATTTTTGAAGGTAGTCTGAGTCCAAATCATCATTTTATCCTTGGAGTCTGGCACACAGTTATTCTGTAATAAATGTCTGAACTAATTAAATTAATTAATTCAATGTGGGTCTGCAAAGGTGCAGAAGAAATACAAGATCTGGCAAGCATATGCAAATTACATTTATGAGTGAATAAGTTGCAAGCTCCAAGTATCAATCTTAGAAACAAGTGTAGGAGTTTATTATGAAGATATTGATAATAATCCCCAAGGTCCAAATGTACTCCTGAGGCTAAAACAACAACAAAAAGTAACAATAAGAAAATATTAGTGGTTATCAGTTTGGATACTGGAAAGAAAAGAAATCATACCTCTAACCCATATCAAATTTATTGTAAATTGCTACACAAAGGGTGCCAAAAAAATGTATACACATTTTATGAAATGAAACTGTATTAAAATTGTAATACTCAATACATCAATAACAAAAGATGAATACAAGTCACGTTTGACTTCTACAATTACAAGAGGTGTTCAAAGTGGTTACCATCAAGCCAACTATGCTTGAGCAACGTTGACCAAAGTTTCCACTTGTATACATTTTTTTGGCACTCCCGGTATAATACATTATTATCAAATTTAAGATCTCAACTGCAGTAAAAGTGATAAACTAAAAAAAAAAAAACAAAAAAAAAACAAACTACAAACTATTAGGTAAACCAGTTATTGGAAGATAAAAGTTGAAATGTTACAATTTCAAATAAATTACAAAAATGCATTACATAAAAACTGATGATAGGGGTAGGAAATAAAAAATAACTAAAATAATTTATAAAATTTAATGGATAATAGATTCAGAATAGTTTAATATGGGAATATGAATTTTGGGGGGGAACATATCCCTAAATTCTAAAGTTTGAATGGTTTCTGGTAGAAATAGGAGGTAAATGGTAATGAATAATTTTATTAATAAACAAATTCATAGAAACCCAAATATGTATTTTTTTTATCAAGAACACTCAAGAATAATTGTTTACAATAGCTGCCTCCGTTTGCTCACCTTCTCCTCCCACTTCAACCTACCAGTCTGATTTCTAATACTGGAGCTCCACGGTAATAGTTCTAGTTAAAATCACTGATATCCGCATGGCACTAAATTCAAGGAGAATCTTTAGGTCTCAGTCTTGACCCCTCAGCAGCATTTAACTCAGTCACGACTCCCTCCTTCTTAAAAAACTATTACTACATTCTCCTGGTTTTCCCCATTTTGTCTGGTCACTCCTTATTAGTCTCCCTTGAGGACACTTCCTGTATCCTTCCGCCAGAGTCCTTCAAGCTTCGCATCATAGCCCTCCCAAATTCCCACTCTAGGCAATTTCATCTCCTCCCGTGAATTCCATTGCTATGCACACATTGCTGATGCTGCAGTTTACGCCTCTAGATCAGACCTCTTTCCAAGCTTCTGGCCTATACTACCAGCGTTCTACTCAACAGCTCCAATCAAAAGTCTCACGAGAGCTGGAAACAATATATTAAAAATCCAATTTATCATTCCCCCTGACCTTGTCTTTCCTTCCGTGTTCCTTACCTCAGTGAATGGCAATAAAATAAGTTGAGCAAGCAACATGCAATCACACCCTCAAATGTATGAGTATCCATCGCTCTCCTCAAGCAAGTTCCACCTCTTGATAAGACTACTGCAATTCTATTGTCCTTCTAGCTGTTCTCCACATAGTAGTCAGAGTAGTTTATTTTTAATGTAAATATAAGCATATGGCTTATATGCATAGCATGTCTTCACATTGATCTTGAATTTAAATCCCGTAACACTATTATAGACTACAAAGCCCTGAAGAATCTGAGCCCTGCTTACTTTATACCAGCCTCATCTTATACCACTCTTTCTATTCTTTGCTATTCTGAAAATGGGTAAATAATGAGAAAAAAATTAAGCACATATCCTGTCTTTCTCTTATGAACAGTATTTAAGGGTAACTAAATAGTGGATGAGGGAAAGATTTTTCAGACAGCAATAATACCAGCTAGTAATATAGAAGGAGTGATAATATGTGAAAATCTCCATTTTGTAAGCCCTCATAATATAATGCATCCTGGCAATCAAGGTGAAAAGTTGATGGGAAACTTTATAATGGATGGACCATGGCTAAAAATACATGAGCCACCTGATATATGGTAATATCACTACAAGTGGGGCATCCCATCTGTGCTCCTAGTGATACGATGCAATGGAAAGCACCCAACAATATATATGTAGTATTGTTGCCTACAGTGTTGAACTTGAATTTATTCAAGGATCTAGATTTAACTACTAATTTATAAGAAATGTGAGGGGTAGAGGAGCACGTTATACAACATCGGTAAGATAGAATTTATCCCATTTAGAATGTGAAAAATACCCCAGGATAAATAAATTGGCTTCTTCAACAAATAAGTGGGTGAGAGGGGTGAAGGGGAGAGAGACTACCATGGATGCAAAAAAGACGTAAGCATTTTATCAACCAATATGTGGACCTTGTTTGAATCCTGATTGTAACAAATGAAATATAAACAAATTTTTTAAAATACTTCAGAAAATATAAAGATGAATTGTTTTATAATATTAATAATATAATATTAAGAAGTATTTTTATGTATTATAACGGTATTGTCATTATATTTAAAAGTCTTTATTTATCAGTGAGAAATACCAAAGCACTTGTGGGTGAAATAACATGATTTCAGCAAGTTTATTTAAAATACCCCAGAAAAAAAAATTAAGAGGGAACTAATGAAACCAGATTGGCAAAAAGTTGATAACTTTGGAAACTGGGCAATGGAAATATGAGGATTGACCATACTCTTCCTTCTTATTTTATGTATGTTTGAAATGTTACATATTAAAATGTAGAAATAAAAACAAATTAAGTTAAAATTTTTGCTCCTCAGAGAAATCATTACTGACTTCCCTTCTACCAGACTAGGCTTCCCGGCTATCCCCACTCCTCAAAATATGATTTGATGGTATATTATATGTTTCTTCTATAGAACAACTATCACATATGCAGTAAGTACTAAAGAAATCATTATCACAATTTGTAGTGTCTGGGAAAGAGTAAACTCTCTTAGGTAGAGACCACTCTGGCTTATTTACTGCCACATCCTAGAGTCTAGCACAGAGCATTACATATAGTTGATACACAATATAGTTGAATAAATAAATGTTTGCCCTAAATAAGCAATCTATTTTTCGTGCAGTGTATCCAATCAATATCACCCTTAAAAATAGTCTTCCAGTAATCTAGTTCCAAATTTGTAGCCCATGAAGAGCAAGTGTATGTAGCTCTATGCACTTGCTTTTATTTTCCATATTTTTAAACTACTTCTAATGCATGTCATTGTGTCGGTCTTTACTTATCTTTCGGAGCCCAATTAAATCCTTTGGTAAGCCAGTCAAAATAAAAACAAATATTTATAAAGTTTAGTTTTTCTTTCTCTTAACTTTCCAGATATGAGATTCAATCATATTTTTAGGTATCTATTCAGGTTACAATACTGAGTCAAGGGAAACAATCAATGTCAATAACCCTTATGCCAACATAAGTATTTAATACACATGTTTTAATGCAAAAGCTTATAAAAAGGATAGTAAAGATGTCTCTTATGTGTCAATTACTACTACTGACCGGTAGTGTTTTCCCAGTTTGTTGAGAAGAAGTCAAAGCTGAATTAATGCTTCAGTGGGAAAGAGAACAGAAGTCTCTTTTCTGGACATAACTGGGATGAATAATTAATCAAAATACTCAAATAATGGGATTATTTTTAAATAACAATATATGCATTCCATTTTAAATTATAATGTACAGAATCACATTTAATAATCAAACTTTTGATACAGGACCTGGACCTTTTATTCATGTATGGGCCACTGATTGGTGTTCCACTTACATCAATATCATTCAAATGATCCATCTACAATTTCTAGTTTGTTTCATTAGAACAGAGTGAGGATGTAAAAACACTTGTAAAGCCATGTAAGTGTGTTTTTTTCAATATTTTTTCAATATTTTTATGATTTGCCTTCAATTTTTTAAAGCTGCTTTGTCTACATCTAAATTTTTTTATCCAGTTTTGAAGGTTTCAACATGGTTGCTACCTTCACTATACCTTTTTTTCAAATATATTTCAATGGTTTACACAATATTTAAAATCAATTAAAAATTACAGTAAGAAGTATAGTTTGCAACTATATGAGTGATGGCCCATGATTCCTTTCCTACTCCAGGCCTCTGTATTAATTTTGTAAGGCTGCCATAATAAAATACTATAAACTGTTAGTATATACTGATTCTATGTCTTAAATAACAGAAAGCTATTGCTTCACAATTCTGGAGGCTACAAGTCCAAGATTAAGGTTATGAGTGGGTTGGTTCCTTCTGAGGACTGTAAGAGAGAAACTGTTCCATGCCTCTCACTTAGTTTCTGGTAGTTTGCTCGCAATCTTTGACCTTCCTTGGCTTGTAGGAGTACCACTCCAATATCTGCCTCCATCTTCATATAGTGTTCTTCCTATGTACTTGTCTGTCTCCAAATTCCCCCTTCTTTTAAGACACGATTCGTATTGGATTAAGGGCCCACCTTACTCCTTGTCTTAACTAATTATATCTGCAATGACCCTATTTCCAAGTAACATTCTCAGGTACTAGAAGTTAGGACTTTACCATATGAATTTTAGGGGGACACAACTCAACCCATAACAGCGTCAATCAGTAAGTTTTAGAGAGGGGATGAAAACTGTAGCTTAGTTAAGGGAGCTTCTACTGTGAATAGTTGATTAACGAATTTTGCCATGGGAGCAGTGTATATAGGACAGGAAAGATGGTTTGTCATATATTTTTCTGAGATCATGATATATTTAAAAAATTTGACATTGTATTCATTTTCCAGCAGAGTGTTTTAGGAAAAGGTCACTGCCAAGTAAGGTCCAAAGAAAATTAATTTCAAAATCATTATACTTTAACTTGAATTTCTCAATTAAATTTATGCAAAGGAATGAGGTGTTTGCAAATTCTAAAGTAAGTCATTATTTATTCTTAATTCCCATTCTTATGCAACTGAAGAAGTGTAAATAATAATAAAATTATATATTTTATGCAGTTCTTTATAACTCAAAGATGTATCTTTCTAAACCATAAATAAGTAGTTTGCCTTCAAACTACATTTTTTTTTTTTTGGTTGAGTTTATCTGTGCCCTAATTATACATGAGAATGCATACATATGAGAACTAGAGTAAGGGAATCAGATAAAGATAACTTTTTTACTATGTTTATGTGGTATTCTTTTCTACAAAGAGTAAAGCTTTCATCTTTTAATCCGATATCCACTTAACTACACTACAGAAGATTTATTTTGACCCCCTCTTGTTTCATAAGAAGCTCAAAAGTCTGTAGCAATTTTTGACACTTTGTTATGTTTTTCTGACCACACACACACACACACACACACACACACACACACACACACACACACACACTCACTTCCTCCCTCCTCCCTGTCTCATTTTAATATGGACACAAAGCATTGGGATAAAATGATGGTTCATTATAGTGGTACAGAGCTCTTATCTTCATCCGGCAAGAGTCATTTCCTTCCAAAGATTGAAATGCAAATGTGAAAATTAATGATAACTGCATTATCTGATAGCAGAGATAATACCAATTCACTGTCAGAGTAATACACAGTCATTCTACGATTTCCTCCGCTTCTCACAATATTCTTCTTACTGTCAGACTATATCTATGGTTAACTATGTTTCATAGGTTTCTGTTAATTTACTTCAAATGGCATTTCCCAGATCTTATATCTACCACATTTTCCCAATCAAAAAGGAAACGAAATCAGAACTGTAATCTCCAAGCCCCTCTTTGGACTAACTAGTAAAGAGGAAAGAAAAAGAAAACTGTATCATTACTGTGTGATTCTGTCTCACCGTAGTCTTCTAGCTACCATTCCACTTTATGCAAAACACTCCCATCTTCGCAGTTTAATTTAAGGCACAAAGCAGAACTAGCCTGATCATCTGCATGTATCCATAATGTTGAACAGCAATTGAATGAGGTGACATATTTATGATTTCTTGACCAATTTGAAGTCCAGATGCAACAAGTACACACATCTGATTTTATGCTAGACGTTTATTCTTGAAAATGCATTTACATTAAAATTTCTTTCACTGAATCCTGTTTTAAAACCCAGGGGACTAGAACATAATTAACATAATCCTATGGTGACTTTTGCATAGTAAAATCATTTTGCGAAGTTAATTCACTATACAAAATGTTTAATGAGGACTTTTCATCTTATCTGTAAGGCATTGTAATGGCCACTAAGGCACAATTGCCAAAACGATACTAAGAGTAATATTAAGAGCTATTTACTGAGCATGTATGAAGCTCTGAACTCCATGCTTTATATGGAAAATATCATTAGTAGGTAGTTTTTATTATTAGCCGCATTTTATAACAAGGAAACTGAGGCCTTGGAGAGTTAATAACTTACTCAAAGTCAGGTCCAAGATAAATGGAAGAAACATTTTTGGTTTTCTCCACTTCAATATTACACTACCCCAAAAAAAATTTACCTCTGATGGAAAGTCAGATTTTCATTTATCAGTCTAGAAGCAAGTTGTGACATTCTGTAATATGTAATACAAAAATTATTCATAATTTGATTCTACTAATTCATCAAATACTCAATACAAGGTCTTATTTTCTACTTCATTTTTATAGAACTGCCCTAAGTACTTGACATAAATATCAAAATCTATTTAAATAACAGTACATACTTATCTTGAAAAGTTCATGTCAAGGAATCTAAATGACTGCTTGCTTAAAATTTTATATCTGTGTATATTTGCACTAGTATACATTACTTGGGGATACAAGCACTTATTTGTACAGTTTGAGTAATGTAATATGTTCCTTGATAGAGCTCCTGGAAATTTCATTTATAACTGCTGTAAGCCTGATGGTAAGACACTATTCAGTCACTATTAAACCAGATAAATCAAATTCACTATTCCCAGGTGTAAAAAGAAGTAACCATGTTATTAATATTGTAAGCTAGAGTTGCATTCTCAGAGTTGATATAAGTAAGATGTACCTTTTAAGGTGCTCATTTCACAGAGGTAGACCATGAATTTATAATGATTTATCTGACTTCTCTCCCCCAAGTCTCTTTCTAAAATAAACACATAAGTTAGCACTCAAGATCTTGGCCATGGATATTGATTCATCAGATTTTCTTAAAAGAGAAAGCCAGAGACGTAAAGCACCATTTTCAAAGTAAGGTCAACATTCTGTTGGTCACTGTGAGAGGCCCTCAGGTAAAGGAAGGCCATTAACATCTAGCAAATCCCACACTCTCCCAAGGTCTGTGCTAGATTTTTTTCTATATGTCATCTCTTTCAAATCTCATCCTCATAACCATGTTTCAAAGTAGTTATTATTCTTCCCATTTTAAAGATATGATAATTGAGGTCCTAGCTGTTTAATATGCCTGAGACCACAAGGCCACAAGCATCAGTGTGTGAACTCTGTCTGACTCTATAATTTGTACATTTTCTTCTGTAGTTTAGGCCATATTCTACTTTCTAGCTTGACATTCTTAATTATTACATCAGTGACCTAAATACAATACATGAATAATTAAGAGAGGTTAAAGGAAAGAAATGGCATTAAAAAGAGAAAGTATAGACAGCTTCATAATACACCTCTGGATTTCTCCCTTAGCACCTTTCCCAGTTATTAGTATTTATTGAATAATTCAATGTATAACAATATTGGTAAACCGAAATACTGCAAGAGTGATAAAACATGAAACTTGTGAGGTTGATAAAGGAAAAGAAGAGGTATTTAGTTAAGAAAGACAGAAATGATATAAGTGAAGTAGAGGCAAATACAGGTATAAGTATATAAAGCAGGGTAATATTTTTAAGAGCAAGAAAGAAAAACAAAACTTAAAAACAGATGTGTGAAATACCGATATAATGAAGTAATGACTTTTACAATGGCTTGAACTTTACTAGCTTAGTATGAGCCCAGCTGGCCATTCAAATGGTGAAACATTCAATAAGAGGGTGAAGAATATTTAAATAAGTCACAAATAATTAAGCATTAAAAGATTTCATCATAGAAATGGTTGTAAATGTTTAAGATAATTTTCATAAAAGTTGCTTAGGTTCCTCCTAACCACAGGAGTTAACAGATGTGTGAGCAATTACTAAATGTACCTCTTAGTTGAAAAAACAAATAAGGGGAAAAAATTGCACTGTGAAGTTTGCATTTGATAAAAATAGAACACTTCAGACAGAAGTTGATTCATAATTGAATTGAACCATCAAGAAAGGTTGCAAGGCCGTCTTCAATCAAACTCTTTAAAAAGAAGATAAATCTTGATCCATCTTAAATGATGTCAGTCCCATGCCTCAAATTCTTTAGATAATTTCCTTGTCCTTTGATTTTATTTTTAGAGAAAACTATCTTAGAGTGACTTAAAATTAGGAGACCTTGAAATCACATCTGGCTCATTACCTCATGTCTTAACCAAAAATTTGTGGTTCAGTTCAAAACTAGATGCTTAGCATTGCTGAAATTTACCCTTCATTGTAGCAGATATACTATTATACCACTGGGCTTTGAAAAATTCTGAGAAGAATTTTAAAAGGTTCTGCTTCAAGACTCAACAATTCCAAAGCCATAATAATAATCATTAGCATTTTATATGTATGATCTAATGGACTTCTTACAAAACCCATAATATTATTTTCTACATTTTACAAATAAGGATACAGACACAGAGGAATAAATAAATTGTCAAAAATTGCACAAGTGATTGGCAAATCCAGAATTTGAACCTAAACCCTTAGAATCCAGAGCTCATTTTCTAACATGTTTGGAAATAGTTACTAAAACCTGGACAATTTTATCTCCTTAATACAATTGGAAAATACCAATAATGTTTTGTGAATAACAAAAATTTAGGTAAAAATATTGATGTAATCGTTAGTTACGCAACAGCAAAAGTGCAAAAACATCCCCTATAGTTTCTCTTGATTGAAGAAAAGAAATATTCTACCTTAAAAAAATAAATATCCAACATATATTTTTTTTGTTATGAATCAATTGCCTTAATCAAGGGGTTTCAAAATAATAAAATATTTTTTGTGTGAAATAAGGAAAAATGTTTTATCGATTTTATGTATCTACAGAAAAAACTTTCTCATACTCATACCTGCTTAAAGACATACATTTTCCTTTAAAGTATTTACATATGCATATGTGCCACAAAAAAGAATAACATTTTCTCTAACATTAACTAAAAAAAATTTTCATTAAGTTGGACACATTAAACAAATTTAACCTAAAAGTGAAAAAGCTCATCCTGAATGACAGCATCATGCTTTATCATGCTTTACCTTGCTCCCTAATCTTTTTATTCTTATTTTTATTTTTTTACTAATAATGTAATTTTCTTTCTGGAAAAGCTTCCTGGAAAAGGTAGTATTGGGTATGAAATAGGTGTTTAGTGATTTATGACTCCAAAATTTCCTTGCTTACTCCCAGGTCACTGGAACACTGAGCCCCAGAACAGCAAGGAGGAGAATCTGTCCCCACCCAGTCTGCCCCAGAGAGAGAAACCATAATGCACCCTTTGTAAGTAGGTATATTAGAAAGGCTATTTAATCTAATTTAAATATAAAAATAACTCTTCTACATACTTAACTTACATACTTAATTTTATCAATAAAGAACCATACAATATAAAGTTTACCCACCCTTTTCAAGTTAAATGTAATCCACCAGTAAAAAAATTTTTTAGTTTTCAAAGTATTTTTTTTCTCTTTTTTTAAATCAAGGAATTCTTCCCTACCTTAGAAGACAGAAGCATTATGCAATAAGGTGAAAATGACAGAAATCTATATTTTCTTTCAAATTCTTAAAATATGGTATTATGGTGCTTTACATATAATACATTTTGGTCCAAATTCTTGTGTAACATTCTGCTATAGTATACAGAATACAAACATTTGTGTGTATGATGAATAACATTATAAATGACATCATAATCAGATATATTGTATCTTCATTTTTGTTTGCATTATATTTTCCAGCTGCTGGTTTCAGAAAATTATCACTAGAGTTCCTCTCTTTTTCATGCTCAGCAGAGAGCAATTTGCAAAGTCATGCAAGGGTGAAAATGTGATTGAAATATAGGGATCTTTCTTAATGAAAAATGTTACTGCTTTGGAAATTATGGTTAAAGCTATTTCAAAACTTACTTATATTCTTTAGCTCTATGACATAATAGTCTTCATTTATAAATATATCAGGAATAATAAATTACTTGGCACCAAACACAAAGTTCTTATGAACTATACATATTTACATAAAATCATATTGGTGTTTTGGAGTATTTTGATTGGCTAATGTTTTTCTTAAAATGATTAATTATCAGGATCTTTAAAATTTAATTTAACTTTCATTCCTGAAAATGTTGCCAAAACCTTGAATCAAATGGGAGCATCTGTTGGTATTTTTTAAACTTCTAAATACATATTGACATTCAATCTCTGACTTACAACATGACTAACCTGAATATATTTCTTTGGAGTATTATTGTTTGTTACGTGTTTTAAAGCTTTAAAATCATGCCCAATTTGAATGTGGATATAGCATAAAGATTTCTACTGAAATAAAAAGCAAGTAGAATTGACTAATTCTTACATGAGTATGTAAGAAAACAAGATGGATACATCAAGCAGAGATAACGCTTTGGTTTTCATAGTTCATCAAAAAGGTAAAAATCTTCCAACGATGTTCACTTACTTAACCTCCCATGTAACCAGCATAGACACAATTTTTTTTTATCAGAGTTGAGAAGATTATAAGGGTTTTACAACCTAATTAAAATTTAAGAAAAAAAAAAGGAAATCATTGATAGTAGCAACAGATGGTTGAATTTTAAGTTTTCTGTCCTACCTGGTCCATCCCAGTCATCTGTGTCAACTCCAGGTTGCCCGGGTTTCTCTGACTGTGTGTCCCCATCTGACTCTGTCATCTCCTGGACTCCTTCATCGTCACCTGGAAAACACCAACACACAGAGAGAAAGGGAAATTTTGATTAAAGCCCTCTATTTGACATTTAAATCCTCATAAAGGGATCTCCTTAGCATATATCTAATAATATATTTGTTACATATATTGTCATACTGATAAATGTCCATGATTAATTGTTTTGATATCTATTATGGCTTTATGATAAAGAAAAACAGTATTATTCATCAATAAATAAAGTTAACTGCTTTAAACAATAAAGAACATTATCATTAAAATTTTCATTTAGAGTTATTAATATTATACAGAAGAAAAAATTTTAAAAGCAGTATGTAATTTTTGTAGTGCCTTCAATACAGTAAAACTTAACTCGCATACTTCTGAATTATAATTTTTATAGAGGCAAAATGCAGCAAAATTAAATATCGTAGGAAAAGAAATATTAACATTTTAGGCTAAATTTAGGTTATTTTGAAAAAGACATTCTTTGCCCCCATCTTTAAGATTGCTAAAATTAGGTCATATTTATTTTTAAAATGGATCTGAAAAAGCCATAATTAAATGTTAGCATGCAAAATGAGCTAGTCACTCAGTCTTCACAATGTAAGAAGCTATAAACCTATACTTGTAATAGAGTAAGTGCAGCGAGTTTGTACAATTTCATGCCTTCATTTTCACATAACAAAAGAAAAAATATAATATATTTTGAGCAGAAATATAGTTATGGCAAATGAGAAACACATTAACAATGCAATTGCATTTTAAAAGTAAATATCTAATTTGTAAGTACCTTCATTTTAAGTCATAATATAACAGAGTATGTGCTGCTTTAAAGGAAAGTAATCCACTTTAACAGGTTGAACACAAAAATGTTAAAAAATACTTTTTATAAATTATAATAGAGATCAGAAAGAAAATAACAAGAAAACATGTCAGAATAAAAAAGTGTATACTAAAAACATGGCAACTAAACCTTGAATCTAATAATGCTAAAAATTTTTAATTAAAGTGCTTGGCCTCCGAACTATTCACTAACTATTTTCCACATAGTTGCCCAAATCTTGAATAGTTCTGAGTCTTTGTATTACACAAAAAATATATTAAATTTTAAAAATCTTTCAAAGTAACGTAAAATACAAAATTTTCAGGAAACTATTATTATTACAAATGATATTAATGTAATATTGAGTTTTGAACCTTGAATTCCATACATTTTTTTTCTTTCAATATATAGAACCTCACAAAATGAATCACTTTAAAAAGTGGAAAAAAGGTAAAGTAAGAATGTAGAAACCCAGTGACAGCTCTACTGAACTTAATTTTCTAACAGAGGAGCACTGGCTCTGGTGGGTAACAAAGAAAAATGGACATACCTCACACCACCAAACGCCATGCCTGGAATTGAAGGTTCTCTGAAAGTGGAGTTATCTCTTCCTTTCAGCATGATCAGAATGAATAGCAAAAAAATTCACTCCAGAAAATATTTATTGAGCATCTACCATGTTTAAGGAACTGTTGTAGGTATAGTTGGATATACATGGAAACACACAGTTCCTTTTTAGAAGTAGTATAAAACGCATTAAGTTCACAAATAAGGAGGGTGTAAAACTAGGTCCCAGTCTATTACAAAGACTCAGTAATAAGAGTTTTAATCTCCTGTGCTCCTTTTGGTAGGTCACATAGAAGAACAGAGACGCATCAAGCAATCATCTTATGAGAGTAAGGGAAGTGTTCTATTCTCAAACACAAATATGGCTAGTCCTCAGCCTGCACACACAAGTAGGATCTGTAACCTTTTACTATATTGAAATACTGCAAGCTCCGAACTAACCAAATGCCCTTCAGTGCACCCCGCCTACTGTGGCCACTCACTAGTGAGCCCCCTCCCCCTTCCCCTAAACCAGAAATTAAAGGATTAAATTTAGACAGCAGGAGGTTTATGGCATCTGACCAGGTTGGTCAGAGCCAAGGCTGTACCAGTTGTTAAATATTCAAATGTTATCACTGCACATACGTAAATATTGAACAAATGCCATGTATTTAGCAGACTGGAGTAACTAGAATCATAGAATGTTAGCTCTGGCAGAGAACCCTGGTATGTCCCCTGACCTGGTTACTTTACACCTGCCCCTTCTTGCTGGCCCCAACAGACTCTCCACCCTCTTTGCCTTGCTTTGTGCCCCACGGAGGTTGACTTTTGTGGACTCCATCGTTATGGCTCCCTTGTTCTCTGATTTCTGGTTGGTTTTAGCCAATGGAGGCACTGAAGCAGATCAGAGGACCAGAGGGCAGGCGAAGAGGTCAGGTACTAATCCCCAATCCCATCATTTTTTATGGTCTCCCGTTGTGGTCAATGGCTGCATTGTACTATTAGAGCTCCTGCGTGGTGGCCCGAAGGCTTCTCCCATGCTCCCATACCACCACCATCCACTCCATGAGTCTTCAGACCAGGGCTAACAGCTTCCCATCATGGAAAGCCCCTGAATAGTTCCCATTCCTTATCGCTTCCCTTAACTCTGCCCACACCTTATACACAGTCCCTTCACCAACACTTCTGTAGTGAAACCCATTGACCATTTCATCAGTTTCCTTCTGAGACCCTTACTGACATACTCCATTTCTTCCCAAGCTTCATATACTAGCTTCATGATTTTCAGCCAGTCATGACTTTAGCAATAATTTTATAATATTTCATTTAAAGTATTACACTTTGTATAACTCATACGAACAGATTTTAATAAAAAAAAACTTTTATCATTGTTATAAATGGAAAATCAGTGTCAGATGCCAGAAATAAAAGGTAATTATAAAAATGCCTTCAATAGAAGTGACACCATCACATTCTAGCTACTGTGTCTATTTAGACTTTGAGTCACTGGTCTCATTTCCCTGTAAAAGAAAGGAAGAGTAGTCAGTAGTATGGTTTTTAAGTCATAGTAATATAAAGCTGAAAATTTCTCATTGATAAACAAAGAATATAGGAAACTTTAAAACTTTCTCACCAGGGATACCTGACCCAATTTAGGGAAATACTGACTTTTCCAACACTTTATTTTTCATGAGGACTAGAATCCACAACAGAATCAACCACCTAGGTAAGTGACTTTTGAATGCATTTCCACAGGCTGAGTAGAGGTTTAATTCAGGGTACTAAGGCAGGGGAGTTTACAAAGAAAAATGCCCTCACCCACAGTCAAGAGTAGAGAATGAAACATAGAATTTTTCTTTTTCTTCTTTTTAATTAAATTTATTGGGATGACATTGGTTAGTAAAATTTCATAGGTTTCAAGTGTACAATTCTATAATACATCATCTATATACTGCATTGTGTGTTCACCACTGAGAGTCAGTTTCCCTTCCATCACCATACATTTGCCCCCCTGTACCCTCATCAATCACCCCCTCCCCTCCTTCCTTATCCTTTGGTAACCACTAAACTGCTGTCTGTGTCTATGGGTTTTTGCTTGGTTCTTTGCTTTGCTCATTTGTCGCTTTCAGGGTTTGTTTGTTTGTTTCATTTTTTTTATTAGTTTCAGGTGTACAAAACAATGTAATAGTTGGACATTTACACCCCTCATAAAGTTTTATATCCCACATATGAGTGAAATCATATGGTTCTCTACTTTTTCAGTCTGATTTATTTTGCTTAGTTTGACTATCTCAAGATCCATCTATGTTGTTGCAAATGGCAGTATTTCATCTTTTCTTATGACCAATATTCCATTGTATATATGTACCACATCTTTTTTTATCCATTCACCTATCGAAGAGCACTTCATCGGTTTCCATACTTGACCACCATGAATAATGCTGCAATAAACATAGGGGTACATGTATCTTTACAGATAAATGTCTTCAGATTTTTGGAGTAAATAATGAGAAGAGGGGTTGCTGCATCATATGGTAATTCTATTCTCATTTTTTTTAGGAACCTCCACACTGTTTTCCATAGTGACTGAACTCAGCAATAGAAAGGCACAGAATAGCAGATCAAATAAAAAAACAAAACCCAACCATTTGCTGCCTTCAAGAGACACATCTCAGCTGCAAGAGCAAATATAGATTCAAAGTGAAAGGGTAGTTTAAAACGATATTCCAAGCAAATGGCATCCAGAGAAAAGTGGAGGTGGCCATATCTATATCTGATGAAGTAGACTTCAAGATAAAAAAAAAGATAACAAGAGACAAAGATGGACATTTCATAATGATAAAGGGGACAATACAACAAGAAGACATAACACATCAATATATATGCTCCCAATCAGGGAGCACCAAAATAGATAAAGCAACTACTAACAGAACTACAGGGAGATACTGACAAAAACACAATTATAATAGGGGATCTAAATACCCCATTGACAGCTATGGATAGATCATCCAAACAGAAAATCAATAAGGAAGTATCACTTTAAATGATACATTAGATCAAATGGACATAATTGACATTTACAGAGCCTTTCATCCCAGAACACTAGGCTATCGATTCTTTCCTAGTGTACATGGAACATTCTCAAGGTAGATCATATGTTGGTACATAAAACTAGCTTCAACAAATTTAAGATTAAAATCATACCAAGCACATTCTCTAAACACAATGCTTTGAAACTGAATATCAACTGAAAAAAGTAATTGGGAAAACCCACAAATGTGTTGAGATTAAATAACCTGCTACTAAAGAATGACTGGGCCAAAGAAGAAATAAAAGGATAGATCAAAAGATACATAGAAACAAAGGAGAATGAAAATATAACATATCAAAATTATTGGAATATCTGGGATATTGCAAAGGCAGTAATAAGAGAGAAATTTATATCATTACAGGCTTATCTCAAGAAACAAGAAAAATCCCAAGTAAAAAACTTAACATTACATCTTAAAGAACTAAAAAAAGAACTGAAACCCAAAATCAGCAGTAGGAAGGAAGTAACAAAACTTAAAGCAGAATTAAATTAAATAGAGAACAAAAAGACAATAGAAAAAAATTAATGTAACAAAGAGCTGGTTTAGAAAAGATAAATGAAATTGACAAGCCCCTGGCTAGATTAAGGAAAAAAGAGAAGACACAAATAAGCAAAATCAGAAATGAAAGAAGTTACAATGGATGCCACAGAAATACAAAGGATCATTCAATTCTAAGTACCATGAAAGACTATATGCCACCAAATTCAATAACCTAGAAGAAATGGACAAGTTCTTAGAAATATGTAACTTTACTAGATCAAATCACGAAGAACTGGAAAATCTAAATAGACCAATCAACAGTAAGAAAATTGAAACAATCATCCAAAACTTCCCCAAAAGCAAAAGTCCAAGACCAGATCGCTTCACTAGTGAATTCAACCAAACATTCAAAGAGGATCTAACACATGTCGTCTTCAAACTCTCCCAAATCACTGAAGAAGAAACAATGCTTCCTAACTCATTTTATGAGACCGACATACCCTGATACCAAAACCTGGTAAGGATAACACAAAAATAGAAAACTACAGACCAATACCTCTGATGAATACAGATGCAAAAATTTTAAACAAAATATAATTTTTAAACAACATCCACTCTTTCCAAACACTCTTCTAATGTCTTATGTACCTGAAACAGGGATGTAAGCACAAGAGGTATTCTCAAGATCATTTAATCCAAATTAAAAACAAAAATTAATGATCAGCAAGTTGACACACAGATAAAGTCAGTAACTTATCTATGGTCTTATAGCTACAATATTTATTTCTGCATAAGGCATCTCTCCCAGATCTTTTCATGTTTCAGCAATAAGTGCTTCTGCTGGATTAAAGCAGTTTTAGGCAGATCTTCTTTCCCCAACAAGCAGGACAGTAGGGTTATAGGGGAGCATGAAGAGACATCATAAAGGCCACCCAAAACAGCCGTTTGTGCAATGTTAGAAATTAAATTGGAGTCTCCTGCCAGTGTTTCCAAAACATCCTTTCTCACCTCCCTGCTCTCCCACCGCAACAGTTGAGGAAATAAACATGCATAACTAAAATAGCTGAATATTAATAATATTAATATTGACATTAATATTAATGATAATAATAATCCCAGAAAAACACATAAACAAGCAAGCATGAGACCATGGGGTTAAAAATCACATATCTAAGGTCCCAGAGAACAGAGAGTAAAATTGTGGGCAGAACTGCTTAGTAAAGTTAAGTTTTATATTCAGATAGTAACTGTATCACCGGTTCACACAAAGGAGTAACACTTACTGAACTTTACTATTACATTTAAATCATTGGAAGCATGTAGTTCCATGCAAAATTCACTCAACAATTAACTTTTATAAAGCATATTTTTGAATATACAATGAAATATATAAAAAGGAAAAAATTATTTTCTCTTAAGAACCATATAATCTGGTTAAGAAGATATGTAATATGCATAAGAGAGGTTAACCACTGATAAAAACCTACAATCAGGGCAATCCATGAATTATTCCAAATGAAAACACATAAGACATAGAAATTCAGAGCCCAGAAGCATCAAATGATATTGATCATGGAGAACCTATAATAATTAACTTTGGAGGTCTACCTTCATAGTGAAGGCAGTGAGAAGCATTTGAGTTCTTTTAGTGGAGGACTGAGATGATCATGTGGCACAAATATGGTAATCAACGTGTACTTATTGAGTTTCTGTGAACACGTGTTGTCAGACTTCTGGTCTTTGAGGGTTTTTTGTTTGTTTCTGGGGTGTGTGTGTGTGTGTATAGTTCATAATAATTTTTTATTAAATTTAGTGGGGTGACACTGGTTAGTAAGTTTCAAGTGTACATAATATATCACCATATATTCGATCCCCTTTTCCCTTTTCTACTACCCTTCCTCCCCCCTGACCCTCTGGTAACCATTAAACTGTTATGAGTTTTCCTTTACTTATTCCATAACAACACTCTGACTCATGTCTCATACATTCTTGCCCCAAATTTTTGTGAGACTATAGTTAAACCTACTTAAATATTTTGTTAGTCCAATTACATATTTGGAAGAAAAAATAATGGCAAATATAATGAGAAATAAGTATATTTGGAAGAATATATTCAGAGTAATCACAATAATAATAAAAATTGGGAGTTAAAATATTTCAGTTGAATCTATAAATGTTCACCCTTATTGAACAGAGGTGATATAAACCATTCTTTATTAACCGATTAAAATACTACTCTTTTATTCCTAGGCACTGTGTTAAGCACTTAGAATACAAAACAAAGATGGTTCCTTTTCTCATATAACTCATAGACTAGGACAGAGACAAATCAATAGATTGCAACCTCATGTGATGAATGCTTTGATGGGAGCAACCCATGATGTGACAGAAGCACATAGGCATGACACCTAAACCAGACGTGGTGCAGTGGAAGCTTTCTGGAAGAAGGAAACAATAATATATCTGAAATTTTAGAGGCATGATCTTAGATGAAACTAAAATCTATAGGTTTAACGTCTTGAAGCCCCATGATTGAAAAGCATTTTTCAGATTAAAAGTGAGAGCCATCTCCCCAAAGAATCCCATATGAAAAACATTATAGTAATTAAGTTATTGTACAGGAAAAATGGCAGCTTGAAGGTGGTGAAACTAAAGACATTTCACTGATGTAAGAGTAGGATCCAGATGAAGTTTTAAGATGTCATAGAGAAACAGTTTGAGAAATACTGCTACTATATGATGGTTAACTGAATGAAGTCTTTTCCTTCATTCAGTATAGGCCAAATTTACCCATGATTTTTCTCATCCAGTATCTACCAGGAAAAGAACATGGTAGGATGACTACAAATCTCAGCAGACCTATTATGAACAAAGAAATTTGGTAAATCGCTCAAAATGAAAATATTATAATTCAGCTTATTAAGGGCTTGATTGAACTAGTAACTTGATATAATAAAATACTTTCATTAAATGTCACTTAACTGCCAAATCAGAACGGTAGAGCTTAGATTTCAACTTGCGCCAACATCTAGAGCAGTACTCAATATTGATAATCCTGATTCATGGAATGATTTGTTCTAATTTGTCTCATTATGCAGCACATATAATTAGAATTACTGAAAATAAATATTGCATAGTATTTAGTTTAAAAAGCACTGTAAAATAGTTGACTGTACACAACAGCTCAACAGGAATTACATTTTGCAAATATTTTAAGCTCTTTATGAAACGTGGTAAATGTACAATATACATCACTTTAATAAAAATAAATTCTGAGAAAGAAGGATAGTTTAGAGTCCCTGCCTCATTATTTAATTGTGTTTTTTTAAAGAAAGAATACAAAGAAAGGGAAAGCTGACCAAAAACATAAGAATGTAAAATGAAATGATACACTTGAGTATAGAAAACAGAATGGGTCATTAATTAAATTTATACTCATCTCAATATCTGTTATGTACCAAGTACTGAAATCATAAAGATGAATAAGGCAGAGATGTCATGAAACTCAGGTTTGGTATTAGACCTAAACATGGCTACCATTTCTTGATCACAACTCAGCACTAGCTAAATGCTTTAAGAACATCATTTCAACAGACGGCCATGCATTCGCATCCTTATGTTTCAGCAGAGTAAACCAAGAGGCAGATACGTGAGAAGATGCCCAAGCATATGGTTAGTAAGTGGCAGAACCAAGAATTGATCCCAAGTCAGTCTGACTCCAAAGATCACACTCCAAGCCCATGAGGATATTACAGTCAAAGTCAACTGGATTTCAAACAACAAAGACAGCAGATGCCATTGGAGAGCTGCTTTCCCTCTACATGTATAAGCCTTGTTTCGTCGTTAAGCTTATATATTAAATTGTAATGGTTTAACCTTTATAAGATGACTTTTTTTCTAAGATGTACTATTTTATTTGGAACTTAGTAAAATCAACTACGCACAGATGCTCAATCAACAACCATTGCTCACTGACCAGTCAGGAAATTAGATTTTGGTTTCATTCTTTTTAACATAACCTACTGCGATATCACTACAATTCACTAATTAAATGCTTTCGGTACACTATTTCTATTTAACAACTAAAATGCCACATTTTTCAAATTTTAGAGCCTTCATCTTCTAAGTTTATCTCAGGACACTAGCTCTTATTTTTATGGTAATGTTTTTACCTAATTCATTCTTAATCTTTTCTACTAAAGAAAAATGAAATGATTAAAAAACAACTTAATCAAATATGAAATCTCTGGATTACATTTAAGAAACACTATTTTTTCCTCACAACAGAGACTTACTTCTTTCCTATCGATATATTTATTCTCAAGGAAAATTTACAAAAAGAACTTTATGTTGATATTAATCCAATTCTAGCTTCTTAATTTGAATGACAATGACTATGCTGACAATCTTTTTTTAAAATTTCTATCCATTTTTTATTTTTGTGTTTGAAATCAGCATTCTAGAGCAGCTTATAAAAAATGGCATCAATAGTTAATATCCAAGATAATAACTAGTTTGTTAAGATATTGCTTCAAAACCTCTGTTTGTAGGAAGAGGAAAGGAAGAGAGAAAAGGACATTAGAATTACAGAAAGAGCTAGGAATGCATTTGACATCCATTTATTTACTTGCTAAATTCTATATTCACATACTTTTAAATAGAAACTTCAGTGTATTTTTAGCGATGCACAAACACATTTAATGAGATAATCACTAAATATATCCAGAAACCAATTCATAAAATGATGAAATGGAATAAATGTCAAGTGGTAACAAAATCTATAATATTTCTAAAATTACGGCTATGAAGTAAATGGTTTTCCATTGTAAGATTCAACTCTTTTATTACTCTTTTTAAAAATACCACGCATATTTTATGGGCCCTTTTTAATCTAGTTTTTCTTAGTCTAGTTTTCAAAATCAATGAGAGCCTTATAGAAGGAAACTGAAGGTGTTATTGAGTAATATAATACATAGCACAAATGACTGGGGGAAATGTACTAGAATATAGTCTTTGAAATGCATGAAACAGAATCTTTAAATTTCACATGCGGTATTGTTGGCAAGATGGTAAAAGCAGGGGCTCTATTTGCCAGGCAAAAAATAATTTCAAAAACGCAAACAAACATCTTTTCACCAAAGTTAGACATGCCTGTAGAAATTAAAGATTTGCCACATTCTGAGACAGTCATTTTTTTAGCACCAAATAGCCGCAGTGTTTGAAAGCAGTCATGCAAGCAAACAGCCTTTCTCAACCCTGCTCTTTTAATCCATGTAGTTTCTATCAATATTAACCTCTTATAGAAATTCTTGTACAATATAACTATTGAACTTTCTTGACTAGGAGTGTTACCGTAGCTGTTCGTCATCCCTGTAATGTATTTCACAATCAGCTAAATCATCAAAGTATTTTTTAACAATGAACAGTTCAGAAGTGACAGATCTACTTTCTTGTTCACAACTGCTTATCAGAGAAAAGATATCACATATGTTTTCCAGGTGCTTCCTATAGTTAGGATACCTTCACAGACACCGCTCATGAAAGATAAGGTCATAAAAGAGATGAAAAATGTGTGAGCTTCATACACTTATGGTTTTATCATCAGACAAGATAGCTTTGGTTAAAGGACTTTAACAGTCAAAAACAGAAAACTTGCAGCTTGTATTGAAGGGCGAGGACATTTAAGTTTAAGATTCAGTTTGTGTTTGCTTTGCCTAATAGTCTCACAGTATGTTTTAGCTTAAAACAATTATTTGGTTATAGATTATCCAAACAAAAGTGTCACATTATATTAACTCTGCATTGCCAAAATATAGACACAGTTGTATCTCCAGATACAAAAATAAAAACATGCAATGATTATCCCTCTTTGCTAATACCTAAAAGAAAGTCTAAACATTTCAACTGTTTGAAAAGAATATGTCCATTACTCTGTGGATCCCTATAATGGTGTGTGACTCAAGTCTCCTTTTGACTTATGACAAATCTATAAGAAAATGTAGAATTCTGCCAAGTTCACTGAAGATTTGGAGCAGCATAAGGGAAATTTCCACGGAGTTAAAATAAGGCAAATTCTCAGCAGTATATCATTTAAGGATTTTTATTCATTATTTCTTTCAATGAACACTGAAGAGTCCAATATATAAGCAAGTATATGAGGGGGGGGAAGGCATCCTACTTTACAGATGTTTCTATGATGTGTATTTGAACATTTATATTTAAGTATTTTTTCTTATTTTCTCTTCTGCTCTGCCACTCCAAAAATGAAAACAAACAAAAAACACCTCACTGCAACTACCCCGTTTCCCCGAAAATAAGACCTAGGCGGACAATCAGCTCTAATGCATCTTCTGGAGCAAAAATTAATATAAGACTCAGTATTATATTATATTATATTATATTTATTATATTATACCCAGTTTTATATTATAGTAAAATAAGATATAGTATTATATTATATCATATTATATTATCATTATTATTATTATAAAGACCCGGTCTTATACTAAAATAAGACCGGGTCTTATATTAATTTTTGCTCCAAAAGATGCATTACACCTAATTGTCCGGTGAGGTCTTTTTTTCAGGGAAGCACAGTACTATATTCCATTCAGGGGAGGATTCTACACAATTAAGGCACTTCTTGTTCCAAAGAAAAGACAAAGTATGCCTGGTAGTCTGTAAATGAAGATACTCTGAACTGTACTTTCCCTAGTCATCGATCTGTTGTTCTGTCATTCAGAAACCACTGTCTTTAGTTTTCTGGTCGTGGTCTCCTAGCTTCACAGCCAGCGTTCACTGTAGGAAATGATTACCATCATCAACAACAACAACAGCAACAAAAGGGAAAGCCAAGTCTCACAATCTCTGAAATTTGCTCTCCAACAAGCCAGCCTAATCTGCACAGAAAGATCAAACCACTTTGAGAAGGTAATGAACATGGATTTCCATATAATCGTATTGTTTACTCTTTCCTTTTTAACAAAATGATTCATTCCAGAGAGGCTATTCCTCTCATAATCCATAGAAGAATATGTTTCATAAGCAATCACTCATTACCATAGAGTTTCCTAATACAATATAATTTACTTATTATATTAAAGTCTATAAATAGACTTTATTCAAGCCATATATCCAAAACGTAAAGGACAACGGAGAACGCATGTTCTGGGACAGCAGCTAACACAGACGTCGGTCCATCTATGAATGCATGCCCTTTATCCTAGTTTGAATGACTCTCGGAGCTCACAAATACTCAGTAACATTTATTTCTCCTGATAAACCCTGTTTTTCTACTGCTTGACCATTGAGATTATATCTTCCTCATCTGTTTTCTCGCTCTACTATAGCTTATGGGAAGCTCAAATTTGCATTTAATGCTTCAGCTTGCAAGATGTTCATCTTCCTCTTTTAGGCCTCCTCTCATTATCGCCTGTCCTCCACACTATGACCATCGTCTTTCCTGATCTCTCTGGCCCATGCCTCTCTCTCCTGGGTCAACTCACACTACAGCCCTTATTGCTGTCTTGGCGTGCTCACCAAGCTCTTGCCAACCACATGCTGTTCTCTCTACCTGGAACCCTATTACTTCTTTTTACCTAATTAATGCCTATTCAGCATCAGACAGGAGCTCAAGTGTTGCATTCGTAAGCACACTTTCTCTGAACTTCCTCACTGCAGGTTAAACCATATTGTGTGATTACTTTATTAATGTCTGCCTTCCCATTATAATGTAAATTCCAGGACAGCCAAAACCTTCCCTGCGTTTATTCACATGGTATTCAACAGCGTGTCTCACAATGCCTGGTGTTCAATAAATATTTATTGGGTCGGATAAAGTGTGCATGAGGAATGGACTGAGGACCACAAAGCTTTTAGTCATGAACTATCTCAATAATCAAGCAAAGACAAAAACGATGCCCTTTGCATAAGCTGAACAAGTCTCCCTAGTAACAACATTTAGAGCTAGACCTAGGCCACCTGATAAAAAAGACCCCACTTCCCACTGGGCTCCTTTTAATTGACGATGACCACTGCACAAGACTATGTTCTGGACAATGGGGTGTAAGTGGGTAAGTCCTGTGGAAGCTTCCAGGATCCTATTCTTACAGCTGAATCTAATTCCTATCTGTGGGGGTGGGAGGGAAGTAGTCTAGGTCATGTCAGCCTCCTCCCAACTCAGATCCATATCTAGCTCTGCGCACCAGGGATGGTCCAAGTATGCCATCACAAGACCCATCCAGACTCTTTACCACAAGGTCTTCCCACATCACCTCCTCCCTCGGGGAGGGAGGTCCTTGGCTGCTGGTGATAACACAGAAAAAACATAGATAGTATCCACAGCATCATCTAGATTTTCAGGAACGTGGGAGAATTTTTTCCCCTCTCTGATTTAATTTTTAACAGTGCTTTGATGAATATCCGTGGTCTCTTTAGGCTCAGGGCAACTTATACTACAATAATGTTAGGTAGAAGTTAGAAAATGCAGGAGAAGGAGGAGAGGTGAAAGGGGGTCCATACTGCCTAAAGAAAAAGCTCATAAATAGCTTTGATTAACTGCCTCCAGCCATGTATCAGTTTCTACAACAGATGAGGAGAGGTGGTCTGGAGCAAGATAAGGATCTGAGACAACAGACTTCCACCCACCTTAGGAAGTCACGCCCTCCCATGGAGGAGCATGCACCACTTTTCCCACCAAATCAATATGTAACTCCCTCACCCCACCCAACAAACTACTATACGTCCTTGGGGCAAAGGCTCTCTTTCTCTTTGGCCCTCCAGCTTTCTCTGGCACTTTCACTCTCTCACCCTCACACTCTCCCCCTGTCTCTCCCCCTTTCTCTCTCTCTCTCTCTCTCTCTCTCTCTCTCTCTCTCTCTCTCTCTCTCTCTCTCTCTCTCTCTCTCCCCTTCCCCACCTCGGCTAGGCCCCTTCTCTTCCCTGAGAATGTATCACTGATAAACTCTGCTTGCATATTAATCAGCTTATTGACCTTTGATTCTTCACTGAGATGGCAAGAAGAACCAAGACTCCCGTAATAATAGACTTGAAATTAAAATATCTACTATAAATACTGAGACATTTTACAAATCTTATTCAAGGTTTTCCAAAAATTAGGAAGTTGAAAACAAACTTAACATTCCTGATCATCTGTCTCCTACGAGAAATTCCATATTTACTGAAGGTGCAAACGGGTCAATTCAGGCTTTGTGGGGCCTGAAGCTTATACAATCTTGGAGGCTCTCCTTAAAAGAAGAATACAAAGTTACAATTACAAAATTTGGTACAGGGGCTTGGAAGGAGTCTTACAAGTGAGGAGTTCTAAAGCTACACTCCACTACATTGAAAAGCTACACTGTACTTCATCGAACTGTCTTAGGTCTATAGTTCAATATAAAAATATCAGTTTAAACAATTGTTAAGTAAACTAAAAAGGTAAATGACAAGATCTAATATTTATTTGGCAATGTTAAGTGTGAGGATAAGATATGCACTTTACATAAATTTTGAAAACGCTTTCCTTTTATTAGTGATCTGATTTTTTTAAGGGCCACCTTAAAAGTTCCCCAACACAACTGCCAGAAAACAGCAGCATTCTTTTTTTTTAACCAAGTTTTTTTAAATTAGTTTCAGATTTACAAAACAATGTAATAGACATTTAGACCCCTCACAAATAATCCTCCTCCCCCATTTACTACCCCTCTGAGCATTCTGTTTTAAATTGTGTTTTCCTTAGGATATAAGCAATTTTGCCTGTACTCCCCCCCCCCAGTATCAGTCTGTATATTTGTAGAATTATTTCTTGTTACGAGTTACTGTATTTTGGTATTCCCTTTAGTAGTCAGCCACTAGGATAGGATATAAGAGCACAGGACACAAAGATTAAATGAGGCAGATACATGGTGGAGAATAGTTTCTGTACAATGATGCATATTACCATAAGGAAGCTTAAGAATGAATACACTGCTTCCTCAATCAGCCCCAAATCAGTATTTTCTCCACTTCTTATATATTATATATTCCCTTGGCTCATTTGTGCATATGATTTTCTTCTCTTACTAGGTGACTGTATCTTTAAGAAATGAGAACATTCTTTATGTATTCCCCTTTCCGCCTCTGTACATGCGTGGTCACATGTGGGCATTCAAACATCTATGCTAATGTAATACAGCAAGAAACAACAAGAGAGGTTTTCAGTGTTGGTTAACTAGCCTGGACCATAATTTGCAATGAAAAAAAAAAAGCTTATCTAGGACCCAAAATATAGTGTCTTGTGCTAATTCTATGGCAACAACAGAAATTACATTAAATCCCATTGTTAAACAGGTAGGGGAGCAAAGTGTTTTATACATCGTACTGTAGACTTCTACCTTGATAAATCTTTATCTATAAAAATAATGCTTAAAGAGACCTTCTCTTTTCACTGTCAGAAAAATATAATCACAGCCTACTGTCTGTGCAATTCCACTTTCCATCTCCGCTATGTGCATAAGACTTGGTAAGATACAGCCACTGTCAAGTTTCAGAACAGTTCCTTGTCTAATCTTTCTACTTCTCCAGATCTTTGATACAGAACCTGTTAGAATGCATTGCTTACTTTTCCAGTTCCTATGTTTATCTCACTTCCACTCTTACCATCTGCTCTACTGCATTTCCTTCAGAAAAGTGAAAAGTTTTCACAGTGCCCAGAGCTTTCCCTGCAAACAATGCCCTATTCCCCTCTTCCTTCCTTCCTTTCTCTGCTTTTTATTTGGTCTTATTTTGTGTTAAGGTCAAGCTGTTTTAAAGAGTTCACTTTGCAAACATTTCTACAGGGCTGAAATTCCTATTCAGAGTTTTGATGGATATGTAAACATTCTTGCCATTTATCACTGGCTTCTGCCCAAATACACACATTTTGGTTTGTCCCCACTCTTGAATTACCTGAAAACAACTTCACAGGAAACAAACAGTGAGAAATTGTGGCATATTTCATGCCACCAAACCAGGGTAACATAATCATCCAGTTAGTAAAATGGGTCTAAAGAGCTTTCAATATTGCCCTCTCATTATATCAAAATGCCAGTTCTACTTATTGCAAGCTTGTAACTACTGACAGTCTTTAACAACATACTAATATGATAGAAATATTTTAGGCACACCCCTAATTCACTTACTTTAACCTTTTTTTTTAATTTCTTGTTTTTAGATATGCCCTTATTTTTGACTGACACATCATGTTTAATAAGTATTTAATTAGAGAATGCCCAGATAAAAATGCTTTGAAAAATGAGTTTTCTACTTCATATGTCCAGGGTTCCTCAGAAGTGTTCATTTCCTTCTACAAGGATTATATAATGGTGGACACCAGAAAACAAAAGTAGTTCTCTATTTTCACAAATACAATAACTTAAGCTTTAATTCAGTATTAACCTTTAGTCGTTTTGTGACTTTGGCCAAGTTACTAAACCTCTGAAATTCACAGGTGAAAATAACATCTACCCTGCAGGACAGAAGGTGATTAGAGATGATACATGTACAGCAAAATGTCTGACTGAGGAGCAGTCACCAAATGAAAGTTGTTATTACCATTATTGGAATTATTATAATTGGTACATCGTTTCAATGTCAATCTCTGGGATCTTGTTGAACTACAAAAAAAGAAGCTGAAACAGCAATCTGCATTCGCTATCAGTATTTGCTTCATTGGTATCACAAATTCAGTTATTTTACTTGACTTTTTAAGAACAACCAAAAAGTGACCGGCTATATTAATACAATTAAATTCATCAAACCACAGATTTCCACCTTCCCCTTTACACATTCTAGGCCTACTGCAGATAAAGATTATTTCATCAGGTAAGAGAGGGGCAAATTCCTTAATACTTCCTGTTGCTTCTTGAATGATAATGAAAACATTGCAAAAAATTTTACATACTAACAAGAAAATATGATTTTTTTATTAGAAGATTAAGAGCTATGAAAATCTTACTTGATTTAAGTCTAAAAAATGCTAGTGCAGAACCAATAAAATATTTTTAAATTGTTTATGATGTTTAAAGATAAAAAGTAGAGGAGACAGGGCTACTTCCAAGAAATTAGTTTCTCTAAAATGATAACATTTTATCTCAAATAAGAATGTGAGCAACAGTCAGATTTAAGGTTGTTAACTACATTAATTCTATATGATTTAAAATAAATTAGCTTCCCAGGCTGCCTAATGCTAGTCATACTTTTAATTTTCTTTTAAATAGAAATATAAATTAAGAGTTAGTAGTTGTAAATGATTGGCAAACATTAATGTAGATCTGCATGATTGTTATGCAGATATATTTCTAATTTGAGCAAATAAAATTGAAATAACCATATTTTTAATTTAAAATCTCTATTTATATCATTACAGCTTGATCACAACTACTTTCTTCATTCAATCTCAAACATCACTGAGAAAATGAAATAACTAAAATTTAGGCAAGTATGTCTCAACATCTCTATATGCCAGCTAGAAAGAGAATAAAAACACTTGATTACAATATAAAATCATTTCATAAATTATAAAATTTTATATTGTATCAAGCTTTAATATGTTTCAAAAATGTTAGCAGATTGCACAGTGGAGCTCTATTAATGGTCAGCTCTCAGAAAAACCAATTCAGTTTATCATATACAAAAAAGTGGTATATACTGTCATATGATTCATATAAATAATATCATGAGCCATTTCAACACTGCATAAAATCAATCATTTCAATTTTGTTGAAATTGTTACCATGATAGACCTGGGATCAGAGATGAGGTAGACAGACCAAGCTTGACCTGACCTTTGCATGTAAAAAACTAAGTCATGGACAAAATTTGTACTTTCTGGTTCCATCAAAACCAAGAAAATGCTGACTCCCCTGTAAGAATAAATTGCCTTCAAATGTCCCCTCATTTTTCCAACAGTTGTGGTTTCAGAAAAAAACCAATCTGATTCTCCCAAAAAACTATGTTTGGAGGACATTAAGATGCCCAGAAAGAGTGATACTATAACGTCACAAGGTTTTCTTTTTTTTTTTCAATTTCATGAGATAAAAATATAACTAAGACACTATTTTAGCCTCTATTTCTATTTGCTAAAATGAATTACTTTTCATTTTGCTGGATAAATTATGTAAGAAAAATTTAAATAAATTAAAAAAAAAAAAAGAAATACTGGATCCAGGAAAACAGAGGGCTTGCCAAGGAACAATAATGTCACATGGAGGGAGGGGAAGGTGGCGGAGAAGGGAAGGGAGGTTCCTGCCAAGCAAAGCTGGGGGCTGTTCAATCAGCTCTATCAAGGCTCCATCAGCGTCTCCACTCCAGCCAAATCCAGAGAAAACAAGGAGTCAAAGATTCAGGTCAATAAGCTTATAGGCGATTTGCACAAACAGCTCCTCCAGCAAGGTAAAAAACAAAGTCATATTGGCTTTTCTTTTTTATTCCTTCTCTTTGAACTCCCTGGTCCAAACACACTCTGGAAATGTCAATGTTATATGCAAGAATTTTAAAAGCTCAGCTTCTTAATCCCGTTAAGAAAAAAGAACAAGGTTGCCTGTAAAGATCTCCTTCCCTATTGAACTCAAACTGATTGTGGTAGAGCCGCCTTTTGTGGATTCTGATTCCAGTGGCCCAAGCAGCAGAGGAGGCAAAAAACATGTCATTAAAGACATAAAAGAGGAGGAAATAAACCATACTGATTGAAAAGTGTTTATGAAATATAGGTAAACAGACCTTCTGAACTAAAAAAATAACGAAATGAAAAGAAGAAAATAGGAAATAGCATGAATGTTTGGCACTGGATGAAATGAAAAACAAGCAGTTACTATTCCCCACAACCAAATCTGCAAGAAGGGGTGTTTTTCTTCTTCTTTCAGTATTAAGAATCTGGATATTTTTGTTGCTTTACCTTAACATGGGGAAGAAGGGAGGATAAATATCAATAATCTAAACTGAGTTTCTTACAGTCCAATGGGAAATAGTTTGTCCTCACATATTTTTTAATTTTTAAACAAAGCTGCAAAACTGATAAAAAAAAAAAAGGAAATGGGTTGGGGGAAAGGGACACACATTTTATTAAGTCCTGTCAAACTGGCAGAAATAGCTGAACACAAAGATGAAACTGATTCTGGTCCTCATGCCCCCTACTCTTTATCTTTCAGATTTAAGGATGGGAAAAGATACAGAAAACACATACCCAACTCTGGTATTGTGGGAGGGAGCAAAGCGACTCATATCGTCTTCAAACACCCCCAAACTGCTCTTCCGGAAACCACATTAATGAGCTACAGATGGAGTCTCATCATGCCCTTGGCTAAAGGGATCATTCTGATTGGGGTTATCTGTATCTCCTGACAGCTTCCCCAGTTTGCTGGCTTCCATTTCCTGCTTTAACCTTTAGTTTCTGCAGCCCCTTCTTTTCTAGGAATATACAAACTGTGTCATGACTGTGCCTCTTCTCACAGTTCACCTCAACTCCCCTCTGTGACTCTCCCAACCTTCCACTGTGGTGGGAATCCAACAGATTCCTAGAGGAACAAGTTCTACAGGTATGAAGACACCTCTCCTGCTCCCGGCTCTCTGCTGTCCTCTTCTGGCTTCCTTTAACACTGGCCTCATAGGTACAGCTGTCTTGACTCAGTACTGGAAGCTCATTCCCTTTCCTCAGATCTCTGCTCCAAGTTCACCTACCCCATCCGTATTTATAAAATAGCCTGCTCACACCATGCGCGCGCGCGTGCGCGCGCGCGCGCACACACACACACACACACACACACACACACACACACTGTCACTCTGTCTCACTTACTGTTTCGTTTTCCTTCATTGGGCTCAACATCACCCATCATATTACACAGTGTGAGTTTGAGTGCTGGCTCTCTCTCCTCCTGAGAGTGGAGATTGACTTTTGTCTAATGCTGGATCCCCAGCACCAACAAGAAGGTCTAACACATAGCAGGCACTTAATATATGGGTTGAGTTGTATTCAATTTTATTGAATAGAATTGGAAGCTTCTGCCAAACTGATTAAATACCTGTTTATGTTTGCTTTGGGTTTGGTATTAATTACATATGGGAATTGAGCTAAACCCAAATCTGAGAAACTCAGGTTTTTATTCTATTTTCTTTAATATGCTTTGTACTTTTCTGTTTTAAAGCTTATCTAAAATAGAAATATAACCTTTACTTTCTGTACACTACCTATTTGAAATATTTTTTAATGTGGTGAGACAAATCCATTGTTACACTGTTTATTCATTTTATGAATTTCCATTATGTCTCATTTTTTCAACCTAGGCTCCCTAGGTTGAAGCGCTGTAATATTATTAGTTCATCTGTCTAGGTTAAGTACTGCACCTACTGATTTCTCTGGCCATCCTTCATATCTAGATACGACTAGAAGTAAGATTATTTTTTTTTCTTCCAAAATCAACTCTGATGGTATCATTTTCTCTTTCAGACTTTGTTTAAAGATGTCAACAGAGGACAGTTTGTAAGGATCCTTGGTAACTTTCCTAGATAATCATTATTGATAATTCAAAGTTCACTGACATGCAGTTCTTTAGAGGTTTTTTGTTTTGTTTTGTTTTGTTTTGTTTTTAATAGCATTACATTCTACTAGCCTACAGTGATATTGACCTGACACTTTTCTTCCTGTTCACATATCCTGTGACATTCTTCTGGAATGTATGCCAAGATATGTTTATTCACTTTAGTCATTAATAAACGTGAATGTTTCAGTGAGGAAACCCTCTTCCAATTAATAACAGTAGACCAATTTTAGAACTGCTCTATGTCAACACCACTAGGAAACTTACTGTCTCTGAGTTAATCTCAAAATTGCTGATAAATAAAAGAGTTTCCACCTGCCAGCAGTGACATAACTAAAAGCTCCTCAGGTTGTTTTCCTGACCACCTATATTTCAATTTATATTAGTTTCTTAGTTCTAAACATGCATAGATGCACTTCTATGTTTACTGCATAAACCAGAAGAAAAGCAGGGGGAAAAAAAATCACTGAAGCAAATAATCCAGTACCACAGAACATGTGTAGCACTTATGGACCCAGCCTTGATGTCTTCGTCATCAGTAAATTCAAGGAAATAATTCTTGCTTGTTTCCTTCCTCTCAGAGATACTGTACGGCAAGATGCCAAAAGATTTAAACTTATTAAACAAAAGAAGATGATGCAAATTAAAACTATTACTTTATATTTTGCTAAAATTCTTAAAATCTAAAGGTATCAAAACAATTTTGAAATGGTATTTTTAAATAAACATAGTTCATTCATTTTAAAGATGAAAAGTAGAAACATAAAATGTGCAACTAGCCCAAAGTAAAAAGTTACGTATGTTTGAAACGTCAAAAGAATTGTCAGGTTCAAATTTTAGGCCTGTGAATACAATAACAGATTATTAAAAATGATCTTTTCCACATTTAGTTATGAATATTTATGCTTTTGATTCATATATGATTAAGAATTTTATACATTTTAAATCTGACAAAGTTCTGACCAACATTTTTGGATACTTCTGTGGAATATTACATTATAAGAGTGATGTGGATCATATTTAATTATATATTTTATGATGACTTGCAACTTTACTAATATTAATAAATGCTTTGAGACTTGTAAAAAAGCCGGCCCTTTTAAAACAACAACAAAAAATAGATAATATGCACGTGGAACTGAGGAAAATTCTCCAGTAATAAGTAAAGAGTCATTCTAAACACTGAAAATATCCTGTATAATGTAGAAGCTCAATTTCGAAAGGAAGTAGGAACTTTAACCTATAATAAGCTGTGTCTGAACAAAGAGTAGAGTTTATTTTCTTTTTTAATAGGAAAATTACAATAGCATATGATTGCTTTTACACAAAACAGAGTTGCTAAAATATCAATGAAGATATATTCTAACTATATGTGTATTCTCAGTACTCTTTCTTAACAGTGTGTCAAAGCACTTTATTTGGAAAACTTAAGATATTCTAGCCATGTTTTTGTAATTTGAGTTTTTAAACTAGTAACCTTTGTTTAATCAGAGAAAAAGCATTTAATGTTCAAAAATGTTATCCCTGGAATCCATAAAGCAAATATATCATTGCTAAATTTTGATCATGATTAGATGTTTTTAGACAAAGAAACTTTCTAAATAAGACAATTCATTTCATATATACATACACACACACACACACACACATATATATGTATATATACATATGTGTACATATATATATATATTTATGTTCCAAGTTGTCATCAATGATTTAGAATATGTGCAAAAAGTATGTTTCATCAATGATCCCAAGTTAAAAATATTTTTTCTTAAGAACAGTTCTTACCTGCTTTTTTTTAATCATGAAACTGGCATAATTAACCATTTAACTACCTATACTCTTGTTTTTTAATAGTGGTTTTTTTTGTTTGTTTGTTTGTTTTTTACTTTTTTTATTAGTTTCGAGTGTAAAAATAATGTAATAGCCTGATCACTACCTATACTCTTTTAATGCCTAATCTATCTTCTTCCCTGCAACTGGCAAGAAAACATAATTATGTGTCACTGAGACTAATATGTGAATTTCTACAGAAAGATTAGTTTCTAATTTCTACAGAGAGAAAATGTTCTCTTTCTATTGTAGCTAATCAACTTAAGTGAAAAATGGACGGAATCCCTTGTATGACCTCAAGGGGATACAATATATGTCACAGAATTGTACCTCTTTCACAGAAGTTCCTACTGAATTAGGTGGGAATTCCCTAATTTACTCACATTCTGTGAGAGTAAAATCATGAAATTATTTTCCTATTAAATAAGGCTACAGTAGTCTGAAATAGTAATAGTATTTATCCTGAAAAATACAGTGAAAATAAGAATTCTTATTCCCACCTATCACCACTTTTTAGTTACAAACTAAACATTAAGAAATTATTTTATAATATAAAATTTATTAATAGTATATTACTTTATTAAATATTATTTATATATTTGATATATTTTTTAAATTTCCAACTGTTCATCAGTTAAAAAGATCCACTAATGTTAATCATCGTAATTCAAATTTATTTTAGTTCCTAAAAGCTTATCATTATTTTACATGAATTAGAACTCTGTTTAGTATAGATGGACGTTATTGTCTTGAGACCATAATTATGTAATCATGTAAGCATCTGCCATACGTCTATTTTCTTCTAAGAAACTACTAACTTAAAACTTAGCGTTCTATATTCCTTCATTAAACATAGGCCTTAACCAATGGTCATTCCAGTATGCAAAATATATCTAATAATACCTATCATTAATGCCTCCCTGGGTTAACTAAATTGATAAAAATGTCTAAATCCATACACTAACTCTTTTAATGACAAGATCAAGAAGAATAAATGGGACCTTCTAAATTGGTTCCTTTTCTTTATTGCAATCCCACAATATAAGGCAGGTTCTCTTCAAGGCACTGAAGGATATATTTCTTGATAAAGAAGGAAAATGGGATCTTCAAACAGACTTAAAAACTCTACATCTCCAGCCAGTTCTTATATGTATTGATGTGTGGCTACATATCATCAAAAAATGGTTCTAACATCCAGAACAATTAGGAAGATATTTATTTGGCTTGAAATCTGAGTCAACACTAACAAAAAAAGTCTATTCTGTCTGTACCATCCTCAGTTTCAACCCAAGCATCAAATGTGGAAACAAAGACCAGGTTATAAGGCCATCTTGAGGTCTTCAGGAGTTAATGGTCAAAGATGTTTCCCGAACTTCAGTGTATCCAGGTCCTGGAGGTGCCATTCCATTTCCATGGTTTTAGGGCATGGGGTTCTAGGGACTATAGGATTGGAAACTGGCTGCTTCTTTTGTTTCTAATACCAACACCAGAAGAAAGCTGTTCTGGAATTTTAATAATCTGTATCCAATGTATATGTGGCTACTGAGATATGTGTACTATTAGCATATTTTTAGGGAAGCTATATCAGCATCCTTGATTTTAGACTGTCAAGTTGAATGAATGAATTGACACAAACACATTAAAAAAAATCACTTCACCTAATTTCTCTGTCTGCCTGAAAAATATATGTCTGAATAAAAACAGGGCAAACACAAACAGACATACAGAGACAGACATGCACTCGCAGTCATGTTCTTTGGGAAATTGTCATGGTAAAATCAGCAAAAGCAGTTGTTCTAAACCAAGGGACTGATCCAAATCACTTGTGAAACTGTACCTTGGTGCAGGAGGCAATAGAAGACTCCCCTCACTTGCAGAGACAAAACAATAAAAGAAAGAAATAAAATAAAATAAAAAAGGAATCATGAGAACCTTAAACACACTTTTGAAAAAAAGCAAGCGAGTATACATGTTCAGTAGGACACAGTTAGTTACTGGCAGGGGCAACGTGGCTCCAAGTCAAGGTTGGAAATAAGCTGAGATATATAGTCTCAAGTACTTCTTCCATTTTAATGTCAATTTGTCAAAAGAGTATCTATACTAGAATGGAGAGTGTGTATTTTCTCATTTGACAATATCTAAAAAAGCACCACCCTCAATGCTGACCATCAAACACCTAAGGGAGTCAGTCTTCAAAAGGAGTGAATCTTGGGCAGGGATTCTGCCCCATTCACAGCTGACACTCAATGCCACATTCAGTGCCTTGCAAACAATTGACCTTCAACAAATATTAGTTGAAAAAACAAACGAACAACTGACAAACATTAAATGTATTATAGTTAACTGGCCAATCAACATGAAAATGTTCACAGTTAATTGGCCAATCAACATGAAACTGTTTAAATATACAATAGGACTTATTAAAGTGGAATTACTTCTTTTATCCTTCAAAATAATATTTTATGTTTAAAAAATTCTGCACATATTTGCAGGCTGTTGAATTATGTATTAGCAATTTGAGGACTTTTGTTCCACTCTATCAGCGTGTTTTTTAAACTTTATAAAATCATCTGAGTAAATGGACTCACATATCGCAACCAACCATTAATGATTACCTTTGTTACAAAAGTATTCCACTTCTTCACAGCTCAGATTTTCAGGCCCAAATTCTGTAGAAAAGCTTTCCTCCAATGGAAAGTCCCCCTTTGAGATGATGTCTGTTTCTTCTGATGGACACTCTTCTTCTTCCTCTTCAATGGCATCCTCTAGCGGCCCTTGAAAAAGAATCAGGGACACTGTACCAAAAATACCCAAAGAAGATAGTGAAATAAAATCCTTAAATAGGATCTTTTTGATCAAGGTGGTAAGAAAAATGTATTCTACGAAGAGGCCAAATGGTACAACTAAGGGTACGCACACAAGATAATGCCACATTCATATTCACAAGTAGCACTAACCCATGATGAGAAGTGGAAGGAAACCAGTGCCGGAAGTTACTACAGAGAGAGCAGCCTCCATCTCCAATCCTTTTCCACCTCCACCTCCGAGCCCAAAGCTTTCTTTTTTCATTCTCCTCTGAAGAGCAAAAGTGTGCTCTTGACGTTCATTTGTTCAAATTAACTGCCTGGTAAAGAGTACAAGTCTCTTTTGCACCGTTGTACAATTTTACCTGAGATTTTAATAAAGATTTAAAGAAACTGAATGCATTTTAATTGAACTAAGATTTTAATAAAGTCTATACTTTTAAAAATCCATCTTAAGAGTGGATTCTGAGAAAAGATTTCATTATATGTGTTTGAGGCTTGAAGAAAAATTATATATTTCTCTCCCTGATGAAAGCATACCCTTATTCATAATTAATTGAATTTTTTCTGAAATGAAAACTATTTTTCTAATGAAAAAATGTAATTTGTATTTATGTGATACTTTTTCAGTAATAAAAATACAACTTCCTTAGAGTGAATGAGAGTGAGGTACACTACATTAATGGACCGATTTTATTGAAAGGAGAAGGAGGGCTGCAGTTGTACAGATGAATCAGAAGTGGACTATGTGAGAATACCACACTGCTGATAGTCAATTTCTGACTGCCCTAAAGATTCAAAATCTCGGACTCATTTTACTAAGCAGAAGCCTGCATTTGCTTCTAAAGAAACAACGTGGCATTTTATGCAAGGAACACAATTATAATTTGTACTAATTGTCATTCATGTCAGTTCTCATCAGACAGGCTAAATACTTAAAAGGCTTAGGCAGTATCTTTCCGTTACTTTCTAGCAATGTGCTAGAAAATTTTCAGGACCAAAGGACAAATCTTATAAATAATTTAAAATAGTGAATATGTTACAATTTTTATAGATGTGTGGGCAAACAGAAATAGGTACATACAGCACAGTGGTATATCTGGTTTTTCCAAAAGCCAGCTTCCAAAAAGCTGAATTCATATGACACTTTTTCACAGAAAGAATTAGTTAGTTGCATGAATTTAATTAAGGGACATCCAAGCAAAAAATTTCTTATGGAGTTTCTTTGTCCTTTTTAATTTTTTTTTCAAAGTAACAAATATTCACCATCCACAGTCAATTCTCCTTCCATCACCATATATTTGACACTTGAAACCTATGTAATTTTATTAACCATTGTCACCCCAATACATTTAATTAAAAAAAGAAAGAAAGAAAAATAAAAAAATGTTAAGGAAGAAAGGATACCCCAATTCCAAACACTCCAATAATGTGTTTTCTCATGCTCAAGGTGGCAGGTTTGAAAAAAAAAAAAAAAATGGGTTTTTGTACAGACCACATTCAAAATTCATGGATCTCACATTAGGTTTTATTTCTTATGCTTTATTTCAGTTTAAAACTACAGTCGTTCACCATTTAAAACAAATGTCAAGTAACAAGATATGCAAAGAATATATAAAATAGTAATAATGTAAAATATTATAATCATTAAACATGTGATACTTCTAATTATTAATTCTGAGTCTAATCAGTAGTATAATAAAATATATTCCATATTTTTTTCAAAACAATTATAACAATTCTGGTCAAAAGAAGACGTATAAAGCTGTCTCATCTGTGTTTCGTGTAGGACTTTCAAAGCACTTTCTTCAGTTATCTTTAAAATAACACAGCATGGTAGGTATGGGAATCTTTACTATTTTTATTTTGTGTATCTGGAAAGTAAAGCTAACAAGGTTAGTTAACCGGAATAAGGTTATTAACTAATTAGTAAAAAAGTTGTGAAAAACTCAAGATGTGAAAACTCAAGGTTTTTAAAGTACCTTTTATTAATAAACCATATTACTATGCAAGCCATTCTTTGGTAGTTATAAACACATTCCTTCATAAATAAAACTATAAAATATAGATAACTCATAAACATAAGAATCTTCAGAATTTGTTAATTCATATTAATGTAACTATTCATAGAAGCTTAAAGATCTAGTGTTTAAAAGCTGAGAATCCTCTTGTTGCTCTTCTCAGATTACTGAGAATACATATTACAAAATATTAGACACTCCCCCGCAAAATCACAAAGATCATCTTGTAGACTTTATCAAAACTAAAATAATTGATTACTAATATTTAATTATCTGCATACTTTATATTCGTACTAAGTCAATCTGTAAAGAAATGGCCCTGATATCAACAATAACAAAAATGACAATATATGAGTTTTGCTAACAAAAAAATGTCTATTTTGTAAAATAAACATTTTTAATAATTCATATACATTTTAGTGAATTCCTTTTTTAATTTCTGAATGCTCTTCAATTATAAAAGCTTGTATATTATAAAAGAGAAGGAATGTGCAAGTAAAAATCAATAGTAATAAAAATACTTTCTTTTTAAAAAATGAAATTGAGCATATACACTAATTCTTAGAAGAGTTTTTTATTAAAGATAATATGTAATGGAACAGTTACTTAAAATACTCAATGACTTAACAAATTGGCTCCCATACTAAGCTCTCAAATTCAGTTGTTTTATTAAAAATTAAATGGAAAAGCTCATATGAAAATTTAAAAGGAAACAAAACCACAATGCCTTGATCTATGCTTAATAAAGCCCTAACCAAGCCATCCCTGTTACACATATATAAAATTTTTATTTATCAAAGATTAAGATAAAATCTTAATTGATAGTATACTATTCTATATTCCAAGGACGGTTTTATTTTACGTGCTGGCTATCAATTTGCAAGTCCAAGCACATAATTGAAAAGAAGCACTTGTTGTCAAAAACAAACTACAGAAATCAAAATGAAAAATGAAAAATTCTTTTGAGCTTATTGTTGAAAAATACATGAGATCTCAATGTCAGTATTGAGAACAAGCCACAAGATGGTGATTTAATTGCCAACTTGTATTTCTCCCAAAGCAAGTGTCAGATTTATATAATTTACTGTACTTGAAAATGTGAAATTACTAACCATTCCTTTAGCCATGCTATCAAATCAGGCTCTGGGGAAGAAAAAAAAAAAGAGGTTTCTCTTAAGATGCGCAGTATTTATGGTTTAAGATCAGATCTTATTCTACTCTCTATATTGCATTTTCCTTTAACAGGAAAACCTTACAGATAATCGGTGGCCATAAAGTAACATTTTAAAAAGGTAAGAGACACTTGGAGCACAAGCACAATTAATAGCACCAATGAAAGATGGAATGAAGGAACCTCCTGTGTATGGATTAGTGGGCACAGAAGTCCACTTCAGAAAAATCACCACCTATAATTTGACACAAATAATAATATCTACCCAGAAAAGGCTCACGATTGAGTTCCATGTGCCCTCATGGAGAAAATTACTTCTGATTGAGGCCACTTGGCAGACAAGTGTAAGGAAATCTGAATTTCAGCTCTTCAATTGCCTCTGATTTATAGATATCCAAACATAGTCACCAGAATTAATAGTCTCAATGTTTATAAATATAAATATTTACCTCACTTTAAAATGCTCAAAATTAGTCATACATCCTAAAGCTACGAATACAACAGTGCTCTATGCCGGGTCCACAACACTGTTACTCAATTCTCAGACTGAGTAGCCATCCTTTCATATTTTATACAGGACGAATGATAAAGATTACTGGGAGATTCTGGGCGGGAGGCGGGGGGGTGCAAAGGAACGCTCCCATTTTCAGAAAGGGAGACAGCTGGGTACATGGGAACCACTTGAACTGACCGCAGCTGCCCTTGTCCTGTTGAGATAAAGCTGAAGCAAGGCTGTACAGATTCACAACACCGGACAAGACTGATGGCCGCCAAAGTAGGGTGAAGCCTTTCATTTAGCCAGTACCAATAGCTACAGTGTAAAAGCTGGGCCTACACGTAGGAGAATTTTTCATGTGGTGGTTGTTTCAATGATCTGGAATTGGCAAAGGACAAATGCGACGTTCAAGATGAAGTAGTACACCATATACAGTGGTAGCATGAGCGTTGAAAAGAAATGAAAATAAAGAATTGGATTTGTGTGGTTAAGAAGCAGTTCAAGGAGTTCTTACTCCCCAGAACTTGCAAGCATATACAAGTTAATAAATGAATTGATGAGAAAATCTGTGCTAAAATTTCAGGTGGTTAAAGAAATCCCTGACACCCATCCATAGCCACTCACTGGAGCAAAAGCCAGAAGGGAAAAAATATAAAAGATGTATGAGAATTCAGAAGAAAGAGTATTAAAATAAGCAATACAATGAGGACATGGAAGAAATGATAAAGATGAGCATACTAAGTATTCAATCAAATATTCGTGTCTTTCAACCTATGTTGTCTCCATAAATAACTTCCTCCCTTGGTAGCCTACTATAAACTAGTCCCACCCTCACCCTTCATATCAGATTCTCTGTGTTCATATAAATTCAAAGCACTTCAGAATGAGGCACCCAAGAAAGAAATTAAATTCTACAGAAATTAATATACACTGTCAAGTAGGAAGAGGGGGAAAAAAATACCAAATTCTATGGTTCTGATGCAATATCCCCCAAAAGGGGTCCTTTCTCTTAAGCACTCACTGGCATTAATTTATTATAAATCATTTTAGTTAGGTTTTGCATGCCTTTTGACTTAAATAACTCAAACACTTTGTCATAATGGAACTATAGAGAGCATTCAATCTCCTCTCCATGCATTAATATTCTAAACATTCTAGAGGCTGCACAAGACTAGCCACCTAGCAAAATGAGACTGTTTCAGCATACTGGGCAGCCTTGATTGCAACTGACAGGTGGGAAGAAAGTCACACTAAAATATTATCATTCCCAATAATTACAATAATCCATCAAGGCGTGCTCAGAAATTCTGCTAGGTGAATTTCCCCGAAAACACAGAAATATTTCCAAACCTTTTTATTCCCGTGCTTCTTAATCTGTGCCATTTCAGATCATTTTTATATCGAAGAGCATTATTAATATTAATACTTCCATCACAAACTTGGTATCATTTTACTCATGCACAGAACAAAGAATACATACCAATGGAATAAATTTCTCAAAATCTTAATAAAGTAATGAAAATAAAAATGGTGATGTTGTCCCCAGTATCCAGCTCATGTTCCAGGCTCCTTCAAAGTCATTTGCAAAAGATCTACTCAGACAAAGGAATGAGAAGGTATGTAAAACCTTCTAATGAAGATAAAACAATAGGGATCCTCAAGTCTGACAATTTAAGCAAATATCATGCTTTAATTATTACATAATAATGGCTCCATATTTATCATGCGTTGCTACCTTTGCAAAGGTAAATATGATAATATAAACTAGGGACAAATTCTGGTTCACATTTCTTATGTAATACACAAATATGTCAAAACTCTATACAAGTGTGCTGTATTTTAATAGACAGGTAAAAGGAGTTAAAACAGAACTTTCCATTCTAAACTCATGTAACATTTTTCTAGATGTGATGGAAATGAGGCACTGAACTGTTATTTAAATTGGATACCCTGTTACCTAATACTCTGAATTCTAGCCTCATATTTCTTTGTTAACTTCAGATGGTATTAATAAAATATACAATATATAAAGCCCTCCAATAGTTAAGATTTTTAGTTTCATATTCTATTTATTCATTTAGAAATAGAAAACAAAAATTCCTCTAAAATAAAAAGCAGAAATACTCAAAATGGTGCCCCTCCCATCTCATTATGGAGTAGGAACATTTGTATCTTTAGAATATTAATGTAGTTTTACTAATTTCATCCGGGGCATAATCTGTGGCTCTTAGTAGTGCCTCTCAGAGTTTTCAGCTGCAACACTCAGACTTCCTTACGAATCATTACCCTGTAGGCACACCACAAAATGCTTCTCACTTGGTTCCTATTACATTTGTCTCATGCATATCCCACAGAGCCGTTTAATGAGAAGGGGCGAAGAAGAAGGATGCTCTTTGGACAGTGCAAATCCATACTAACTCATGTAATTGAGCTTAACAGCAAGAATAAAACCTTATTTCTCTAGTCTGAAAAAGTAGTATTTTAAACGAGCAAGTTCTTCCTGCAGTCACTCACTTTTAACAATAGTTGCATCAGGGGATCTGGTAGGAAGGAAACATTTTTATTAATTTTTCTCTTATCTGCCAGAAGAATGTTGATTTTTTTCATTTGCGTTTGTTGCCTGCAGGTAGCAGACCAGAGAATCATATAGTAGAAATTCTTCTTTTTGATTAATTTCTTTCCATGTGTTATGTTATTTCTTATATATAATTGATTTTGGGCTTTGCTCATAGCTGCACATCTTTTTTATATCTGTACCAACTGCTGTCCTTCAATCTAGAAAGTTGAAGGAAATTACCTGAATTTTGTTAAGTTTATTAAAAATGAGATCTGTGCATACTTAAATTGAGTTTTGAAATGTTAATGCAAAAAAAAAGATATTAGAGAATTTTTAATGGAGGTTTGAATTTGACCATATTCCATTGTAAAAAGGGAAGGGAAGGGGGTCGGGTTTTATTCAAATTATTTCTTTAGGGGGGAAAATGAACTCTTTGATTATATAAAAATAGAGTGATATTCTTTGCTACAATGTCCTTGGCCATTTTCATACATGGCAGTAGTAACACTTCTTATATATAAATCTTAAAATAACTTATTCTTTAAATGTTTTTCCTCTAAAATGCTTTGTTTAGGAATCCTTCAAATTAAATAATGCTAACAAGAAAATAGCAATTTTGTTTAGAACATACATAAATCTAGCAAGCAGCAACTAATCTTACATAGCAGATTTAAACACTGATATCACAGGAAAAATAAAGTCAGTTGAGGAAATACAGACAAATTTGAACTAGACTCTCTAATGACTAATTTACTCTCAGGAAGTAACTCAGGCATTGAAAAAATTCCGTTCATTAGTAAATGCCTTGTGCATTGACCCAAGAAATTACTGACAGTGATGGCACTGAAATTCAAATATTTTGTAATCAGGTCTCAGTCCAGAGCCCCATAAAGCTATTCTTGATTTATTAAGCTGGCAACCCTATCATAAAGAAATATGAAAGTATATTCATTACTAAAACTTATATTTTATATGATGATGATGTATTTCAATACTAAAATTCCTCTAGCTGGTAATAAGTACAAAAGATGAAAGGCTTGTATGTTATTTTGTTCTCTCTTTAGAGACTTTCATGTATTCATTCATTCATTCATTCATTCTTTATTTAACTGTATTTATTGAGAGTAAAGAACCTGGCAGGCATTCTGTTAGGTACTAGAACAACAGCAGTGTACCAAATGGATATCCCAAGCCCAAAGGAAATAGATAATCTAGCTAAGGAGACAAACTTTATACATATTAGGCATGACATTTATATATATGTGTATATATACATGTGTGTATATATACATATATACACACATATATATATTTTATATACATATATATATATATATTTTAAAGATACTCCATTTTAACATAGGGAGGGCAGGAAAGGCTTCTTAGATACACTAAATTCTAGTCCTGCGTTTTTATTATTTCCCCTGTTATAAGTCTATCTTACCTACATTTGCCACTAGAAGCAGCAACTATGGTACCTTGCATTTAGCCATGGCAATTATCATAATACTTACTCAAATAAGTATTTTTTCATTTGAATTTAACTGTAATAATTGAAGACTAAATCAAGGAGAGATAACACGCGACGATTTTTTTTTTTTAAGTCTAAACACATAGCTTTAAGTTTATTATTATTTGTATTGTTGGAGCAAGTTTATTCCACTCAACAGTGTGAAATCCATGGATTGCTCCTGGTTATTCAAAGTGGGTACCACTTACCCTCAGACTGCCAGAACTTTGTTCAGGGAAGTGGGATCAGGCAAAGAGGAATTTTTTCCCCAAAGTCAACATCATTATCACAACAAAACTTCAGGTGTTACCCAGAATACGATTATAGTAATTAGATTTTTAAGGTACTAGGTATGAGCAAGAAATGAAAGGATTTGAACCTATCCACAGAAACTCACATACATGATATGTGGCAGAGAAATATTTATAAAGTGAATTAATCCAAACATAACTTTATAGACTTGTACATAAAAACATACATTTTCTTTACAAATTCCAAAGGACCATGAAAATATAGCTAGTCTTCTTATCTAACAAAACTAAATTCTGCAAACTAGTTGATAACATCCTACATAGTTATTTAACAAAGTTAAATTAGTATAAGCAAAAGAGATGTTATTTTAAAAATTATTTTATTTAAATAGATAAAAAAACAGGAAAACAAGCGATATATAGATGTAGTCTCTTGACTCTAGAATACACATTTCTTTTTCCAGAGCGAATTAAAGACAACATATTTGTTGACTTAAAAAAAGTCAATAATAATAACAGAATCACTAGCCAAATAATGAATGCTAAGCAAAGAACTCTGATGACTAACTTTCGTAAGCAATTTCGTAAGACAAATTTCATGAATCAAGCATGGTCCTTAAAAACATTCAGTATGCATTTCTTTGTCTCATATGCAACATATTTGTCTTACGTGAAAACATTCTGTATGCATATTGCTATACGCAGGAAATGAAGGAAAATTATCAATTTACTGCAAAGATTTTGGGGAAAAAATTTAGAGGAGAGAATCAACAAAAATATTTGCATCAGGTTTTCGTTACTGTCTATAAACTTGTTTTCTTCTTAACTAATAAAATTCTAATCTAACCCTCATCTCATCAAATAGATTAATTTCTATTTTCCAATCCTTCATTTTAATAATACCCTTTCCGACGCTGCCTTGTTAAAATGATTCTTTACATGTGCAATTAATTATTGATTGAACCTCCTGGAACAAAAATGTTTTTTTAAATAACTACTCTCACAATGATGCCTGACTTCATTGGTTTATCACGTTTGTCAGCAAACAGTGGTTCTCCAGTGTTATTCCTGGACTAGCAGCATTAGCATTGAGAACATTGTTAGAAATTCAAAATTCATTATCTGAGTCACCACAGATCTGATTTCAGAAGCAGTGAGGGCGGGGCCCAGGGATCTGTGTTTTAACAAACCCTGCAGGTGATTCTGACACATGGTCAAGTTTGAGAATAACTATGCAAGAATATAAATGTTATATAGAAGTTACTTTGTAACAGCACAAATTATATTTATTATTGTCACATATGAGACACACTACCTTGCAATATTTAGCAGTTAACAGGCTCCATGCCTCAACTATGAATAGACACCTTGTGTACTGCAGTTGATGGTCTGTGATCCAACTACTTTTCACCTGGAAAACACAATGTAGTCACTCCTGATCAGTGGCAGGTTAGGTTTACTTTTTATTATAGTGCTGGTTAATCATTCTCCAAAATCCTGCCAGAGCCCAGCAAGCTCTCAAACCACATTGTTACAAATGATTCTGGAATGGCATGGAATACACTGTAACCACTTCAGGCTGACCCCAAATGTTACTTCTCCATACCTTTCCAGGAGTCCTGGATGATGCAAACAATTGATCAGGGAGCTGTTTTACTAAAGAACCTTCATACATGTCTGGCTACGGTATAGAAAGAAAGTCTTTATACAAATGGGACAGCATCACCAGTTTTTACAATTACATGGTGCTGTTTGAGTCACTTAAAGGCCAAGACCTTCAAACAATACAGTGTTCTCCTCATCCTCCTCTTTTGAGGATCTAGTATTTCATGAGACAGGGAGGGTGCTCTGCCCAGCCAGAGGGAGCTGGTTAATCAATCAGTGACAATCAGTGTGAAGCCGGAGTTCCCAGCCAGATCACACATTTGTTCCTCCCATCATGCCTCGCTCCAACCCCTTATTATAATCAGGCGGGTGAACAAACCAAGTGTGGTCTCTGGGACTTTATGGAGCAACACCATGGCCAACCTTCATCGTTAACCCACACATGCGGCTCACAAAACTGCATGTCCTGGCACCACCACCTTTAACCAAATAGTCAAAGTGAGGGCAACTACAGAAATCCGTTCCATTTTTCACAAATAGGTGTGGCCTCCTGCTCCTGGAATGCGGCCAATTTGGCCCTCTGTTTGGGGTTGACACAGTAAATAATGATGAATATTCTTCCCAAGCCTGTACAGTCCTGCACACATGTTCTTTGCACAGCCAGAAAAAAAGTCCTCACACAAAACAAAGCATTGTTGTGGATCCTGCGTATTGGTTGGAATCAGAACTTTATAAGAATTTCCCTAATTTCACAGGTGTATGTGTCATTTTTGCAAATTTCCATTCCGGCAGATCTCTTTCATCTTGGAGGGAATGAAAAAAACCTCCCGCAGATCTGTAGTTGCAAAACCCTAACAAGACGAAGGGGGCTTTGTGTGTGGAGGTAAAACCAAAATCAACATGTTTACTCCGCTCTAATTGTGACATGCCCTGGGATGCACATCAAAAGGGCACTTTATAACAAGTATTCTATGGTGTCATTAAACCACCATCAAGGTACCTCGATTCAGTACCTGTGAACATCTCAAGAGGCCCCAGAAAGCACTTCCCCATAAAACATAGCTTCAAAAAGACTTTTACTTTATACTAGCACATTAAAAGACTGTCTAAAGACACCGAGGCACTTGATATAGCTATATTTTTAAGAACACTTACTCTCTGGAGAATTAGGAGAGCAGGTAGGGTGCCAGTGATAACAAAGCTGGCTTATCCACACTGCTCCAGCAGTCACAACCTGGAGGAAGCATCTAAGGAGCTCTTAAAAAGAAAATGTCCTCCGCCTTATTGGCAACAACGCCTACAACAGAATAAAAGCAAGCACCTTTCCAGGCAGAAGTTATAGGGTAAGGCAGAAGGTGGAAGGCTCACATAAATGCACTCTCCTGTGCTGCTGCAGCACTGCAATATCTGAGTCATAAACCCTGCGACAGCTGCCACGAGGCACCTTCCTATGCACTTCTGGCATAAGCGTCTCTGTGGCATCGGATATGGGAAGAAAAACAGGCTTGGTATCTTCTCTTCAAATTAAGTAGAATTTCATTTTCTCCTTTAAACTGTCGGAGTAAACATGCATTTCCTAATTATATTGAAGGTGGTTAAGTTATGAGGGTCTTATATCAATGGTGATGAGATAGCTATACTTAATGAAAACCTAGAAAGTGTCTCACCCCAACCACCCTCTCATTTGACACAAAGAAATACACATCTCTTCCCTCCAAATAGAAAAACCAGCATATCAGACTGATCACGATTTACCTACTATTCAGTGCAAGGCAATAAACACAGGGAAATTTTCACCTGAAGAATATTTAATTCACATTGCTCTTGAATCCATGCTTTCTAACTTTCATAAACAAATACATCTAATTTGAAAAATCTGGAAATACATGTTTTTCAATAAAGATTTGCCTTAAACATGAATTAACGTTTCTTCAGATTGTTTTTGGTTTGCTTTTTTTATTTTGTTTTTCTATTGACCCATTACTACTTACAACTAGTCTAGTCAGCATGAAGCAAAATATATGAATGATTTTTATATGAATAATCTTTTCCTACTTCAGATATTTTCCTGCCATTGTTCAGAAAATTATTCTGCCAGCCCACACTCCCTGCTTTATATACCTAGAATATTTTATTTTTGACTTGGAAAAATATAAACAAGTAAATCATACCAGAAAATGCAAGAAATTAAATCAAAGAATAGATGTCATTTACTGTTAACTAAAGCATGCAATCTGATTCTCCCCTCTAGCTATTATTACCCTATGCTTTCTGATAGCAAAAAGAAAGAAAGAATTTACCTGTCACCCAGCACCATCTTCCCTAGTCCAGCATTCTATCTTAGACTCAGGCTAACATTTGGCTCCAGTATCAAAGAGGTAAAAAAAAAGTTTGTAAAAACATACCGATTCCCTTTGCATTTGCAGAGGGAAATCACGGTACCTGACGTTGATTCTGCCATTTTTCTCTTTGTCCTGTCTTAGTCACTAACCTCTATTTTAATAGGGACCACATATAGTGCGAATTAGATTCATGCTGAAGGTTTGATAAAAATGCAGACTTTCAAGCCCCAATCCCAAAGATTCCACAGCTCTGGAATAGGATCCAGGAAACAGCATTCTAATCCTGCACCCCAACTTATTCTAACACTGATCTGTGTTCCAAACCTATGGGAAGAGGAGAGTGACACAGATATAAGCTACGTCATTCCTAAAAAAACGTGAGAGGCAAGATAAGAGTGGATGATCATGTCTCACCAGTAAACCCATGAGGTCACTTTCTTCCTCTATGCTTTAGTTCTACTTTGCTGAAGAACACTCTGTCCTGCATTGGGGACGATGGTGTACACACTGACAGAAAATTAGACTCACTAATTCATAGTATCGTTTTCTATGAGGCCTCCTTTCCATCTCTGAAGAGACACACAATGTCAGTTTGGCCATTTATTTTATCCATTGCACTTGAGAATTATTCATGCACCATATGGAGATTTGGCTCATGGTGAAGGGGGAAATTCCATTCCATCAAGCTTCCCAGAGCTCTTGGGAGAGTTAACTGTAACACAACTGAGGCAGTTCTAAATTAGGTTGTGGAAATCGTTACTTTTTTCTTTGTTTTCAGTTTTGTTTTTAAAATATGTGGTTGCCTATGAAGAATTACAGTGAGGGACCCAAGGGTGGGGGTAGGGGTGGTCAGGTAGATCTGATCTTTTTATGAGCTGTTGGTGAGTGGAGGATCTAAAATGTTTTTAAGAAATCTGCCAGGATTCCAAACACAGCTACTGAAAATTTCAAAAACTCTTTGAAAAATTCAGATTCACACTGTGCTGACTTAAATATTTTAACAGCAACCTGTCTTGTTACTATATACAAGGCATAGTAACATCTTGTGTATTTAGGAATAAGGCATCAAGAAAGAAAATAATATGACAGATCACTAACTCAACCTAAAGCTTAAATAAATTTAAAACAAACAGGGGGAAAGAGGAAATTAATCTGTTTGGATAAAAAGCTTTCTATAATCGGTTAGATAGTAAAATCTATTTTCTACAATACAGAACTGCACTTCTAAGAATATGTTTGAGAGAATGAAGACACAAAGCCACTCCTTTAAAAATCCCATAAATTGGCTGATGCAACAATAGTGCACAAGGAAAAAGAAAGAGCATATTCCTGACCATGGAAAGAACCTGCTTATCCTTCAGCTTCTAAACCATTTAACTCTTCTCTGGACTCTATCATTTTCTATCATCTGCGGTAAGAACCCCAGGGCCTACGGCCAAATCTGCATTTTTATTAATAACCACAAAAGTCCCTTAGAATGACTGGCCTTCCACACGGGTCTCAATTTTGGTTCCTTTGCAATGCCAGGGAAATCACAAATCTCACCAGGAACTCTCACTGATAAGGAGAAAACGTCATGAACTGAGTGTCTTGGCTCCTGGCCAAGGACCATTCAACACACCCACTCATGTGGTCCTGGCTCTGCCATCTTCAATTCTGAGAAGGAAAAAGAACCAACGACCAGGACAAAGCTGAGAAGGATGACACAAATTCTAAATTGTGCTGATCTTCTTTTTGTACAGCCTAACTGGATCTGTTATTTCAATATGTTAAAAATATATAAATTAAGAGACCCTAGGAGTTGAGGGTGAGAGATGGGGGAGAAATTTGGAACATAAGACAAACAATATGCTAATGACTAAGAAAGGAAAGCCTTTTCTGTCTCCTCAGAAATATATTTCTTTATAAGATGCAATAATATTTTTAAAAATATACTTCATGTTTTCAGTCAGATTTCAAAGACATTCTTTAAAATAAGCTAAACATATACTAAGAAAAGACAGTTACAATAAAATCACAATAAAAAATAAAAAGTATAATGATAAGCAATAATACATAGCAGACCTGATGGTCCAGAAAAATTGAATTAGTGATACTCATGACAAATGAAGAGAAACCACATAAGAATTCAAGGTAATAAAAAACAGTTAAAAAGATAAGAGGTGGGAAAGAAACACCAGAGAAGACTGGTTATGGAATACAACCCACTAATAATAGATAGTCATAAATTTAAGTAAACTGAGGAAATGATGAATTGGCAATATGTATAATATTAAAAATGTTGCATATTAAGCATGTCTAGACTTGAACAAAGCCCCTATATTTGAGATTAAGGAAAATAATCAAAATCGATACCAAATTCATCCTTGTCATATTTTTAAAGAGCATTAGTAAAGAATCATCTTTTTTACCGCAAGTCCACCTTCTCTCACCAAAGGTATCAACTCTGCAAAAGTAGATTTCCAAAAAAACAAACCCATACATACATGCATACATACATACTTCATACATAGCTAGCAAAAAGCAGAAGGGAAAGCTAGCATAACCTTACAGGGAAAAGCTGTGAAAGACATTATATTCAGTTAACTCTACAATTTATATGTGATATTGACCAAAACAGTGCCAGATCTGCTGGGCCTTACAAAGTACATTGTAAAATATCATTTCTACAGACCTTATTAAAAAATGTTCTCTCAATTTCAGGGAGATGAATTATTAGCCATTAAGAACAGCAAAACTGTGCTTAAAAATATTTTTCAGGGAACACTGAAATTTGCTAAATATAGAAAGATACTTTTTAAAAATGTAAATTACAAATAAAAGAAGTTTGATTCTAATGAGTCTAAATGCTTGTTTAAATTAAGGTAATAGAATACAATATTAGAAAATGTATTTTAAAACAAGAATTAAATTTTACAATGGTTATCAAACATCAAACATAGATTAATAGAGAACAGGGAAGTAGGGTTGAAAAGAAGTCAAAACACCCAATTTTCATTCCTCTCTAAAAGAGGGCTAAATTATTTTGGTTTCATAATTAAACCATTTTTTTTTAAATGGGTAATACTTCAAGATAACATTTAGTAGGCTTTCTACCTTCCGTATGTTTAAAGATATTAAAACCAATCAATAATATTAATAATATATTCAAAAAATACAAAGTTAGAATACAATCATTAGGAACACAAAAACAGAATGCAGTATCTAACATGACAGTAACTGAACAAGTTTATAATTGGAATGAAAAACAAAAACATTCATTTTTTTCATTGAACATTTAAAAATGTTAAAGATGCTACCACATGAAAACATAGGCAAATATTTATTAGTCAGCATAAAGGAAAATACAGGAATGCTGGCAATATTAGTATCACACAAAATTTAAGGAATTACAAATAAAGTTATGGGATACTGATTTTAAAAAATCAGTAGCAATACCAATTAGTAGAAAACATCCACAAACCATTATCATAATGCCATACATTGAGAAATAAAAAAATAGAGAATTTGAATAACAAAATACAACCTATATGTACAAAATTAGATGTTAGATACCATTATGTTTCCTATTAAAAAATAAATCTTAATTAAGAATTCATAAAATATATACTCTCACCAAATATTAGGTATTTCAATAGTTTCTAAAAAGTAAATATATTACAAAGCAATACAATTAGAAATTATATGTAATGTGAAAATAACTTAGAATTTTTCTTAAAAATAACTTTTTGAAAGAATAAGTGATGTGGTTTTGGTAGTTTTATGTTCAAACGCTAGCTTCCTCTATTACTGGTTTTCTGACTTCAGAGTGCCTAGGAAAGGCAGCAAAATGACCAGTAAGAACTCCAGTGATATGCATAAGATTTCCTGAAAGCAAATGATGAAACACATATGGAATGTCATGACAGGAATACACAAAATCATTTCAGAGCATCCAAATGTTTCAGAGGAGACAGGCCCAGAGATTCTTTGTGAAAAATGAGGGGAAACTGAATAAGAATCGATACCGCCTTTATTTTGCACCCCTATGTTTATTGCAGTTCTATTCACAATAGCCAAGACATGGAAACAACCGAAATGCCGATCGGTAGATGACTGGGTTAAGAAACTGTGGTACATTTACACAATGGAGTATTCCTTGGCCATAAAGAAGAATGAAATCTTACCATTTGCAACAATATGGATGGACCTAGAGAACTTTATACTAAGTGAAGTAAGTCAGACAGAGAAAGACAAATAGCAGATGATCTCACTTACATGTGGAATCTAAAGAACAGAATAAATGAACAAACTAATCAGAAACAGACTCAGAGATAATAGAGAAAAAACTGAGGTTTGCTAGATGGGAGGGGCATGGGGATGAAGGAGAAGGTGAGGGAATTAGAAAGCACAACCAGTAACCACTAGATTGCCACAGGGATACGAAAGACAGTTTGGGGAATATAATCGATACTGTTGTAAAGATTTTGTAGGGTGTCAGATGGGCACCTGTCTTATTAAGGAAACCACATTGTGGACGGTGTAGATGCCTGACCACTGCACTGTACACCTAAAGCTGAAGCTGAATAATAATGAATGTCAACTATAATTTAATATATATATATATGGTCACAGGATGTGGAGTACAGCATAGGGAATAGAGCCAACAGAATTATAACAGCTCTATACGATGTCAGAGGGGTAGTAGATTGGGGAAGGGGGTTGTCACTTTGTGAGGGGTATAAATGTCTAACTATTACATTGTTTTGTACACCCGAAACTATTAAAAAAAATTTAAAAAGTAAAAACAACAACAACAAAAACAAAGTAATAACCTTTAGGAATTTATTAAATAGTAAACACAAGTAAATAAAATTTGAAGAGAAAATACAATAAAACAGATTTTTTAAAAATGAGCAGAGCATTATACTAATAAAATTAAAAATACAGTAAAAATGCAAGATTTCCCTTCAAAAAGCTACTAAATTTTAAAAAATCAAAGTAAAATACCTAAATTGAAACATGGTTAAAGGACAAATCAAAAACACATATTATACAATTTCAAAAATTAAAAACTCCTCGGATTAATTTAATCCATAAATATATATGACATTGAGAAAAACATCAAAAAATTTAATGAGAGACAAAAATAACTTGTTTTATAAATGTGGCTACATAGCGCAATCTTAGAAGTAGTAATCAAATATTATAAAGATGCCAATAATTCTCAAAGTAGTTTAACTATATAATGGTATTCTTTTTAAAAATCCTTGGATAATCGTTAGGCATTTCAAAAATATGAATTTAAAGAGCAATGCTGTTAGAACTTTCTGTAATAATGAAAATATTCTATCATTCTGCACTGTCTGATATGGTAGCCACTCACCCCATGTGCCTATTTTGAGCACTTGAAATTGGGCTGACATGACTGAGAAACAGAATTTTCATTTTATTTAACATTAACATAAATTTATATTTAGATATTCATATATGGCTAGTGACAACCATGTTGGAGTGCAGCTCTAGAACATTGAGAGGAATACACAGTTAAGAGTTGCAAACAAATATTATAGTCCAACCCAAATGCATACCAGGAGTACAAATATTCCAGACATGAGATAAAATCAGAACAATAAAAACATTATCTAGTACCATGACCGTGGTAGTAAAATAAACATTTAGAAACAGATTATCATTTGTAAGAATTTAGTAAGGACATTTTTCAATAGAAAGGGAAGACTAATAAATTAATTAAGTTGAAGTAACTAGTTAGCAATTTAGAAAGAAAAATCAATTTAGGCCATTATCTCCCATAATTTAAAAAATCAGTTTCAGGTTCTTTTCTCAAGAAGTATACCAAAAAACAATGACAGTAAGAAACAGAAGTGGTGATCAATCAAACCTTTGCATGGGGAATGATATTTTAGACACAGTGAAAGAAATTACAAGGCATTAAATAAGTGGACTCAAATCTACATAAAAAAAAGCAAATAAATAAGGCAGCATAAATCTAAATATAGAGCTTTTTTTCATGTCAAAATATCAAAAAATATATGTAAAAATACAACATAAGGGGAAATATTTTAGCAAATAATTTAGATAACATGTTAATGCTTTATAATAATTATTAAACTGTTCAATAATATTTTGAGACACCTGCTCTGTGCTTGCCAGGTCTTATGCTAGGTGGAGGGTACGCATGGTGAATATAGGTGACAACATTCCTACACTCATGGTGATTAGATTTAGTGGGACAACAGTAATTAAACCATTTTTAAACAGTTTTCTCAAGTCCCAGAGTGAGGAGTCATAGTTGATGCCTCTTTTTCCCTCTCTCATGCAACAAATTTATCAGCAAGTCTTTAAAGCTCTACCTCCGAAACATAACCCAACTGACAGCTTCACACCATCTCCACTTCTGTGTCCCTAGTTGAAGCCACCTTTCTCACCAGGGCTAACGCAGTGGCCAGCCTCTAATCTCCAGGAACCCACTCCAACCTCTCCTACAGGCAGGCCATTCCTTGTCATGGGGATACAAATTACATCTTGTTACTCCTCTGCTTTTATGTGTTCTATCTGTACTTAGGATGAAGGCCAAAATCTATATCATGGCCCACAAAATCCTACAAAAGGGCCAGCTGGAAGTTGGCTTCACTAAGTTCTTTGAGATAAACTCGAAGTCCTTGCTCCCTCTTTCCCTCCCTCCCTGGATCCTGGAACATCAGCCCTCTTCTATTCTCTCAAAAGCCAAAGCTTGTTCCCAATTCAGGGTCTATGCACTTATTTTTTCCTCCACCTGGAACACTCCACCGCTCTGATTCAGGTCACCCGTGAGGTTTGAGCTCAAATATCCCCTCCTCAGAGGGCTTCGCTGCCTCACCCACTCTGACCCCCCCACCCCCTTGACCCCCCATCTCAGCATGTTTTCTATTGTGAAGGCTCTGGAGAAACTCGTTCTCTTACACAAGTGGTGCCAGTGATGCATATACAAACCTGAGATTATTCCCAAGATTTGACATGGGATCGCCATGTCTAGAAATCTCTACAAATTAAATAGTCCAAAACATGCTCATTTAAATGTCATTGTTAATATTGATATATTTTAAAACCACAAATGTTCCAAATGAAAAAGTGTAGAGATTCAGAGTTTGGGCACTGGAGACACATAATCCAGATAACATCAGCTTAAAATTTGCTTTACCAATTACTAATTATGTGATGTGAGCAAGTTAACCTAATCGAAGTCCCAGTGTTGTTGTTTCTTTAATCTGTAAAATTAAGACAATAACTGAACATGCAGCATAGAATTCTAAAGAAGGCCAAACAATGTAGTTTCATAAGTCTCTTAACTCAGGAGTTCAGTAAATCTGATTTGTCTACTATTGAATAGTAAATGTTAGCTATTAATCCAGTGTGTTTGGGTTCAATTCCTGCCTCCAAAATATTACTTGTTTCACCTTGAATAAGTCTCTTTATATCCCTGCACCTCTTTTTTTCTCATTTGTAATATAGGAATGATAAATGCATTAACAATTGTGAGGTTCTTATAACAATATTTGACTATAAACACTCAAAAAGATTAACTTTTATTAATATTTATGTATTCAAAATGAAACACTATTTAGTCACTAAAATAATGGTTAGAGCTATTTGCCAATATGTTTCCAAAGCTTTAAATGGTTCAAATTCTGAGTCATTAATTCAACTCATGGTTTTTATCCTTAGAAATAGTTGGAGAGCATGACAAAAATCAGTGTTCAGCAAAGTTCATCACAATGTTTGTTGTAAGAAAGAAGTTTTAGAAACAATCTAAATGCTAATACAATTTGGTTTCAAAAACTGTAAATCCATATCATTTAGTGCTGTGCAATTTAAAAAAAAAAACTCTGCTGATGACACAAATGTTCAATATATACTAAATCAAAACAATTAAGCAATACGATCCTATACAGTTAGTTCTAATCAGCTTTAGATCAGAAAACCAAAAAGCTAAGCTTGCCAGAACTGAGCCTAATTATGTTGAGTGAACAAAAAAGCTCTAAGTAAATTTCATGAGCTCTTTCTATTGGAGTTGGTATCCTATATTTTGTGAAGTTTGTCTTCTTTCTTCCCCCTGCCTGGTTATCAAGTTAAAAATATAAAGAAATACATAATTTGAATAGCAGATATGTTTTGGAGTTATATATAACATTTTCCATATATGTTAACAAATGATATTTGTGACCCATGAGTATGTGATGTGGCTGATTAAACTTCTCATTATGGCTCAAAAGTGCTTTAAGTAAACGCAGACAGTACATGTGGTTCTACCACAGTCTATACACACTCACATCTGATTTTCTTCTTTCTTAGGGGAAACCAATTCTTCTGAGGAAAAAAGAAGAGAATTCCTAAACCCACAGTTTGTTGTGTTGATATATCACAAATCACAAGTATGATTCGCTTATATAGTGCAAGAAACTACAGCAAGTTTTACTAAAAGGTAGTAGTTAGAGATCAAGTCTTTACTTCCATGGAACAGAATTGCAGGTGACAGCCATTTCCCGTACTTCAGAGAGTAAAAATTCCTCAGTAGCTCCATTAAGCACTATCATTTTAAAGACAGTTTTTAACATGAAAGAACCATCATAAAAAGAAAGTACAAAATACCATAATCTTATATTATAGCATTAAAATTAATAGTGATCATGAACACATATACTGAGAAACATAAAAATATGATTTTCAACAAAAGCATTACAGCAAAACTGCTTTGCCTGAAGGTAACAAATGTTAGCTTTTTTTTTTTTTCAATCCTGTCGGTTCCAGAATATTTATTAGGTATTTTTAGATAAGGTTATGTTACTTAAGTTATATAATTATAAAATCTGGTACTTCACATCAGATTAAGGCGGTTCCCTTTTATATCCTTAACTTTTTCATTTTGATATGTATCTTTATTATGACATCAATACCTGACACTAATGATTGTTATGCTGGCAAAAGGGAGGAGCAGAAAGAGATAAGATATAAGGAGATGAAACAAGAGTGTAAGAAAAATACAACTAATGAAATGGCAAAAGCAGAGCAGATGATGGGATGGTGATCTGAGCAGTTGGTTGGGGCAGTGTTTGTTCAGAGCTCAAATCAAGACAAAATTCCATTATTTGGGGTTTCATGTGTGTTATTTCTTGAGTATTGCATAATTAACATCAACATTTACTTTAATCAGAATTTCAATAGAAAATTACCTTGTTCTAATGTTACTGGCAACATTCAAAAGCCGCATAATTAATAATACAAATTACTTAACACAAGGCACAAGGACTTTTTTTTATATGAGATGAACAAACTCAATATTCCTATAGTCACTGAAACACAATTATTAGCTATTATTAGCTTTATTTCCTTGACCAGCAGTATCTGCATTTTGTTAGACCTCTAAAAAGCTGTTCTAATGCAAGAATATTGTCAGGAAACTTCCTCATTGCCCTTGAAATGCAACACCAAAAGTAAGCCTGATGAATACACTTTACCTGAAGATATGTATGCCCTCCTCAAATCAACAGATGAAGAATGTCTTTTCCTGATGTCTGAACTAGTCTGCATTCCTCACTTCTGTTATCTAAGGAGGGTCTTTTCCACGTTGAATGTTTCTTGCCTTCAAAGAGCCCTGAGCCTGTTCTTCATTCCCACACCCACCAATGCAATATGGAGAAATCTCAGTGCAGAAATGATAAAAATAAGGATCTCAATTTTCCTCATTTCAAGGACTCAGACTGAGAATAGGCAGAGTGTTCATTCCCACCAGGCCAGAGAATGAAGGGTACCCACACTCTTACCAAGCACGAAACACTAACATTCTTGACAGGCAGCCTAGAAAAACTCAACAGGCACAACAGACATGCATTCATATAATCAATGTTTGCATATTTCCCCATTTCTAATGGAAATCCACATGAACGTTCTCTCTCTCTCTCTCTCTCTCTCTCTCTCTCTCTCTCTCTCTCACACACACACACACACACACACACACACACACACACACACACAGACACACCTCTTTCATTCTTTCTTTGTTTCCTATTATAGGCTAGCTTGACCTGATACCCACTGATTCTGAGAGATACAGGTGAGCATAAGCAGGGAGGCTATAGTAAAAATACAGATATATGGTATTTTGGGATGCCAGAAGAAATAATATAAAATGTGCACCAGTGATGGACATGTAATAGAAAATCATAAGCTTAAACACTTGAAATTATGGAGCTAAAAAAATAATAAGCACTTTAAAGCATTAGTCTCAGAAGTCCTAACGTAGGTGTCACTTGAGAAATAATTAATTGGTTATAGCCTACAACTGAGATGAATAGTCAGTAGACCTTCTTCTGTTGAAATCTTGGCTCTAGCCCGACGAGCTGTCTGACTTTGAGTGAACCTCAGAAATTCTGAGTCTTCATTTCTCATCTACAAAATGGGATAATATCTCATAGTAGTTCTAAGTTACATGTGTTCAATTATGTAATGAGTTTATCATGATGCCTGACATAGCGTAAGGGTTTAAAATCTGTCAACATGTAACATTTGAAATACCTTTATCAATAATCATAGCATGCTTTTGGAAAGATAACAAAAACAAAACCACTGAATGGGGGAAACATAGCAGGAAGATCAACATGGGAAAACCATACCTATTTTGACGTCTTGAAATAAAATACGCACCTAGAAAGAGGAACTGGCTCTGCCAGGGAGTCTCCCTTTAAGAGTTCCAGACCCTTAAGATAATTGCTCTAGATGGTGGGAGAGGTTCCACAATTATTGTAGCTAAAGAGAATTTGATAAAAATGTGGATCCTACCATCTCTGGGGTTATCAGTGTTCAAATGCACTAAGAATTAAAGTATTCCCTTCTTAAAAATGAATATAGTATAAAGGATTTCTAATTAGAGGGGACACATGGTAACACTAAAGATAAACCTCTGTTCCATGAAAACAAAAATAAACTTCCGTTTGAGATTAAAGGAAGGCTCTCCAGGCTCTTTAGGAAATACTGAGAGAAAGTGCAAAATTGAAGGAAGCACAAACATAATGAACATAGACAGAGCAGGGCAGCTTCTGCAGAGGAAGGATTTGGTTGGGCCCTGGGGACATTCTTTGCAAAAACTCTTGCTTCTGTGTCATGGAGATATGTAGGGACTGTAATAGCCTGGACCAGACCCAGTAGAAACAAACTAAAGATGTCTTACCTTCCATAGTGCTCATTTATTTGTGATTTATACTGAATTACAAAGTTCTAGTCACAGACACTACCCAGAGACCACAATGGGAAAAGGACCAGAAAAGGCTGTTTGACACACACACACGATTTCAGAAAATCAAAAAAAACCCTGCATACTGGCACAGAGAAGTCCCTTGTTTCATGATTCCAAATGCTGCTTCATAAGGATAAACTGATTTTAAAATGTTGGAGGCATGAAAAATACTACTCAAAATTCAACTCGTTTCATGCCGCACCCTTTAATTTATTTTATTGCCTCAAGGGTGGAAAAGGCATGTTCTTCACTGTCTGCGAGACAAGAAACAGTGCCAAGCTAATGCTAATGGGAATTCTGTGGCCAGAGCCCACACTCGAAGACATTTGTGCACACTTCAGTTTGGGATTTACCCGCTTTTACAAAAGAGCATAATAATATGCATCCCAGAAGAGACAGCCTTTTTGTTTTCAAGCTATTGTCTGAAACATCGCACCAACTCAGCCCTCTGAGAATATAAAACATCTGAATTAAATTCTGAAAAAGTGCTCTATATGGAACTTTTAATAACATTTTAAAACTCTCAATTTTCAGGTAGTCTTAAAAGAGTAACTTTCTTTGAACCGGAGCTAACGAGTAGCAAATTCCCTAATGAAATAAATAACAGGAGCGGAGCGATAAATTTCCAGAGTAGCCAAGTCCCCAATGAAATAAGTAACACAAGAGGATAGTGACACGTTTCCAGAGAGTTAGCATGTCAGTAAACAGACACATTGGAAGAAACACCTTCCTCTGAACAAAGGCAGCAGAGTGCTCCTGGAAATGCCCGCCTTTGTTTTGCTCTGACCAAAACTCGCCACCCTGCTGGAGCATCTCAAAACGCAACCAGCAGTCAGAGGCATGTTAGGTGTCATTTTCTAAAAATTAAATCTTCAAATTGGTAACTTCCCATTTTAGAGTTAGGAATGGGAAGAATTCTCACATAGACCTAAGATGCTTTTAATTACTATAACTTTCACAAGTATACTGGCATTTTTATTTATTTGTTTGTTTTTATTTTTCAATTACAGCTGCCATTCAGTATTATATTAGTTTCAGGTGTACAGCACAGTGGTTAGACATTTACTAGACTTACTGGGGGATCACTTTGTACACTCCTACTTTAAATGAGCATTTTGTGAATCAACATCCAGAATCTCAAGTACAAAAACACAGGCAGTGAAAATAATCTCACCAAAATTTTCCTTGCACAAATAAATTTCTTCCAAGACTGTCCACAGTGACTACACCATTGCCAACTTACCTTGATGTAAGAGCAAGTGGCTGATTTGTTATAATGTGAAAAATGCTAGGGCTGAAATTTTTGTCTTTGCCTTGTATAGGAAGAAGAGGCCTTCTTCCAAAAATAGTTTTCCTACAGTTGCATGGATAGTATATGAGCATCTTTAATTCCTTTTAAGAGAACAAATTGCTTTTAAGTATCCTCAAAAACTGGGGATTTACCCATTTTAGTGATACATTTCACATTTGAAACTTTAAACAATAATCTTTTCAGTATGCCTCAGTTATTTTCATTAGGCTGCCTTCTGTGCCAGCCTCTTTTCAAAATATTTTATAAATCAGACTTTTCATTAGTTTGAAGAAGGTCTCCCATCTCTCAGTCCATGCCTTTAGAGCAAGCACATCCTAGATAAAGCAGCAACCTTACTTACCCATCATTGATTCTAAGTGTTAAAGGCAGGAAACAGAACTTGTATTTAAGGTAATAAAACAAATTATTTGACACCACAAATGAGCTCCAAAACACAACTAGAAAAGTTAGCCCAATCTCTCATTTAGAAATTGAGGACTGAAGTTCAAAGGGGTGAAGCAATTTGCCTGTTTACATGTTTCAAAAATATGCCTACTGATCCTCTTTGTAATTTGTGTTATTAATTATGCAGCAAATAAAAGTGCTGCTGATGAGATTATAGCAAAGTCGTTTTCAACCAAAATTACAATGATTCAAAACAAACATTACTTTTTTATAGGTATTCTTCTCTCCATCAGATTATATATCATTCATTTTTGTATGTTCCACAATACTCAGACAAGTGTTTCTAGTACACAGTTGGCACTTAACCATTTTTGTGAAATGCTAATGTGTTGTAGCAGGAAGGTACAGAAAGGAAAGTGATATTTCACAAATACATGTGCTATAATGTGGCTTTACCAATGGTCTCTATAATATTATGTAGAAACACTACTATTATTTGCAATTCAGTCACTTGAAAACTATAACTACTTTGCTTAATTTACTATTACTAGTTGTAAGCCATTTTGCAATTCAAGAATTAAGTTTCAAATGAATAAATAAAAGCACTGACTTTAATTCTGTCTTGCTAACCTTTCTGTCTTCAAGAAAAGTTAAACTTTGAAAAGTAAAGATTGTGTTAACATAAAAGCTAGACTGGTAGAGGCAAAATGTGTTAATTTTAAAATGTTAAAAATACCAAAATTCATAATAGGCTTCACACCTTCCTTTTCAAGGTACTTTTAAAAATTGGTCAAAATCCATGTAAGATTATTTTAATATTTTGACAATTCATTGAATATTGTGAATGTGTACAAATTTGGGCAAAAATCCAATTAGTGTTTAGAAGTATTAGTAAATGGGTATCGCTGCTAAACATTTAGGAAAAATAGGTAGAAATAAATTGCACAATATAGATACAAAAGCTTTGACATGAATACCATTTTAAGAAACAACTGAGATGATTTCATACGGAAAAAAACCTTGCCAAATTAATTTAGTCTATGAAAATTTAGAAAATGTAGGATGTGATGACCTATTTTTATTTTGATTGTGATTTCTATTTTCCCTCCAATAACAGTTGGGCTTTTGTTTTTTTTCTAGTACACTGTTTTTTCCATAGCAATATTACTACATTTCAGAACTTCAAAAATCACACTCACGCTAAAGACTACGGCCTACTGTACTTTTACCCCAAATTTACACCAGTTCCGTCAGTATCTTCAATTCCTTGTATCTAAAACTTAGCTCGTGGTCTACTCTGCCCCTCCCATCCCAATCTGCATCTCCTCACATATTTCCAATCCCCCAGGATTTAAGAACTAGCATAAATTTAGAATCCTCCCTGGTATAATTCCTTCCTCATCTATCTTTCCATTTCCATTACTATGACCACACTAGGATTGTGTTGTATAATAATGAATTTGTCTAGTCTTTGTCCTGGGTCCCAGGGAGGGAATTCAAAGCCCTCAGAATGTTCTAAGTGATGGGAGTGTCTTTGTTATTCACAGTGGGCACTTGACCTCCTGGAAGAGGATGGGGCTGCAGACAGTTCCCTCACATGGTCAATGATTCTGTCAATCATGCCTCTGCAATGAAAGTCCAACCAAATCTCTGGGCACAAGACTCAAGTGAGCTTCCTGGTTGGTGGACAAATAGCCGTGGCAGGTGGGTGATGCACGCTGATTCCACGGGGAGAGGACAGGGAAGCTCTACTTTCAGGACCCTCCCAGACCTCGCCTCATATATGTCTTCATTGACTGATATTGATACTTATAATAAAAGTATATTATTGATATTTATAATAGAAGTATAATCCTAAGTATAGTGCTTTCCTGAGTTCTGTGAGTTGTTCTAGTGAATTATCAATCTGAGTGCCTTGTGGAAACCCCCAAATTTGTAGCTCATTTGTCCAAAGTATGGACAGCCTTCAACTTGCAGCTGGCATCTAAAGGGAAGGCAGTCTTGTTGCCCTCAACCTGTGGAGTCTACCCTAACTCCAGGTTATTTAGCGTAAGAACTTAACTGCCATATTGTAGACTGTCAGATAAAATATAGAATATCAATGACATATGAATTTCAGGTAAATAACAAATTTTACCATATAAATATGTCCCGAAATTTCATAGGACATATTTATAGAAAAAATTCATATTGAACTGGGCATCCATTGAAGTGGGTTTTGTTTTTTTTCTAAATCTGACAACCCTACACCCTAAGCCAGACTTACTATTTCTCACCTAGTGATCTTATTTCCCTTCCTTTCTCCAGGCTCTATTGTTCTCTACTTTCAATCACATACGGCTCTTAGATTCTTCTTCTTAAACACAGTTTTGATCATGTACTGCCATGTCCAGAACTTTGAGTAGTTTGTCATTACTTGTATAAATATACACAGATTTGTTAGACTAGCAATCAAAATCATTTACAAAGCACTGGGAACTTTGGAAATTAGTTAGAACTGGGTTCAAATCTTGTCTTCACCACACATCATTTGGGTAAAATTGGAAAACTGATGCCCATGTCCATCAGCTCCCTAGACATGTCCGATTGAGTATCCATCCGATGGTCACTGTAGGTCTCCTCCATGCCCTACGCGTCCCATGCTGACTGTTTTCTTTATAACAACATCACATCTGTTAAGTACACCAGCCAACAGGGTCAGAATATCCATGTTTCTTCCCTCCCTCCATGCCCACACACATACCTGTCACCAAATTCTGTCATTCTGTTTTCTAAATTAACTCTCTCCTCTGCATGTGCAGTGTCTCTTCTTTCATTAGGGCTCTCAACACCTCTTCCCTGGATTACCGTTTAGGTGTACAGTCAGGGTTAAACCAGGAAACAGAAACAACTGAGTAAAGTGGAGGGAATTTATTCTCAGGAATTGAGCATAAAGGTGATAGAAGTAGACAACAATGCAGTCTAGATACTATCAATAGCAAGAAGCCATGACTTTCCCCTGAGTCAGAAATGAGAAACAGTCCCTACTGGAGATGCTTTCATCTCTCCTTTCCCTCTGATAATGGTACTCTTTCCTCCACCCTTACTCCTTGCAAGACATAGTCCACATTGCCACCTTTCTAAACGGCAAATCTGATGTTTATCTCAATGCTGAAAGCTCTCCAGTGGTTTTTCTGCTCTCTGCAGGTCGTCTGCGCTCACCTTTTCTTCAATGGCTATGCTGTACCATGCCCATCGCTCCCCCAAAGCCTCCAGTTCCCTTACATATTCGATTCCCCAACCTGAAATCCCAATCATCCCACATGCTAACACCAGCAAATGCGTTCTCATCTTTCAAGACCTACATTACAAGTCATCTCTGTAATGCCGTCTTCCAAGTTGTGTTTCCCTCTCTCTTGCCAGTTTCCACCCTCTCTCCTTTGCCCTCTCTCCCTTTTCTTTTTCTACTTCCTTCCTTCCTCTTTCTCCTCTTTTATTCTCAAAAATCAAATCAATTGTTACCATGACACTCTATGAAAATCTCTATGTTGGCACTGATTTCCCAGCACTGCAATGTGTGTGTGTGGGTGCATGCGTGCACACAAGCACATGCATGCATGCATATGTATATTTTGGCATGCACTATTCAGTTACCTTCTATCTACATTACCAGGTTGTAGCCTCATGAGGGCAGGAATGTTTATTATATCTCATTTTTTCATCAGCTTAATAGAATAGTTTCTTTAGAGATGTTATGAATGAATTTGATGTGCTCAAATCTTTCTAAGACCGGACAAGTAAAAGCTTAACAAATATTTTATAGAATGTCTCATTACATGAGAAAAACAAATTCTTGATAGAGAAAATGTATTTCTTACATTAGTTTTCTCACGAACGATACAAGTTCAATAAAGTGCTAATGCACTTGAAATCACAGTTTGAGTGGGGTTACTATCTTTACCTGTGCTGATGGCCTCAAGAACCCTTCCTGCCCTGTAATTCTAATGCTTAAAAGAACATGTAAAATTCAAATAAAAAGTTATGCTTCAGCTTTGTGGCAGGCAAAAGAATAAGATGCCTATGAATTATGGCACATGCAATCTTTATTATTTTTTTTAAAATTGCTTTTTGATGGCTCTGCAGAACTTTTTTTTTTTTTTCAGAACTTAATATCACGAATATTCTACTGGGCTTACCACAATTCAGAAGACTGCCTTTCTAATTCTCTAGCTCTGTTGCCCTACTTATTGGCTATGAGCACTTGTCAAAGGCAATAAATGTTCACCTACATTAATTTAATGTTCACAATAACTACATGAATGTGGGTTACTACTTTGGCCCTGTTTTACACTGGAGGAAACTGAGGCACAGAGAAGTCACTTGCCCAAGGTCACTTGCCAGTGGGTAGCAAAACTTGGATATGAACCAGTTTTAACATCAGAGCCCATGTACTTAACCACTACGCTACTCTTCCACATGTGTCAATGTTCCTTTTCACCACAGCCCTTGGGCTCAAGAATGGACAGTAAGAAATAGAAAGCATTCTATGCCCTTCACAGCTTATCCTTTCCGTCCTCCATGGATGAAATGTGCCCATGAAAGAATGGCATTACTGCTCTGAAGTAATCATTGGGGTCCTTCTGCTGACCAAGGAAGATCAAAGAATGATGTCGTCTGAAAGCAAAGAAAAATAATATTTGCATGTACTTATAACCTGCCTTTCTCATAAAGGACTTAAGGTGTTTCACTATGATATGTACAGTACTGACAGATAAAGTAAATTACAATAGGTAAAAAGCACAGCAAAGGGAAAGCTGGGATGGAACAGTACAGTGAGTGTATACAACACAGGTCATGAATTTGTAGAAACTTGCCAATAGCAAGCTTGACGTCTGGCTCTAAGCATAGCAGCCAATAAAAACAGAGTAACTAGATTATACAATTGATTTTTCGACAAAATACAAATGAAGCAGTTGCTCGGGAGAAGCCCAGATATTTCTGGTACTAAGAATGGAGAGAAATTACTTCCAGGGTCTTCCAGAGAGGACACTGTGGGATATAATAAACAGTATCCTCAACAACATGGCTGGAGTAACAGAGTATGTACAGAAATGAATGTCAGAAATTGCTATTCACAAGATTACCTCCCAAATAAGCATAATGCATATGAAATACAGGACACAGATTCAGTCTTGCCAGAAATACAACTTTCTTCTTTTATACCTCTTTGAGAAGTGGTTTAGTATAATCCGATGCAGACTGCCTGGATTTGAAGCCTGGTTTTGTCCCTTACTAGCTGTGTAACATTGGGCAAAACTCTAAATCACTCTGGGCTTCAGATTTATCACTGATAAAATGGAGAAAATGATAATAACTGCTTATATGGTTGTATGAGTCTTCAGTCACTATAGGTGAAGTGCTTAGAGTAGTGCTTGGTACACAGTAAGCACTATATATAAGTCTTTGCTATTATGTTTATTACTCAGTAACTCCATTTATTTTTCAAATCCCAACCTCCCAGTTGACAGAAACTTAATCAATTCAGGGTTCCATGTCAGTCCCACGGTAGATATTTGTGACCAGGCATTGGGGAGGAGTTGGAGGAGGTGATGTAGAAAGCATCTTGTCCTTCGTGTCATCTACCCACACTAGCATCCTTTGGATTTCCTCTTTAAAGCTCTTGGTCCAAACAGGAGAATGTTTCCAACTACTTGCAACCCCGTCAGGTACATGGAGAACATAACACCTTATGCTTCTTTCATACAGCGATGGGATCAGGAAACGGTGAGGCCGCCTCAGGCCCATCCGTCTCAGGGAAAGCTGACTTCCTAGGCTTTAACGAAGAAAAGGAACACAGGTCCCATCTACATCTGGTATCCTATTCATTTTAACCTACTGGGGGACTCTCCTGAAAACCCACCTTCTGGGGTTGAATAAAGGAAGGGAAAGAAGTGATTCACTCTCTTCTTAGAACTTGTCATTCAGTCACTCACCACTTCCCATCCATCAGGAGAATTCTTATTGTATCTGTAGGGGCAAAGTTGAAGAAAGCTTTGCTTGAGTCATCAGACGTCTTCACAAACTCATCTATGCTGCAGTCTTGACTTTTGCAACTCAAAAAAAAAGAACTGGCACCTTCATACTCTCTTTCTGACGTGTGACAATGAATGTGGATGGAAGCCCCACAGAAAGAACAAGGTAGGGGTGGGGATGGGGAGTGCCGGTGAAGTCAAGAGGTCCCAGTGTAGTGATTAGAAAGGGTAAGTGAAAGCTGGTTAACATTTCCCAATATATCCTACAACAGAAAGTTAGTATCTTTCCTAAGCATACTTCAGTTAAAGTAATTCTGTATTTGTCCAGTGTAGTGAGGTCCACATGGGAAGCTTTGTTTTCTTCACATCAACCCCTAGGCAGATTTTAAGCAACACAGAAGAGTGAGCAGACTGAAGAAGAGAGCAGACTGACTGAAGAACAGTTTTTAAAACTTAGATAAGTACTTATACTTAGATAAGTACTGGTACTGGTACTTAGCTTTTTCAAAATTCTGAATGATAGGCACAACTCCAGGTACTGGCTGACCCATCAGGAGCTCCAAATGGTCTATTCCAATTTTGAATTCAAGCTATTTTTTAAACTGTAAATAAGGCTAAAAGAGCATGCAGCAATTTATATAACACTCAATTTTCATACAACCAACACCACTAAGATTGAGATATCATAGGTAACTTTTGTGTTACGTGTTGCATACTGATAAACTTAGAACAAAGAACTATGCAATTATGTGGAAGGCTTCTCAAAGATCCAGTTCTTTAGCACCTTCATTTTAGATATGAGAAAACCATGGCTGAAGGATTATTTGAGATCACATTTCTTCCCTTTTATAGAAATATATTAAAATAGAAGAACAAAAAATTCCACATCAGGTCAGGCATATTTGTCATTCCTCCTAGAATTCTGCTGATTGACAGTCATGATGACCCATTTTGTCCTGTAATTCTGTATAGTTTCTACCACTTTATTAAAAAGGCTTCTAAAGCAAACTCAAAGAGCACCTCATGGATTTGTAAGTTCCTCATGGATAGATCTTTATGCCTGTTTCTACCTCGCACAGTACCTAGTAAAACACCTTGCAGAAAGCATGTGTTAAGGTGTTTGTTAATGGTGATGATGCCGAGCATCGTAATAATGTCAACCGTATGATGTGAATCCCCTTCCCATTTTCTCCATCTCTCAGAATCCTGGTTGTTCTTTAAGGCTCAGTCCAACCCCAACCCCAACCTCAGGTCATCATGTCTTTCCTGACTACTCTAGCCTACCTATATTCCTCTCTTTCCTAACCACCCATTTTCCTTTTCATCAAATGCCTATCTGTTTGCATCACTATTTATTCCTAATTATTTCATGTGCTTTAGTATCAGTTCTACACAAGCTGTTAGACGCCCCAAGTCTTTTATTACATTCTATACCTTTTAGGTTCTGCTCATCATAAGTATCACCATCATCAAAGCTTATCAAAGATGAGGCATAAATATTGCCCATCAGTGCTTCTTTTTACACTCTTCAAAATACGCTTCTTACTATTAGACTTTTTCAAGTTTTAGGGGAACTATCCATTTCCAGAGCTCTTAAGTTTTGCTAAATAAGTTACCTCCAACTTTTTCCTGTACTTCGTGGGTGAAATCAGGTGTGCTCTCAGATAACACCTTTCCAGTGTGAAATCACAAATATTTTAAGCCATCCCTAAAATTCAGAAGCTATTCTTTTGCACCCTGTTCTATAATATTTCCCTGGAATGTCCTCATTTCCATTTCATGCTTTGAAGTATAGTAAGCACATATGCAAACAGTATCATATGCCACTGCGTCATAAAGGCTAAAAATAACATTTTCTATTTTGTTTGTAATACTCTTTCTGATGAAGGTAAACTTTATAACATGAGAATAAGGAAATATCATTGACAAAGTGTTTATTAAAACCTGTTCTAAGTTTTAACATTTTCCAAAAGTTTATATTGAAAATACAATAAAACATTGTATTAGACATAGAGGAGCAACTGTGTGTTGCAATCTTAATATAAACATATTCTACTTCCTTTCATATTCTCTAATGATTATCTGATGATTTTAAAAAGTTTCTGTACACTTTACAGAGAGACAGTATAAGGAAATTATTCTACTGATCAGAGAAGAATAAAAAAATAATGTTGTTAACTATTTAAAATAACAGACGCGTCAAGCCTGTACTTGCGCAAAATACAATCTTGTAAAAATTCTGAGGGCCTCCAAATACCTTACCTTATGAAAGGTCAGGAGCAGCTGTTTCAGAAAAATAAGTCTGAATGGTGACTACATTCATTGCAATGATTCTTTCAGTGGTGGCTTGTTAATCTCTTACATTGATATATTTGAATTTATGACAAACTCCTTAACAGAAAGATAACAATCAATAGAATGTTTGGAACTTCAACTTATATGTTATATCATGTGGATAGCTTAGTCTTTCAAAAACAGTATGAAAATATACCATGTGATGATAATACTGGTTGATGATACAAACTACAATTATGCATACATTTGAAGCTTTGGTTTTTCTCTAACTCAAACTTTCATTGCCTTTCAGAGACTTTCTCCAGGAAAACTTCTGGCACAAATGTAAAAAGCAAATACAACATTTACGTTTTAACACACTTTATAGTCTTTAGGCTCTTACTACAGTTAAGTGATCTTCAGTCAAAGACCATCTGGAACACACCTGTTGTTGAACAAATGTGGGTTTACTGGCTCACTGCAACAAGGGTAACTGTGGGACATTTCGGCAAATGTGTTAGAAATAACGGATTTGGACTTGTGTTAGGTCACCTGGGAAAAAGCTAAAAAAAAAAAAAGGAAATAAAAGCAGGCCTTTGCTCTGGAGTGGATGCTGAAGGAAGCTGAAGTCATTCTATGATTGGGTATCTTAAAAATTCTTATGTAGAAGGCAAGAAGAATGGAGTGAGATTAAAGCTGTAATTGGTTTAAAGACAAAAAAAAGCAGATGGGGAATATTTGATCATTCTTTGATCTTCAACATATTTGTGTCTTTGCCTGAGTTAGAGTATGGAGTGGTCTTATTTTTGTCTAGGCCATCATGATCACAGAGGTCACAGAGGCCTGACGTCAACAGTCGATGAAATGTTACGTTGAACAAAACACCGCATCCTTACTTGTGTATGTCATGCCAGCTCCCCAATATCAGCAACTGCTTGTCTTTTCCTCAATGTATGAAGAACGAATATAAAGTGCATATCTGAGGAGGGGGTCATCATTTCCACAGAATAAAATACAGTTATACACAGGAATTCAACTACACTTTACTTATAAGCTACAAGCTAGGTCTTGTACATTTTTGGCATTACTCTATGTGTTAGAAACACAGCAAATATTCAATAACTATTCCAACTAACTCAATTCTTCCTTCAACAAATGATTAATGGTTCTCAACTACAGAAAACCCCCTGCCAAAATCTGTAAGTGGAGAACCAAAGATTCAAACTCATTGTTACAAAACTAATGAGCTAAGAATGGGGACCAGCTAGAGTATGAAAGCTATTCCACATTCACGATATATTTGAATTCCCATGTAAGGGAGCACTTTGTAACGAGTGTTTACTGTGTGGGCAGGCACTGCTAGGCGTTAGCAATACTATAATGAATGAGCTCAAGTCCCTGTCCTCATAAGCTTTCTGCCCTGTGATAGAGTTTTATTTTCTCCTTCTTCATCTGACACAGTGAATAACATTACATCACTGTATCAAGTAGTCAAAATAGAAAATTAATGCTGGCCTACACCATGTGTTTATGGCTAGTTTTGGTCCTTGTAACCATCAATGCAAATTTTTAATTAAATCTTGGGCACTGGTTAACTGGTTCACTGCAAAGTTTTAAATATTTCCTTTAAAGTCCACAAGAATTTCATACAATTTTGAGAGTGAAGGGACTCTAATTGCATTCTCAATAATTATGCTGCCAGTGGGAATTTGATTTATTTCATAATTTGACATATATACATAATTTGACATATATAGATACAAAATTAAGTTTTATAAGTCACACTGGAATAATAAACTGTAATTAAAATATACTGCTAAATAAAACTAGACAAATGTGGAAATTACAAGTTCTAAAAAATTAACATAAATAAAAGTTTTTTGAAATTTTAACTGCTTGTATTCGATTAAAAAACATAAAGTAGTAGTCCAGATCACTGGGAAATAATATAATTATTGACCAAATATGTCATATATGTTAATATCTATCTATCTTTCATCTACCATGTTTCCCCAAAAGTAAGACCTAGCTGGACAATCAGCTCTAATGCATCTTTTGGAGCAAAAAGTAGTATAAGACTCGGGTCTTATATAATATAATATAATATAATATAATACCCGGACTTATATTAATTTTTGCTCCAAAAGACACTTTAGAGCTGACTGTCTGGCTAGGTCTTAATTTCAGGGAAACACGGTACCTAACTACCTATCTCCATCTATCCTTCGTAAACTTAAATCTTTTAAATAAAATTTCTTAAAATTCATTAATTTTAAACCAACTAGAATAGTACCATATTTCAGAAATAGCTTTCCTTCCTCTTAACTTCATTAATATTTATAGAGACTACCATCTTCCCCAAACCTAGAAACACATGCTCTTTTAGTTTCATTGTTTTTAAAAAAACGCATATACTCAAGTAATCTAGTCTTGTCTGCTATTTATTCACTCACAAAGTAAATATTTACTGAGTGTCTTCCAACTATTTGTAAGAAATTATGCGGAACAGAGTAATTAAAACTAAATAAAACACAGTGTCCCCTCTTAAGGAGTTTGCAACCTAGAAGGAGAGATTAAGACATGTATACAAACACTAAAAGAAAGCAGTAAATAGTAGTTATCATTAGAGATAGGGACAAAATCTTCTGAGAGTTCGGACTGGACAGGGGTGGCTGCAGGATGGAAATATAATGGGAGTTCTTACACACACACACACACACACACACACACACACACACAAAGGCGTATCTTTACTTTGCATTAAAGTATAGGATTACAGATAGAGATTGAGGACATCTATTGTGTTCCTTGGGGACCCCCACCTCCCTAATTCTCGGTTCACCATCAGTTTTTCTTCACATTCATTATTATTACATTGCCATTGGCCTAGGCTTGTACAGCTCACTTTTCAACTCTAAATGCAAGGCTTTTTCCATTTAATTTTCTTAATTTCATCTGGCTATTCCATCCAATATCCCAGACTATAGCAACACATGTTTTTTTAATAAAAAAAGTGTTATATTAACATATAATATGCATTGTGGAAATAATTTTGAATCGTAGTTTTGTTTTTATACCCATCTTAACAGTTATCCTTCCCTGGTTTCCCACAATTGCAAATTTGGTAAACACACCTTTTATGTACTCGTCCAAAGGTAATAAAACAAGGGTAATAAAGGGACATTAAACATTCTTCAAGGTGTTTGAATTTCAAGGAAGTCAAACTGTGGTTAAGAGGGGAACACACATAGTCTAAAAAAATCTATGTCAAAGATATCTGGACATCTATGTATCCATTCATTTTTCTATTCAGCAAATATCGTACATAACTATTATGTATCAGGTAGGCTCTTAGGACTGACAAAGTCCCTGCTCTCCGTGGGTTTATACTCTAGCAGGAGGTAAAAATGAGCAGAAATAATAAATCAAGCAACAACTGAATAAAGAAATGAGACAAACAGATGAAATTATAGTTATAAACAATAATGTCACAAGTGCTATGGAGATAACCAAAATGGGGCAATGGGTTATTGTGGCAGGGTACTTATTTTATTTGGGAAGTCAAGGAAGCTCTATTTGAAGGGGATAACATTTCAGATGGGACCTAAGTGACAAGAAGGTATGACCATACAATGATTGAGAAGAAGAGTGTTCAAGGCGGAGAGAAAAGCCCTATCATGGGAATGAACATGGCATGTTGGAGACACAGCAGTATGGCTGGAATGGCAAGATGAGGGGACAATGGTGCAAGATGAGGCAGAGAGGTCAGCAAGAGGTCCCAAAAGCAGGGCAAAGAATATCAGTTCTATTCTAATTACAGTGGGAAGCCATTGGCAAGTGTTAAGCCGGTGAGTGGCATGATATAAATTATGTTTTAAAAAGATACTCTGGCTCCTGTACACGGAATGGGTTTTAAGGGAATAAGAGTGAAATTCAGAGAGACCATGTTAGGCAGCAATAATCCAGGCAAGAGAGGATGGTGACTTGGACTAAGGTGGAGAGAAATGGATAAATTCAGATATTTTAGAGGTTGGGTGACAGGACTTATTATATATATTATATATGCATTGGATATGAGAGGATAAGAAAAAGAGAACAATAAATGCTAAGTTCTAGCTTACTTAACTTAAACCAACTGGGTGTGTGTTGATGAAATTGACTGAGATGAAACAATTGGGAAAAAGTAGATTTTGGTGCCAAATGATATAGAACCATTGTTAGCACACATTAAATTTGAGATGTTTATCGGATATCCATGAGAAGTTTGAAAGTAGAGAGTTGGAAATATGAGTTGGAAGTTCCAGAGAAAGGTCAGATCTGAAAACAAAGGTGTCAGAAACTTTCATATGCGGATAGTATTTAAAGTTATAGGACTAAAAGGTCATCACCTGGAAAGAAAGCAAAGCCTTACAAGAGAAGAGGGTACAGGAGAGAGTCTTCCAGACCTCCAATGCTCAGATATCAAGCAAAGGAGAAATTAATCAAGGAAACTAAGAAGGAGCAGCCAATCAACTAGGATGAAAACCAGGAGAGTATGTCATCGTGTTTTCCCGAAAATAAAACCTAACCGGAAAATATGCCCTAGCATGATTTTTTAGGATGATATCCCCTGAACATAAGCCCTAATGTGTCTTATGGAGTAAAAATTCATATAAGACCCGGTCTTATTTTCAGGGAAACGTGGTACCAAAGTCAAGAGAAGAAAATGCTTTGAGAAGGAAGGAGCAGTCAATGTTGTTGAGTGACGCTAAGAGTTAAGAGAAGTGAAGACTAGATTGCATTACTTGAAAGTCATGGGTAACTTTAACAGCAGGGAGTTAAATGCTGGGGAAAGGGATCCAAACTGGAACAGAGTTGAGTAGCGAATAGGAGATGAAATAATGGAAACAACACTAGAGACAACAATTTTAAGACTTTCTGCCATGAGTAGAGCACAGAGAAGTGGAGTGGTACATGGAATCATGGGAGGATTTTGTGACTGATGATGATAAAATCCATTTTTATTCATATAGGCACGATATTGTATTTACAGAAAAATGTTAGGGAAGAAAGAACAGATAACCTACAGGAGCAAAGTCTTGGACAAGATGGAGTAGACTGCAGAGAGGAATAGAATGGTTGACCTCAAAAGTTATCTGGGACTACGATTATGGGCCAATATTCTTCAAGTTTTCACTTTTGTGCACATTAAAGAAACTAATCAATGATGTAATAAAAAATATTTAAGCCTATAATATCTAATCTGCATGCCATGGCCTTAACTGCCTCTTCAAACTCGCATTTTCACTACGCTACCCGACATGTGGAAAGGGCTCTAATCTGCTTGGTTATATTCTAGGACACTTAGTTACCAGTGAGTAGAATCACTGATTATTCAAAGGTCATATGGAGAAGTGTGATTCTCTTCTTGGCTTCTTCCTTCTTTGTCACTGCATTGGTAAGAGACCACAGGCTTTATCTGTAGTAGTCTACTATCTCCATCTCCCACTCACCTCCCTTTTCCTTTCCTGATGAAAATGTTTCCTGCAGGTAGAAGTCTCCAGGAGACTCTTTTCTCTCCTTGACTCTCCTTAGATTTCTTCCCAGCAAATCCTTTTCCTTTTCCTTTCTGAAGTATGATAAATCTCCCAATTCAGATTTAGGCTTAGCAGGTAATAGTTCAATTTTTCCTACCCAGGTTGCAATGGATTCCGGAAAAATTCAAGGATTTTACGTCCCCTGAACAAACATCAAATAATAATGACAAAATATTATCTCAAAATTCCCTGCCACAAAATTTACACTCCATATGCCAGGAACTAAATGCAAAGGATAACCTGGGTTCTAGCAGAGAAGTCCGCGGTAGTAGATAGACCACAGACAGACCCTCATTCTGCGTATGGAGGTGACAAGTTCTGAACCAAAGATGTTGTCTTCACTCCCATAACCTTGAACTACTCTATAAAGAATAATATTGGCAAATTCAGGATGTTATCTTGCACTGTCATTCAGTTGATTTACTCATTACCACTCTCCGTGGTTTCATACTTGATGACACTGCTTCCTGGACTGTTAAGCTACTGTGTTCCTGTGCCTGTCCACTTGACCAAACCTTTGTTGCTCTCCCCATGACATCATCATCTTACTCTTTCATTAAAACAAAACAAAAAAAATACTACTTTAAAACTTATACTTAAGTACCTTGATAAAATGTCCCTGAGGTTGCTTAAAACCATTGATAATATCTCTGAACCCATGAAGACTTTATTTAGCAAGCTGTGCATCTTTTATGAGTAATTTTATAAAGAAATCAGTTTATGCCATTTTTTTAATTAGAAAGTCTCACCCAAAACTAATTTATCATGTGTCCATTTCTTGAAAGTGGGGGCCAAGTCGTATTCCTGATTTCCTCTAGGCTCTGCACATAAACTGTTATTTATTATTTAATTAAAAGAGACTGTATGGATTATATGAACTAAAAGCCCCAAAAGAGGAAGAGAATTGACACCCCATACTTAAAAGACTTGAATTTATATGTTAAAGGTTGCCAACCCCAGTATTTGAACTACCTTTTCTATTTTCGCACACTCTCTCTACTTCATTCCTTCCATGACCCTGACTTTCTGCCCCCGCCCCCAGCCTACGTGTTGACTATTCCAGTGATTAGATCAAAGATGACCTTTTTGTGTGAAGTCAGAGGTAAAGAAAATGCCTATTAAAAGTCTCTCCCTTTTGTATGTCATCAGTTAAGAGCTTTTCTTTCCCATCTGATAAAGGGACAATGTTCTACTTTTTCATTTTCTTTGGTTTAATTTATGTAAAAGAAAAACCTATATAGTTTTCATTTATTCTTTATCTCATTTCTTTTGTTGTAGTTGTTGCTTTTCTCTGACTTGAACATGTAAATCAGGCACTAATTTTTCCTCTGCATTTTTTTGTCAAATAATCTATCTTCCACTTTTTTTATTATTCTTTATTTGTATTTTAAAGCACTATATTTTTCCACATAAGATTCCCTTTCCTGTGTCTATCTAACATATAATAATAATTATTACAGTTCCAGCAAGAGCTACTTTTGGTTCCAGCAGAAGCCACTGCCCCGTGAAATCCAGGCTACTCTTCATCAGATGCGTTTAAGAAATGACATGAGATTGAAAAGGGGAAATATCTTGGTATTTAAATTGAGGTTTAAGGAACAGAGAGAAAGGAAAATAAAACTGAAGATGGGTAACAATAAATGAACTTAGAATTCAAGGTTTACCAGAAAGAGCTCAAAATGATTTCTAGAGGTACCTAATGAGAAAGGATGTTGTGAAAATATGAATAAAGGTTCAATAAATGGTTAGCTGAATTTAGAAAGTAAAATATGAAATATGGGTTGCTTTGACCCTTTGCAGCGACTTTGCAGCTTTCATCTTAAGCAGATGAAAAAGAAACAAATAAAGAAACAAAAACTCATAGACACAGACAACAGTTTAGTGGTTACCAGAAGCTAAGGGGGAAGGAGGGATGCAAAAGGGATCAAATATGTGGTGATGGAAAGAGAACAGATTCTAGGTGGTGAGCACACAATGTGATATACAGATGATGCATCAGAGAATTGTATACCTGAAACTTATGTAATTTTACTAACCATTGTCACCTCAATACGTTTAATCAAAAAATAATACATTTAGTTTTATATTAAGCAATTAACTGTTGAAATTAAAATTATTTAAATCATGAGAAAAGAAAAGAAAAAGACCCACAAGGATCGTACAGTGAGAACAAACGACCAAGGCAATTTGCCACCAAGGGGTTTTCTGGTCATCAAGAGTAGTAATGGACTTCTTGTTTACCAAAGACTTAACAATTAAGATTGTGAGATCTAACATTATGTTGATCACATCACTCAGTGGTCTTACGTCTATGAAGTGGGAGATGATCTATGGATTTGGAATATTATTCATACCTAGAATATTTCCCCTCATTTTTTTTCCTCTACATTTTCTGAAGCTGCTTCTTTATTTACACAATGTTTTAAATTACTTTGTCAGATCATTATCATCAACCTTTCCTTTCTTCCAATGATAGTTCCTAATATGTCACACTCCTAATAGATAAAATTTAGAAGAGCTTTCTTTTCCTACTTACCTCTTCTTCTTTCTACATCACCATATTATCTCTAACGTAGCTCAAGAATATGTTTGGTAATTTGCAAAGTTCACTGCCCTTCAAGGAAATGTTTGAAAAGAGTTTTCTGCCACTATTAAGCATACACTAATATGGACATATTTAAGTTAATCTTAGAACACTATAGTGAATACGCTATTCTAGTGTCTCCATAATAGTTATTCTTTGGATGTTTTTGCATGTCAGACTTCAATCTAACTAGAAAGCTCAGAACACAATTATTATTATTATTATCATTATTATTACTACTAGTAGTACTATTATATTTATTTGGTAGGTGCATCTATTTTTCTACTTTTTGTTTAGTATATTTTAAACCTTCAAAAAGTTACAATGTCAACATAATAAACATAAAGCATACATCTTTCACCTAGAATTACCAATCTTTAACATTTTGCCACATTCGCTTTATGTCTCTTGGTAATAATAATATTAATCATATCATTGTTTTCATTTTGCTGAACCATTTGAAAGTAAGTTGAAAGCATTATAATCCTTTATCCTAAGTATTCAGTATATATCCTTGAAGCACAAGGATATTCTTTTATGCAGTCATAGCACATTTCACTAATTTCTCTTAGGGACAATTAATGTGGATAGACAGAACTATGTAATCTATAGTCCATAATCAAATTTGCCAATTATCCTAATAATGTCCTTTATAGAACTTATTTTCTCCAGTTTACATTCTAATTCGGTATCATTCTATTCTTATATAAGACAGTATTACCTTTCTCTCTCTCATAGCATATACAAATAATATGTATTTTAATTTCACACCTCCAGCCATAACCCAGTAATTTAATATTCCTGTTCATTTACAAATTTCCTGAATTTGAATTTGAAGAACCATTTGGTTCTATATCTTGGTCTGTATTCCTTCATGACCTTTTGATCACTCTAAAGAATTTATGCCCTCAGAGGACCTCTAACTCAGCTTATTACCCAGTTGATCTGGTTTCCCTCCTCTAAGGTTACAAACTCTTCCTAAAATCCCTTTCTCTTCTTGGATGTGGGTAGTGTAATTATTTCCATCCTCCATTATTACTACAAAACCACATTACAACCCAGGAACACCAAGCTGTGTTATTTTGCCATCTAGATGTCCATTATCAGAATGTACCAACCCCTGACAAATTCAACTCTGGATTTACATGACAGAGCGACTATTACTCAACTTCCTATTTCCTTCTTGCCATAAGTACTATTTGGCCAGCTCAGTATGCCTTAGCAATACCACTGTGTGTGGACATGTACTCACACACACAAACAACAATATTAAATAGAGGTGTAACATGTCTGGGGTCTCAGGAAGCTCTAACATCTTGAACTCTGGGGCTTCATAACTTGCAAAATACACACCACGCCTAATTAGTATCAGTGTCAGTAGTATCCAAGGTATTAAAGACCCATCTATTACAGAATGATGGCATCCTTAAAATCCATTATAAAGATGTATTAGGACAATTGCTGTTGTGCAGGCATATGATGCAATACAAGTAATGAAGAGCTTCATCTTTGGAGTTAGACAACTTGGGTTCAAATTTCCGAGCTGTACTTCACCACTAATGTGACCTTGAGCAAATTACTTCACCTTTCTCTGCCTTAGTTTCCTCATCTATAAAATAGAGATCCTACTCTATAGGGTAAAACAATTCACATAGAAATTCTTTCAAAGTGCCTAGCACTGAGAAAGTTATCAGTAAGTGTTATTATCAAAAGAGTGGATGCGCTGTTGGCCTAATTAATGCCACCACCCAGCATCTGCTGAAGACCGTCCTGCTGTAATAGTCCCTTTCTCTCTCAGTTTTCCATAGAGTTGTATTATCGACAATATAACGTAAATCACTACAATGGAGTCCCCGCCCCACTGGTCATAATATCTAACAATCATGCATATGAGTCATGTAGCCCAGCTTATGATTCAGTGCTTTTCCCTTTACAACATCTCTGAAGTATGATCAACTAAACACTGTTAGAACTCTTTCAAGATGGAAACATATCAAATTACAGTTTGGGAAACATAAGGATTATTAGAAAATTTATCCTCACTCTGAACTGATATTTACCTTGGTATAAAAATGTCTATCCACTAGAATGAACAACCAGCTAGCATTTATTAAGTATTTAGGTATCATGTAATTCACATGTGCTATCTCTTGTTACCCTCTCATGATGTCTATAACATCATGAAACAAGTTCCATTACCCGCCCCCATTATGTTATTCCAGTTTTGCACTTGATTTACTTTGCACTGTCTGTCGTTCCAAGGAGTTGTTCTTCAGTACTTTACTTGTGCTTCATCTGAAAGCTGGACCAAGACTTTGAATCAGTACCTAGATTTCCTCCCACTTGCAGCCATACATTTTAACCAATATTACTCTAAATTATTTCTCCAAAATTGTAAGCATAATTGAGACATTGATAAAGTTCCCAAAGGAAACATGTAACATCCACTATTATAATCATAATTACATATATACATACTACAATAATGCATATTTATTATTTTAATGTCTATGCATGCCTTTCAATGACATTTTCTAACATCATAATCCCATAATATCACTCTCCTTCTCTCCACAGCTACACACACTGAGGTAGTTTTCACAAACTTTGTAATTCAGATCCTGTCCAGAAAGAAAAAACTCTTGGCTTATTTGATAGAAATGTTACAAATTATCTATCCAAAGCATAGATCATAAACTTGACCCCTGTTTTAGCTTTTTTTAAGGACTGAAACAATTGATATTGACAGAACAAAGAAAAGATTCTTACAACCATAAAAATCACTTTGCTGCAACCAATATAACTGAATGCTACCTGTAATGGATTATGTGGCCAGGCGAGTCTCATAATAACATCTAGTAACTAACTCTGTCCATACGCTGGTGTTCAATGGCCAAAGGCCCCATTTAATTAAGAAGATAGATTTATATACGCTAATAATTCAGGTTAATCTTTTGAGACCACAATATTACTCAAGCTAAAGAAAAATATCTTTTTAGACTACTACTTTTTTTTCTTACTGAGTACACCTTCCATATCTGTGAGATACCTGATCAAAAGATATTTATAATACCAAATATGCTTTAAATACATGAAAGCATAATATTATTTAGCACATGTTCATGTAATGCACGTCAGGATAATTGTCTTCAGTTTTAAAACAGACCCTCTTAACAAAGAGGGATTATTAATCTTGTGAAAACCTGATGCTGAGATAAATCTACTTATCAGACATAGACATGGGAAAACACAGCCAGTTTGACTTAGGAGCAAAGTTATCTAGAAATAACTTAATGGGCCACATCATGTGTGGTTTTATATATTTTATTATTTGCTGTAGTCATAAATCATGACATGTATACCCCTGGCTAAAACATCTTCTGGGAATAAAGCTCCTTCATTACAAAGTTAATGATGAAAAGTACTTTGTAAATCAAATGAAACTGAACCACTGGGACTCATAGCCAGGCACTTCAAAAAGTTCCTGGGTCAAAGCTACACATTGCCTCAAGCTAAAGAAAGATGATAAAGGAGTGACCAGTCCTAGACAATGCTGAGATGTATTTCTGTGGAGCAGCTATTATACGCCAGGCACTTTGATGGGATGTGCCATCCAACAGTGCACCAGACAGTTGTATTTAGCTTCCTTCCACTGTAGTGGTCACGCTCTTCACTTAGGTGCCTGCCCCTCCAGTCTCCAGATCTCTTTATCTCTGTATCTCTGTATCCAACTAGAGCATAGGAAAATCTGCCATCAGTCATTTACATCTTTGTGACTGATCTATCTAACAGTGAGACTTGAATTAGACATACTGAAATTAGACATGGTATGTTCACCCAGCATTTACATTCTAAGTTTTTCATCTCTGTTTAAGGAATGAAAATAAAGGGCCCAGCTAAGGTTAAAGGAAGACCATTCCTGGAATTGTGGATAATGAACATTACTGCTGTCAATTTCTTCTTCCAGAATCCAGAGCTGTGGCCCAGTTTCCCTCAGCACACTTTCTTTCTCCATAAATGTTTCCTTCCTTGCCTGAGCGCAATTCAAGCCTCACTCCACTTACTCTTATTTCAACCAAACCTACCCTTCTCTCCCCCATCTTGAAATGTATGGAGAATAGTGGTAAAAACTAGAAAAAGCCAAATAGGACGTATGCATTCCACATTCTTCTAGATTGGGCAAATGCAGAAATTTTAATAATGGAAGTTGGGAGAAAAGGAATTGGGGAGGAAGAAAATTGCCATATTCTTAACTGAGCAGTCAGTTTCATATTGAAATAAATCAGGGATAAAATGAAGAAAAAAACTGTATGTACTCTTCCCATTTGCTTAAGAGAAATACACATCACTTAGCACGAAGCAGCAATATTTTAATTTAACTTTTGAATGCCTCTGACACCTATGTCTCTCTGATCAGGCTCAAATGAACCAGTATACAGACCAGCAGGTAAAAATCACAGGGAATTCGATTAATTTAGATAGCTTCAATAATACGTACTAATAACCATAGCAATTACTTCTCATCTCCTTAATTCTCCTCATCATATGTTTATCCAACTTTCCTTCCTTATAAAGATTTAACATAAAAATATTCTCCTTATGTCTATCCAACTTATCTTCCATGGAGAGATTTAATATATCTTCATAGTATCTCTTTAATAAAGAATTAACTGTATTTGTAGAAACTAAACAAATTGTTATGTTAAAAGATGCCTCTCCAGTAACTCCTCAATCAGTATCTAGAAATCTTTACTCATAGAGATGTCACCACGTAACAAGAAAACTACCCTAGATCAGAGATGGAAAGTCTGAAAAGTAACTCAGTAGTGTAGACCATGCCTGCTGATAGAATTATATAAAGTGCCATAACTTCCACACACAATTAAAAGGCAACTGACACCAATTCCGTCTTTTCCCAAGTCAATATGTCGTTGTGCATTCAGAATTAGCATGATCGTTCATTTTGAGATGTTACAGTATTGGATATAGAATAGGACATTTGGATTTTAACCACTAATCCATCCTGAGGAGTTAACTAAATAGTTTATGAACAAGGGGCCAGTCCTATACCTAAACATTAACAGAGGCTGAAATTATTGCTGGTGTATTTGTTAAATCATCTATCATTTTGGAAAACTCTGAAGAGCCTGGAAAACGAAATGGAGGAAGGAATTAAATTAAATTGTTCCTTTGAAAAGTGCCTACATTTACAAATTCCCAAATGAAAGTGAGGCATCCGTAAATTGCTATGCACGTAAGAGGCCAGAGTCCAGGCAGCTGAGGAAAGTATGTGGCTGAGTTCATTAGTCTTTCTCCTCTGGAAACCACTCTGAATGGACTAAAAGAGAATTAATTTTTCTTTGCCTTTAAGCAATATGGTCTGATTTGGGGGCTTCCTCCACTATATTTTGCTAAATAAACAAAAAACCTAGAGCTAACTTCTGCTTGTTGATCATATTGGATGAATACCTGAAAATGCATTTTATGGCAAAGAATCTTTTGAATCCCAAATTCCGTTACTTATATAGGTCACTTGTACAAACCGCTTCAGAGATTGCATGTTATATTTAATCAAGGCCTCAGATCCCAAACCCTGCCTTTTATATGACCATTCCAAAATCAAATGAGATTTCTAATATTAACCGTGGGAAGAGCAGATTTGCAAATTGAAAAGCCAATGATCTCCCACTCATCTATCACTGGATGTAAAATTACGGTATATTACCTTCATCCTATGTATTATGAGATTGCCAAAGCTCACATTGCAAACATGTCAAATGTCCTAATGCCTAATAAATAGGAAAGGACAGGTCAGAGCCCTCCTTATAACTAGGCTGGGCTCATCAGAGTGAGTGCTAAAGAAGTTTGGAAAGCTGAGAGCAAATTGAGATAATAGGGCCCAAGAAAGAAAAGTTTACTGGGGATGTGAGGATGAAGAAGACTGAGCCAGTGAATATAATGGGAGGGAATAAATGGAAGTCCAGTAGCTACAGTAATGATGAGTGCCCTTGAAGGCCAGAGACCCAAGGCTGTGCAACATGGGACCATCAGCGTCAGGGCCAACTTCTCAAGATGTACTACACAGTAAGTGCACTGCCGGTTGGAGATAGCTGCTGTCTATGTGAACATAAAAAATACATATTTTATAATTTGTAAATCTCAGGACAACCCTGTAAGATCACGTATCCACCTCTTTTGCACCCTTGCATCATGGATATATAAATGTAGATTTATCAAGACAGACACAATCTCTACATTTGATTATATATGTTTGGAGGTTAAAATTTCAGGCAGTTTTGTCACAGTGAAATAGGGTTTTCCAATCTTTTTAATGGACTCTGACACATTAGTTGAATCTAAGATTTTTACTAATTGGTACTCAAGATGAGTACAAATAAAATTTCCCTGAACCTCATTCTTATCCCTGGACTTTTCTTCCTGATTATAATTTAAATAAAAAGTCCCATAATTAATTTTCAGAATGTACATGTCTCACTCCTACATGCCATGAATCATTTTTTAATTGCCCTATTTCTTGACCTAGTAATTACTGCTTGTCTGAATTACATTAGTTCTCCCCTCCCCCAATTAACCAATCTGGACAATGTGTTATAAGATTATAAAAATTTACAAGTGTATGTTACAAACCAAAATGAAAAACTATTTTTTACAAATACACTCAATTATTACTTGATGGATGCCTTTATCTAGCACCCATCTATTTGACCCTTGAGTTAGAAAACTCCAAATGAATCTTAAATATGGCGAATATGTTCTCATGCTAGTACCATAAAGATTGCCTTAGGAAAATGTAGCTCATATACATCAGGAAAGAAATGCATTTTAAGTGTAACCAACCTTTGAGTAAACAGTGCATATATGAATAAAAATCTCAATTTAGTATCAGAATTCTGGGTTGAAGCTAAAATCAGTATATACCATAGGAACTGGTTGTTGATTATGCCTATCTTTTGCCCGTAACGTATTTTTTCTGAAAAAAAAATATATTTTAACCCAGTTTTCAAGAATATGAAAGTGGAAAAGAAGGGTGGTAACCACACACTGAGCAATACCTATTCATCAATTATTTAAATTAATTTTGAGAAAATTAGAAGTTTTTGGACAATGGATCTTCCTCCTTTCTATACTCTCAGAGCACATGGCCAGCCACAGGTCCTTAGAATTCCATATGCCCTGTTTTCACTACAGCTGTCTCTTCCATTGCTTTGTAAATCCCTCAGAAGCAGGAACTAGATGTCATGTATTACTTCATCTTCCACAACATGTTAGCACATGGCCTCATGTCGAGAGGCAGCGTGTCATGGTAGATGCGCTGTGTCCTTGGGAGTTAGACCAAGCTGGGTTGGAATCTCAGACCTGTTCTTTGTTCCTCTGAGCCTAATTTGAAGCATCATTGTGAGGCCAACATGAGATCATCTAGATTAACGCGTGTAGCACAATACCTGGTACATGATGGGCACCCAAAAAATGGTAGTTTTCTTTACTAAAACAAAAGTAAAGCTCAAAAAGGACATGTTACACAAATATTTTAAATCAAGTAATGTGACAATGCTTCCACCTTATAGTCACCATAGAAAGGACCTTTTAAAATGTACATTTGGGGGTGTGGCCACTCCACTCACAATTGACACATTTACACGTTTTCTATATATTTGGCAAGCCAAAGATAAAAAAATAAAAGTAAAAAATATAAGACACCACTAACATCATAGACGAAATGGAGACAATAATAATTTAAAATTTCATTAAGGACCTAAAACCCTGAAAGACATACTAACAAATATTTTAGTAAATATGCAATATTCAAGAGGTCTGATTTTCAAAGTTCTTGACCCATATAAATGTAACTAGAGATACACATTCATCTTTGAGCAGTTTCATAAATCCCTTGAAAAGTAAACAAGTGTGGGGAAAAGTATTGGCCAAGAGTTCTTTCTCCCACAATAGGTGTCTAAGCACCTTCCAAAGCTCTAAACAGAACGGGCTATCTTTGGAAATATTGTTAAATAAGACAATCAAGAGTTATACCAGAAGCACACAAAGCAAGACGAAACTTCTATTTCTGACCCCAGGTCTAGGTATCACCCTCCTCAGAGACTTTCAATCCAGGGAACTCTGCACGAAAATTCTGGGAATCAATAAGTAAAATGTGTCAGATTTAAACTGAACAATGCACAAATGCCAATATTACAAATGGGATAATTAAGACTGCTACTTCCTCATTCGGGCACACTGAGTCTCACCCACATTAATGCACTCACAGGGGAAGACCCTTTTCAGGAAGGAAGTGTGTTTAATTTACATAGTACATATGTTTTCTTCACCCTCCAAGAGCCTAGCATTATGAAATGAATATGCATTTAAATAGTCAATGCAATTAAAATAAATGAATATAATAAACAGAATGCAGCAACAAACAAAACAGAAAATCTGAGGCATTCTAAATGAAGAGCTTGTTATCATCACAGTATCTTGGTATCACTAATAGTAAAAACCCTCTAGGGCATTATAACTTTTCAGTAGGTATCAGACATAACACAAATTCAATACAATCAGTTAGATGTAAAATACAGCCTAAGTAGCACCAATATAAAGATCAGTTAGCCCAGATCCTGTATACGTATTGTCACCTCACAGTGTTATAAAACTTGAGAAGATAAAGGAAAAGAAATTGGCAGGGCCAATTCTATCTCCACCTAAATAAATGCTTACCAGTTCACATTCAGTATGATTTTTACTTCTAGATGCCTTGGAAGTTATAACTGAGTCTCAGATCTAAGCTATACTAAATTGACAAAGACAACAATTTATACGCTCTATCATATACTGTAAGATTTCCAAGAATATTATGCACACATATTCACATATACAATGAAACCTGCAATTTCTATAAAGCATTATTCTAAAAGTTCATTTTTCAAAAAGAATTTACATAACTATCAAAGTTGATGTCATTTATATTTTAAAATGACACTAATTATGATATTACTTATGTGATGTTAGAGAGCTCAATATATGGCTCACACATATTTGAAGAAAACCATGAAAACTTAAGGATCTCAATAATGTTGAAATTATTTTGAAAAGTCCAGTGTTATAACTAATATATATAGAACTCCCGTCACTTATCATTTCGCATCTACTTACATAAAACAAGTAATGTCTTCGTACAGAGATTAACAACCTCTCTCCTTTAGGAAAACATCAGCCTGCTCCAGTTGTTCAAATAATCTGAAATTTGACACATTCTGCAGATAATTTCCTGGATGATGAAAGAACACAGCCATGTGCCAAAATGAAACAAACCTAAGTGCCAAAATAGGGCCAGAATAAGGTTGCTCTTCAGTTGTTTTCGTTCTTTGCTCGGTTGGAAGGGCACAAAGCTGAATAAAGCCCACATTTGTTCTTAGAAAAGACTATGGAATTTCCGTTGCTCAGCACAGTGATCTAGCTCATCTGTTTACATTTTAATCAGTTCAGATGAATCTGTTCAGAATGCACTTCAGAATCCAGACCAAAATTGTGAAACCACCAACATTAGAAAAAAGATCTTGATTCAAATTGTCTATCTGCATTTTATGATGATGGATGAAGGAACAGAAATCATTGGACATAGCTCGTACAATTGAAATATGGAGGATGGGTTTGTCTGATAAGGATAAAAGCTGACCTCTGGGGTTCCATAAACCAGGAATTCCTAAACCTCAGCAAATGTAAGGTTCACCTGCAAAGCTTGTTACTGTCCAGATTCCTAGGCTTCATCCACAGAGATTCTGGGTCGGTAGGGCTGGGGTGAAGCTCACAAATTTGTTTTGCTAATCAGTTTCTAGGTGCTGCTGATGGCTTTGGTAGGTGTACCAACACTTTGAGTAGCACTGCCGTAACATTGTCTCTGGTTCTGGGATTGGCCATATCGGCAATCTAGAACCACATCACAATCCAGCTCTGGACACAATTAATGCACATGAAAGAACCCTAGCAAAAGTTGAGAAATATGCATACAGAAAACTTGAAATCCTTTTGCAACATAGTTACTAAAACCAACTCCATAAATGCTGATTTTCTACCTGGAGTTTTGTGACACACTAGGTTATCTCCAATTATCTCCAGGGGTGATATAACAGTTTCACAAAATTAATTTTAGTCCATTTTAATTGAATGAGGTTTACATCTGGAAAATGAATGTAAAATTTGTTGGCTGAAGTGAAAGTAAAGAACAGCTGAATCCATTAACTCTGCTCCTATAACCTAAAGCTCTTTGCTTAATTTCGTTAAATTCATTAAGGATTTTGCTTTTAACTTGGACCTTGTGCCTCATTCTAATAGAGTGGCAAAATGCTATGGTCAAGCTGCAAACTGTTTATGGAAGGGTAATTACAAATATGTAAAGGCTCTAATGAACTTGGGAACAGGCAGTGGCCGGGTGCTACTGCCACTCTATGGGCTATGAGGATAGATGACTTACACGTCTTTCTTTTCACTAACATATAAGCTCCCAAATGAGTTACTGAGAACTAAAATGATAGCTTTCAAAAACTGATCTCTATCTTCAGGTTACTGGTAATTATTTTGTAAAAGAATGTATTTTTCCAAAGTAGCAGAAATTCTTTCTAGAAACAAACATAAAATATAATTTCCAAGTCTTTGGGGGAGGAGGGAACTTCTAAAGGTATGAGAAAATATTACTCAGTATTTTGCCTGAATAACATTTTGTAGCTAGTTACAAATTTCTAATGTATTGTCCGTTTTTAAAAGTCAAATAAGACATGAAATAAAATGCCTACCACCTGTTCACCACAATTCAATGAGATTTAAGGTTTACCAAAAATAAATAAATAAACAAATAAATAAAGCATAAGAACTCTTTTTTCTGTCCTAAAACACTTACATTCTTCATAGTGAGATGAATCTAATGTATATGTAGAAAAAATACAGAAAATAAATGTCAAAATGACTACTGCTGCAAAATAAATATAAAAAGGAGTAATTTCTGTGGATTAAAAGAACACTGGGAAGCTTCTTAGAGGATATAGGACTTCCACTAGACCTTTTCAATGTGAAAGATTTATATGATGCTGAGGAAAAGGCAAGGCGTTATATAAACCAAGGCCAGAAGCAGGGACATGAAGTGAATGCGCGTGTTGGGGGAGGAAGTATAGGAGGAGCGGTATGAAATCACTGGAGCAGAGGCGCTGAATGAGCTGGAGAGTAGGTGAAATAGTTTGGGGAAAGACAAGTAATGCAAATATGGAAAGTCCTAAGATCAAGGCAGAAGAATCTGGACTTGATGAAGTAGGTAATAGGGAGCCATAGCATATTTTTAGCAATGAGGACATGTTGTCAATTAATTTTGGAAGATCAAGCTGATAGACTTGAGGGAGAAGAGATTACAAACAAGATGAAGCAATAAGAAGGTAAAACAAAAGCAAATTCAAGACTCATTTCTAGAAAATACAGGCAAGAGATATAAATGGATAAAAGAATACATAAATGCTAAAAACATTACAGTAATCAAAAGTGTGTGTGGGGGGGTGTTAAACCACAACAACTACAAAGGGAAAAAAAGAAACTAAATATGGACAAGAAAAAGTCCTGTATTTGCTATTTCGCTAAGTAGGAAGTTATTTCTGTATATATATTTAAAATCTAGTTCTTTTATACATCAATTTATAGGCACAGTTTATGAGAAGTTCAACATTCACAACACCTAGCTTTATAAGAAGTGCAGGCCTGAAGGAGATGGAGAGCAACACACTTGCTTAGAGCTTCTTGGCTCACAGATTCATTTGGTCTTATAAAAAGAAAAAGTAAGGAATGAGAAAGAATTCACTAAATATAATTAATCAGATGGAGCTGTGTTTAAACTTTATTGTCCAGCAGTCAGTTATTTATTAAATATTGAATGAGGACCAATCCCGTACAAGGCTATGCGTTAGGTGCAGTAGACAATGCAAACACACCTAAGGACAGCTGGTAACTCCACCAAGCTCTACAACCACATAAGAATCCGTTCTGCTCTTCCTTCTAAAGCAGCCAAGAACTTGAAAACCAAGCACCTGAATCATCGCACTCTCCTGAATGATAACAAAACTGCTTTATTACTGAAGAAAGTCTGAGTTACTGGGTGACAAGAAAAGGTAAAATTCTCCTGAAAGCAGAAAGTTTAACCACTGTGTGATACAATTCCCTTTCATAAAAACTTCCACGTAAGGAGTTTCTAGTAGAGCTTTTATAGTTCAAAAAGATGTAATCAAACCAGGTGTTGATTACCAAAGAGAAAGGAGGGAAAGAGGGAGACTGGGCATGCTTAATCTTTTCCCCATGTTATCCTTTCAATAAGAGAAGCACACTTTTTTTGCCAGTTCATTACAGAACCTGATGACATTTACATGTTCCAACACATACTCCATTTAAATGAATGCATTGTGATTATTATAATTAAGCTCCTACCTGAAATTTATAATATATGCAGAAATAAATTGCATTCCTTTATTTTATTTTGCAGTCTCCTAAACTGTGCTGGTCAAGTGCCTGTGAGCACATTCCCTACATATACAAATCTAAATGGTAAAAGCACATAAATGAATGGGCTTGTGAGCAACCTCTCTTGTCATTTCTAGTTTTTCTTCCAACACAGGAAAATAAAATGAAAAAAAAAAAATAAGTAAAAATAGGTAACTTTAATAGCATCTTTGAACTTTAGGTACTCACTAAGCAGAAAATTGAAAATCAAACTTGCTTGACAAAAGGCATAGTGAATAAAATTATTACTATAAAGATCTTATATATACTGCTCCATAGTGGCCCAACTTTTTTTCAAGTTATGGAAATCTTCTAGACTCTCAAAAACCAAAACTATTACCAGCATGAACAGATTGATTGAATAGCCAAGAAGAAGAAGGAGATACAAATACCATAATACTAGACAAAAGAATTCTTGAAGAATATTTGGTGCAAAACTCTTTATGATAATATGATACGAGAGTAAGCATTACAAATCTTTATCCAGCTTTCATCAGCACAGAGACAAAAAAAAAATAGCACTGGCAGATAGAGCTTTATAAAACCAAAGTTCCAATGTCCTTGGCAACATTTTTTATTTTGCCAAATAAACACAGCAATGATGCTAAAAACTGTTAATACAGAGAATTAAGTTTTAAATAACTTTAGAATATCACTATAAAATCTCCCATCTTTTCCGTGAGTAAATTCCCATGTGAAAATAGTGTCAATTTTTTATGTTATTAAAGTTACAATAAAATAACATGACATCTGCACCTACAGATACTGAAAAACATTCGAAATAAAGTTTTTGTTAAGTATCATCCTACTATGTATAATGTTCCAAATTCAAAAGTTCCACTGCTTCCCATTTTAATGTATGTGGTTTTGTAGCACAATTAAGTGCGTCAGACGGAACACAGTTAAGAAATGGAACAGTAGCATCTGTTTTATCCTTGTGAACATGCAGATGTTAAATGATCATACCTCACCAGTACATGCCTATTGCAACTCATGTTTCACTTTCTAAACACTCAGGGTTTAAAACAGAGCAGACTGCACTTTTGATAACATCTGCTACAACAAATAACAAAAAAAGAGTGTGAAGTCTGATGAATGTTTAAACAGAACATTTTTTATGGATCAGCTAAATCTTTTCTGCTTTTTAATTAAAAGTAAAGAAAATGGAACTTAATTATCCTGTAAAGATTAGCTTGTGGGCATCTTCCTGTAAATTACTTCTAATTGAAAGCAAATTGTCAAGTGACATTCAAAGTACTGTCCTTTAAAACACAGCTGTTCTACTGCTGATTTCAGTGCATTACAGTGTTTTCTTGTTACAATATGGCATATTTGAATATTTTAACAATTTCACTGGTTTTGTATAGATTTCCACTTAACATATCTTAATCACATTTCATCCTGTAAATAAGTGAGCATCCATAAGTGGTTTGCTGCATCTTGAACCAGCCTTTTCATGAGAGCTCTCCACTGAGGTTTGCTTTTTAGATTTGTTTGTTGAAAGTACCACCGCATCTGGACAATAATGGTCCCGGAAGTGGGTGGTTATACTCATTAGACTGCTGTCACAACCCAACTTTTTATGATATCTGTGTAATTAAGTACAGTTTATTGATGCTTTAAAATACCATGTTAAAAATCCAAATGAAATTCATACTAGAAACTGAAAACAATGTTTCAAAATTTAGCACTTAATAAACACTCCAGCCCTTTTAAAAATTTTTGAATAAACACCTAATGGGCAATATGAAGACAGCTAACAGGAGCTTTAATGTAAGACTTTAATACAAAGACTGATAAGAAGCAAATATGGTACACAAATTCATTAACCCACTAAATATGCTTCTGCTTCAATCCAGTTTTACCCATCCACCAGCCAGTATTGATTGGTTACTATTGTTTTGCATTGTACTCAGCTCTGGAGATGACAACCAGTGACAAAGGAAGGAGGCACTAACTATGTGGGGTGGCCAGCGGAGGACTCTCTACGCAGGTGACATTTGAACACAGCCCAGAGTGGATTTATTAATAAGAGGGAAGCTCATACACTGTGCAGTATGACAGTATAGGAAGGGCTGCCTTCAGAGGAATTAGGAAAGGCTTTGGTAAGAAACATCTTGGTAGTCCAAGAAAACAGCTTGACAAAGGGCAAAGTTAGGAAAGTAAAAGATCATTAGCCATAAAGTTTGAACATTTACATGTTTGCTTAGATAGTAACATGACTCAAACCATAAACCCACCTAAAACCTATTGCCCCAGGTAAGTAAAGTATAATGCCAAGCTGTTAATTTTGCTCAAACTCTATGCAACACATTTATCCTATTTTCACCTGATAATACACTAATGTTGTTCACCAGACTAAAATAATCTGTATGAATTGCCCTACCTGTAACTGAGTGATATAAATTGGAAGGTAGGTAGATAGGTAGGTAGGTAGGTATGTAAGTAGGTAGGCAGGCAGGCAGGCAGACATATAAATAAAGTTAAAATATTAACATTTAAAGATTTTTTTCAATAATTAAAAAGGCATTCTATAGATTCTATGTAAGATTTAGTACAGGAATAATTTTAACCACAATGTGGGCTCTGTTTTTATCGCAATATTTGTGGAGACTAAGATAACTACAAAGCAAAATCCTGATTCTTATTCTCATCTGCTCAAGCACATCAGCATATGCAGACAATGAAAGGTAAAAGAAAGATGGTGAAATGGGAACTCTGGATGTTTTTTTAAAGTCAAGTCAAAAGAACTGAAAAACAAAATGCAAAAAGAGGAGCATTGCCTGGACTTGTTTAGAAATTAAAGACATGCTCTTCCTTAGTGTTGAAATGATGGGGGCTCATGTGTTGCCAATGTCATAAATACCATTCATTACCTTTAATGAAATCCATGGAAGGGAGTAAAAAAACGTGTCCTAGTAATTATATGTTGTAACTGAGATCGAAAATATACATTTTAAAGCATATAATGAAAGAAGTATTAATCAAAATTAAATAAATAAGGTTTATGCTGTAATAAAGAATAAAAGCATTAATTTGAGCAAAGGGTTGACTGCAATCTGGGGCACAGATTCAGGTAACAACCCAAACTGTGCTCTGAAGGAAACAAAGAAAGTCAGTGCGGCGACAAGGCCAGGAGTGCAGTTTCCAGGCTCTCGGCCTCACGTGGACAGGTGCTGGTTCAGGTAGTAAATGGCCATCAACTGTGATTGGATGGCCATCAGCTGTGGCTAGTTGGCCGTCAGCTGTAACCAGTGAGCCATTGGCCACCAATATAACTGCTGTGGCTACACTAGCAGAAAAATGGGGGCTAGCAAGAAGATGGTGGCTGAGCTAGCAAAAGCAGATTGCAGCTAGCAAGCGGCGGAGTGCGGGTTGCGGATTGCAGAGAGAAGCAGACAGCAAGTAGCGGATCCTGTGGCTCCTACTTCCTGTGTCTCCAACCCAGCCACCAGCAAGACTATAGTGGTATGGCTCCCCTACCTCTGGTTCCGTTGGTGTTCCTTTTTGACCTCACCATATCCTGCGTTTTTATGTGGGGAGCAGGACCAGAGACCCCGCAGGCCACCCCACATGATACATGGTGCAACAAGCAGGGTACGTTGCCGGCCAAAACTTTCCTAAGAGCGGTGGAGCAGTTTGTGCATACGAACACTCAGTCTCAGGAAGACCAGGAGGAGCAGCTGCTGGAGAGCTGGACCCCTATGGAGGGGTGGGAAGACGTGGACGGTTCTCCGACCAGCATTGGCTGGAGAAAGTAAAGGTCGTTGTGGTCCTGTGGGCTGGGAAATGCTTGCTGAGGCCCTCACCCCCAGGTTGGGGAGGACTTGGAGCCCTCACCCTGCGGAGAGGGCACACATTGTGAGGCTAACGCTCAGCCCTGGCGAATGACTGTGGACCATGGGGAATGGCCTTCTATCCTTAATTCAATGGACCGCTTGACTGTTTGCTTGGGAACACACCACCCTGTAGTGGAACTGGCGAATGTTTGCTTTTGTTTTTCGACCAGCTGCCGTGGAGAATATGTGAGAAAGACTGTCTATGCCCAGGAAGACTGGCTGTGCCCAGAAAGACTGGTGGTACCCTGAGAGGTCCTGGCTGTGCCCAGAGAGAGTGGTGGTGCCCTGAGTGGCCCTGGCTGAGCCCAGGAAGTCTGGCTGTGCCCAGAGAAAGTGGCAGTGCCCTGAGAGCCCTGGTTGAGTCCAGGAAGTCTGGCTGTGCCCAGAGAGAATGGCAGTGCCCTGAGAAACACTGGCTGTGTCCAAGGAGACTGGTGGTACCCTAAGAAGCCCAGGAAGTCTGGCTATGCCCTGAAGGACTGGTGGTGCCCTGACAAACCCTGGCTGTGCCCAGAGAGCCTGGCTGTGTCCAGAATATTACATTCACCTCCAGGCTCCTCGCACAGGGCCCCTCGCAGAAGATGCTTGTCGCGTAGATTGTGAGGCGAGACCCTGTAGAGGTAGAATGTGGGGACAGAGCCAGGGGTGCAGTTTCCAGGCTCTCGGCCTCATGTGGAAAGGTGCTGGCTCAGGTAGTAAATGGCCATCAGCTGTGGCTAGTTGGCCGTCAGCTGTAACCAGTGAACCATTGGCCACTAATATAACTGCTGTGGCTACACTAGCAGCAAATGGGGGCTAACAAGAAGATGGTGGCTGAGCTAGCAAGCGGCGGAGTGCGGTTGAGGATTGCAGAGAGAAGCGGACAGCAAGTAGCGGATCCTGTGGCTCCTACATCCTGTGTCTCCAACCCAGCTGCCAGCGAGACTATAGTGAGGCCAGAGACCCCACAGGCCACCCCACATGACAGTCAGGTTTCATAAAGGGCAACAGCAGAGCTTTTCTTATTAAGGTCCTCCATGTAAATGAAGAATGTTGGCTAGGTGAGTTGGGATTAGTTAGGTCCGCTATGTAAAAGTAGGATGCAATGGATTGATTTTCAAGGTCAACCTGTGTAACTTTACAAACAATTGTCACCCCAATAAACTTTAATTAAAAAAAAGATACATATGGTCTGGTCACCATGATGAGGAGGAAGTAAAGTCTATATATATCCCCATAGCAATCGTGGATCCAGGAGGTTTGTTGTTTGGCCTTAAGCTCAGGTGAGCAACAGATCGGCAACTCAATAGTTCCAAGAACTCAAACATGTGAACTGCATAGAACTCACCTCCTCAATAAACTCTGTAATCCATTCTAAGTGACTCTCTTAGCAATGCTTATTCCATCTGATTTTTCCCCTTACCAGAAGCAAGCATATTTTAGTATTTAAAAGCTGTTGAACTGAGCTGCTTGTATGGGCACAAAATTAAAATGTCACCTCATGAAGGAACATTTAAACCATCCAGCAATGACCAAAATCAGCACAACACTATCCATCGTATACAGGAGGCTTGGTCCCAAACTTAAGATGCATCAAGTTAAAGCGAGTAGGCACCAGTTGGCCATACTTTAGTTTAAAAAGTCATTCTAAATTACAGACCTTACTTCAGTGTGTATAAGAACCACCTGAAGGACTTGTTAAAACGCAAATACCTGGGCCTCAACCTCTCAAGATTCTGAACCAGTAAGTCTGAGTATAATTCATGAATTTGCATTTCTAACAAGCTCCTACGGGGATGCTGAGGGTGCTAGATTCCAGGGAAATGGCAATCATTTTGGCTAAATAATTTCTTCATTAATTATATACTATAAGTTCTGCTTTTATGTAAAATGGAACTATTTTATCCAAAGGGGAAAATGGTCCCCCATCATTTTCACAGCAATGGTATTGAATAGTATACATTTTAAAGGAGACAAATATTTGATATGGGGAATAAAGAAATATAGTTCCTATTAAATAGTACAGATTTCATTATTTACCCTTCTAATCATTAGTATCATACAAAAATTAAATTTTATTGTTAAATATGTAAAGACAATGGGGGCAATTTCACAGCAGCCCAATTCCAATGAAAGGTTTCTGAGTCAAGATCTTTAAGTGCAAAACTGAATTTGTACCTAAATATTCTAGTTAAATTCGATGCATATTTCACAACTTTGAAATAAGATAAAACATAGTGATTTTTACATCAGGGAAAATATAACTCAACTTTGTGTCTTCCAAAAGTCAACAACAAATGAATGAATGAATGAATGAATGAATGAATAAACAGGCTAATATACTAAAATATCCATTAAGGTAAGAACTTACCATATTTTGCCGTGTATAATGCTCTCCTGTGTATAATGTGCACTCACGTTTTTGGCCCAAACTTTCAGGAAAAAACAATCTTTCGTTTTAATTTTTTAAGTCAAATTTTTATTTGTTTACATTTAGATACTTGTTTTTTGTATTATAAAGGAATTTTAGCATTTATTTTTTAACATATTCTGGTATAAGAAATTTTATGTAACAAATAATTACAAAACACAAGAACAGGTACAAGGTACAAGAAATTTTATGTACTAGTAACAAATTTACGATATTTATACAACATAGAAGGCCAAGAACGCTTCGTCGTTGCAAGTTCGTTGTTAAGTTCAACGAAACCGATTATTGTATTCCAAGATATTATTTGCTTATGGATATCATTATTGATTTCTAGAGTTACATTTTTAACTCATAAGCATAAACAAAAGAACTAATAACATTTATATAGATACAGAGATAGTAATACCCATGTATAATGCACATCTTTATTTTTCCCTCACAAATTTGGGCCAAAAAGTATGCATTATACATGGCAAAATATGGTATTCATTTGCTCAGTGCCCAAAAAAATTAGAATTCATGTAATTTTTTCTTTGGTCTCCTACTATCTTAAGAAAGGCATCTTTCCCTTCCTCCTACCAATAACCTTATATTTTCTTCAACTTTCAGCTGAAGCTTCAGTCAATATAAAGCCTTTCTATCTAAAATTTATAATACTCTATCCCTTTATTTATCTGATTATTTCTTCTCTGAATATTTTCACTACTGAAGTATTTCATAAACTTTAGAATGAAACCTTCTGTCTCCTTTTTCCCTACAGCACCCAGGATGAATTCTCAATGAGAAATGGGTTGCCATGTTTCTTTCCTTTTTCAAATACACTGTAACCCAGGAAATCCTACTGCACACCTGAATTGCTTTAACAGACTCCTAGATGGACTGACTGCCTTCAGCCTCGATACAAGCTATTATATAATGATACCACTCCCTGTCCTAAAACTTACGTTGATATTCCAGAATTAATGAATCCTAGGATTTTTAAGGACATAGGAACTCTAAAAGTCTAATGTCAAAGCTATCAAACCTTTTTTTTATCCTTTCCTTCTATACCCTAACCTCCTAAAAAAATATCTCTTTTAATCCACTAATTTTACTGCTTGAAATTTATCCTTTGAGAAAAACCTAAAAGAAGTAAATGACTATATGCACTAATTTAGTCATTGTAGTGTTAATTATATAAGTTGAATACTAGCCAAATGCCTTAAAATGTTTAGATAAATTATAGCAAATCAGCTGAGAGACTCTAGAGCAGAAACGTAAAATGATAATCAATAAGACCATGTAGAAATATGGAAAATATTTCTTCTCATAAACACAACAAAATTATATCTATACTAGGATTATATATATAAAAGTAAAAATATAGAAAACAAAAGCAACCAATGTATTAGGGTAGTCAGGCATATTTTTTGTTTACATCGTTTTTATTTTAAAAATTGGGGTCGGTACATATCTTCAGACTTCTACATCTTCTATATCTGCACCTCTGGATTTACACAATGTATGTAAACATCTTTATCATTTATAATGATGGTGAAGAGTTTCTATAAGGTTTAAACTATCATAAGTTTTATGTTCACCTTATAGTAAACATAAACTCTTCACTGAGAATTTCAGTAAAGGTTGTAATGAAACAGAGTTTCTGGATAACCATCAGTTAAGTTCAATTAATCAAAATACCCCATGGTTCATTCTAGGTTGTACCTTGTATTGTGTACAAGGATAACTAAGAGCAGATGGGTTTTGTTGTCACTTTCTTTGTTACAAGGCTTGTATACAATTACAGACCGCATTACTCGGGTCCTCAGAACTGAATGGGAATTGAGAAGCTGAAGTCCAGGCCATTCCTTTGAAAAGGAATGTCTTCTAGCTATTTTTCTTTCTTGTTATACTGAAATTTCATATGGATCTAACTATGGATAAATAAAAACCAGAATAGCTCCATGACTGACTTATTCTCATTTCAAAATTGTGGCATTAAAAAAAAAATTCCAGTACCTAATCAGTTAATATTAATGCATTCAAAGACTTTACATGTCTACTAAATAATAGTACAACCTTATAGTGGGACAATTTCAACCCAGGCTCCTGGGGCTCATTTATCATCTTTTTCTGTAACCCCATAACAGTTGTTTTGGAACTGAGGAAGAAGATAAATGGATCCCTGAGAAACAAATATTTACAAACCTTTTGAAAATGCTTTTTTAAGTGAGAAAGGAAACATTCCTTTATCTACCCTGATCATATGCGAATTCACTGCACAGGATCAAGTAGTGTGTGCTGCTCAACCTCAGAATCATTTGCACATAAAAATCAAACGATTCCTGTTTTCAAACTTATAAACAAAATTCCGAATCCCAGTCACCTTTCAACACAATTACAAAGGGGGAGGCTGACTTCCTATTCTTTAACGAATTATCGAATATGTGGATCATCTCTCAGTACCTTTAGAGGTTTACTCTTGTGTACTTTCCCTGTCACCCAGCCCTCGAAATGTAATGAACAGGAGTAAATATGCAAAAAACATCAATGGTAAATTCCCGAGTTTCATATAGTCAAGGCACACAGTTACCATTAATATATAGAAAGAGATTTTTCTCAACTGAGATAAGAAACATTTCTTCTATTAAAAACAATGAAGTATTTGGAAAACTGAATAACATAAACAATAGCCTCAATTTTTCATTTCACTTTGCTTATTCAGAAAAAGCCATAGAGAAACACATCAGCATTTTGACCACAGCTAGCCATGATGAAAAATCTGATGTGTGTCACTTGATGAGACACTACAGAGCTAACACAGACACCCCTCCCCTTAATTCCTGCAATTCAAATCGTAAGATGGTAGATTATAAATCTTGGCTTCTTATCCAAATGACATCATTAAAAAGAAGAATATGTGAAAATTTACAGCATGGAATATGCAGCATTATATAAATATAAATAATACTATGTTTTGTTGTTACGGTTTCCTTGGCCCTTACTGCATGATTATTCATCAATCCACACAGATTATGAAGTGATCTAGTGATCTGTAAGAGTCTCAAAAACCTAACAAATGTATAAAGAAAGAAGGAACTGCTGGCACCTATTGCTATCAGTTGATCCTGTCTCAACATTTTAAATATTTAAATATAACATTTATACACACACACACACACACACACACACACACACAAACGTCTTCTCAATGTTCTCAAGATTGGATAAGGGTATTTTGGAATAGTCCAATAATACAGCATTGAGTTAATTTATCGGGCTAGCCTGTGTCTTAAGCATAACCTTTAGTAAGTTGTTTTTTCTTTATCATTTTTGTTTTCTTTGTTATTATTTTTTAACATAGTAAACATATCCAACGGCTGTAATATGTTTCTTCAATCCCAAAATGAATGATAAAGACAAGCTACTAATTTGAAATTTAAACACTTGAATAAGCCAGAAGGGGGATAAAACAGAAACTGTAAGAGAACATAATGGAATGGAAATTGCTCAAACTAACTGCGATAGGACAAAATGCCACTCTGACATATGCCATGTCTCTGAATTAAGTAAGGTATGTCACATGCCACCTTTCGGGTTGGTTGTGTCACTGCTGGCTTCTTATGCAGTTCACTCTCTCCAGTATCTGCTACATACTACTAAATGTTAGTACCTATACTCATCACGTTAGAAATATGACCTCTTGGAGAAAAGAGAAACAGAATACTGAACTGTGGCCTTGCCTCACACATCTCATATTGAATATGCATTTATTAACTCTATGACAAAACAATGTATTAAAATAACTCTGTGGACTATATCAACTCTAACCTAAATCTCACAAGTTCTGAGAAAATAAGGTTTTTATTGGCATCGATAACTGAAAGTTTCATGTTCCAAAGAGTCTTTTGATTCACCAGCAATAACTTGGACTTTCAATGTTATAAGAATAACCACACTTAGATTGGATACTTTCTCAAAAGGATGTATAAAGGACTTTCAATAAGTTTTTCTATCTCAGGCCTAAGGGTTTCCAGAGGATTTTATATTATCTAAAATTGTATAAAATTTCCAATAACATACTTTCCTCAAATAAGTGAACAAAAGCCCCCAGATTAATCCCCATAGCACTTTATTTAAAGCTGTATGGCACGCCTCTCTCAGTACTACATTCATTCTGTATTACACATAGAGTTGCACCTGGTTTTCTGAGACTACAAGCCATGTGAGGGTAGGGATCATGGTTCAAAACTGACAAACATTTACTAAGAGTTTATATGCTAGACCTGTTAATAGACATTTCCACCTACATGATTACATCTTTTTAAACAAGTTTTAACTTTTAATTTATTTTTCTGATTTTATAATAAAAGGTCTCCTGTGATGTCTGTGCACATATTTTTAAAACAGCTGTATTCAGGTATAATTGAGATACAAGAAAACTGCATATATAAAACTGTGAAAACCATCACCATAACCAAGGCAACAGTCATACCCATCACCTCCAGGAGTTTCCTTGTTTTCTATTCATTATTGGATCCCTCCACTTCACAGCATAATCCTTTCCACTGATAAAATGGGTGTAAGGAAAGGGCCCCTCAAATTGGACCAAATATTGGCTCTGTCAATTGCAGTGTCACCCAGAACCATGTCTCCAAAATGGGATAAACTGTAACTGTCCTGCATCAAACAGGACAATGGAGATAAACAATGTAAACAAATTAAATTAAACGTATATAAAATGCCTAACAGAGTCTCTAGCACATAGGAGGGCTCTCAAAAGTTTTCTTCCAGAAGTAATATGCAATACACACATATAATTATCATAACTGCATATCACTAATTCCCAGGGGATGTGCTGAATAAAGGAAATAAATGTTTATTGTATTCCCCTCCTGTTAAGTTCCCTAATTCTGTATGTAATACTTAAAGCAAGTATGCCAAGAACTAAATCTATCCACTTACCCTATACCATAACAGTATGTAATGTCTGTTATTCTTTTCTAAGTTCAAGAGAAATCATTCAAATACTTATTAATTTCAGGTGTATTGTAGTTGTTCAGCAATTATTTGTTAAAAAAACATTAAACTCTAAAATGAGAGGAAATAGAATAAGTAGAAATATGGTACACAGGCATGATAAAAGTGATTTTTAAATAGAAGTGGAAAAAATAGTACATTCTAGAAAATGGTAGAATCACCAAATCCCACTGAGAGTCAGAAACAGGTCTACATGCTTAAATATATAATTCACTCTGGGATTATTAACAATGTTATAACAGAATATTTGCATTTCCAATTTCTCTATTACACCAATCTTAACAACGAAGACACATGAAGCGAACTAGATTTGATCTGACTTTTTTTTTGGTCCACACTAGTTGTGTTTGGACAAGTTGGACAGCATTGTTTCCCCTTGAGCCAGTCTGCTCAGTCGGAGATATGAAAAGATCACCTGCTAGCTAGCCAAGCACTTGGAGGAGCTTCCATACCCTTCAGGAAGCATGAGTTTCCCTGGATGGAAGAAATAATGCTACAGTACAAGGCAATTCATAGTCATGGCACATCTCCTGACTGTCTTATCTTCTCAATCATAGGATTTTTTTTGAAGAACCCCAATTAGCTGCTGATGTCAGCACAAAATCATGCTCAACATGACTGCTTTCCAAAACATACAAATAGGATTAATAGTGAACTTTGCAAAAAGCTGCAGAATACTGAGATGTTTGTAAAAGATACAGAAAAGGCTCCAGGTTGTCTGAAAGCATAATGTTTGGTAACCTGTTATTATTGACTGAGATAAAGAAAAGTTCTTTCAGGGAGATTCTCAAAATGTATCAGCTGGCTTCACTTGATTTGATGTCACAGTGATTTTTATCCCTAAAGTATAAAAATGTTTTGACATCTTCATACATACGTTAGTTTCCTAATCAATAAGATGTACACAATAGTACAACCCTTTTACTGTTGCTATGGGAACAATAAACACATATATTAGGTTGCAATACATAATATAATCTTAGATTTGAGGGATCATTGTCACTATTGGTCTAACTTTCTTATTGTTGTTTAAATTAATCATTTCTTATACAATTATAAAAATGTCCATGCATGTAAAGTTGTATAAATATTTGTATACAATATTAATTACTTCTTAAACTACATAGTTGAATCCATAATAAAACTGATCAGATCTCCCCACTACATTGTACATAACTTGATATAAAGGACAACCAATGGCTTATGCATCTATCGGTGGCACTTAGAATCATTCCACATATAAAAGGGGCAAAAAGAAAGAGAACCAGGGATTGCAACATCTGAAGCTTATACAACTGGGTTCCTCTGTAAAATACAAAATGACAAATACAAAGTATGTATGAAGGTAGATATTTATTTAGGAAGAGAAATCTCAGCAAACTGCGAATGTTAAAAATCACACATTTTTCCAGCTCAATTTCCCCTTACCAAGTTTTTAGTAATGCCTGTTGTCATTCCAAAGTGTGCGAGAGGGAAAGTCAAAGAGGAAAGAATTAACAGTCTTAATCACTTGTAGTTAAACTATCTTAATTTTGAGAATTTTATAAAAATGTAAAACCACCCAAACACACCATTTCAGCCCCTCGCAAGGCTTTAGAAAGGGCCTCAGATGGTGAGGGACCTGACGCTTGAGCTTGTTTAGCTTCCAGAAGAGTTAGTTATTACTTATACAATAACAATGATGAGGAGAAGGACTTAATATGTACCAATTACAGGACTCCCCCCTTATCCATGGGGAATATGTTCCAAGACCCCCAGTGGATGCCTGAAACCACAAATAGTACCAAACCCAATATACACTATGTTTTTTTTCCTGTACATACCTATGATAAAGTTTAATTTATAAATTAGGCTCAGTAAGAGATTAACAACTAATAATAGAATAGATTATAAAAATATACTACAATAAAATTTATGTGAATGTTCTCTCTCTCTCTCTCTCTCTCTCTCAAAATGTCTGCAAATCGCTCTGAAACCAAGATGGCTACTAAGTGACCACAGGCAGTAGCTTGAATAGCATACTCTGGACAAAGGAATGATTCACATCCTGGGTGAGATGGGGCAGTATGGCTTGAGATTTCATCACACCAGTCAAAATAGCATGAAATTTAAAACTCATGAATTGTTTATTTCTGGAATTTTCCACTTAATATTTTCGAACTCTGGTTGATTGCAGGTAACCGAAAATGAGGAGAATGAAACTTTAAATAAGGGGGGACTACTGTAAATCCTTCTAGAATTAAACTGAGAGACTCAAAACATTCTGAGGCCCATCCAGATTATGAAATCACCCAGAAATCTACCCGTTTTGCCCCTTAACTTCTTAATTCCCATCACCCCCTGCCTTCCAATGATCTATTAAATAATAAATCTAACAAGTGATTATCCAGGCAAACTTTTACTTGCATTCTTCCAGTGACAGGTAGCTCTCTACCTTTCAATGAAGGTCATTCCATTTCATTCTAACAACTCTAACTGCTCTACTGATACAGAGCCCAATCTTCCCTCAGTGAGCAGAATGCAGACCCAGGTGCCCTTTAAAATTATGTCTTCTGAGCTACAAAGAAAGCTAATTCCTTTTCTACATGAGTTCTTCAGATATCTGAATACAGCTCTCATATACTCATAAAACCTACTATAATTTTCTTTTCCTATTAAACATCCCCAATTCTTTCAGCTATTGCCTGGCTGTTAACATCCTCTAGACCTACTTGTTTTTTAAGGAGGACATGAACATTGAATGTAATACTCAAGATGTGACTGGCCAGTACAAAGCACAGCAGGACTCCTTGTTAATTGCCAAACACTGAAGAATCAGTCCGGACTGCAATTCACATTGAAGACTCACAATTAACTGAAATACCCATGAACTTTTAATTTTAGCAGCATATAAGGTTCATTCTTCTTGTCCTGTACTTATACAGCTGACTTTTTTAAACCAAAATTTCAGGTGTTATTAAATGTCACAAGCAGTTTTAGGACACCATTCTAGCCTGCACAGAGTTTTGAAATTTGATCCTGTTAATTCATGTTTCCCATTAATAGACAGAGCAAAAACCATTTAAACAAAACTGACTCAAGATTTTTAGACATGTATTAAGTATGTCCCTCTCCACCTTCAGCACTTGGGTCTGTCTCCAGAAGATCAGTGATATATATATATATATATATATATATATATATATATATATATATATATATATATATATTAGTTTGTGTACCAGACCTAGCAGTTTAAGCATAAGAGGCAGAGATTGACAGATTAAGAAAAATCCAGAAATACATTACTCCACATGCTGCCATTTTCATATCCAGAAAAATAAAAAACAGTTCATAACGATGAGTATGAAATTGGTTGTTTCTCTTTCAAACAGAATCAACACAATTGCAATTGATAAAGAGAAAGCAAGTCTTTCTTTTTCTTCGATTGTTTTAAGGTTTTTTGGTACCAGTTTGAACTAAATATAAGAATTAACATCCCCCTTTAAGGGGTTCTTCAAATTACACCACATGGGTTTGGTCAAGATGGCGCAATAGGTAAACGCTGTGCTTACCTTCTCTCATGACCCCATCAAAATTACAACTAAATGACAAAACAACCCTCATCGAGAATCACCTGAAATCTTGCTGAACCGAAGCCCTACAACTAAGGACGTCCAGAAGAAGCCACCTAGAGACTGGGAGGAGGGGCAGAGACACCGAACAGGCTGGTCCCACACCAGCATGTGACCATTAAAAACCGGGAGGGATAGTTCGGCTGCAGAGGTCCCCACCAAAGAAGCAAGGGATCCCAGCCCTTCCCCAGCCCAGAGTTCCAATGCCAGGGAGAAAATTCCCCATAATTTCTGGTTGTGAAAACCAGCAGAGATTGGGGCTGAGTGAGACGGAGGGTGGCTGGAGTCCCAGGTGCTCCTCTTAACAGGATGAAGCACAGACTTACTCACGGACAGAATCACTGGCTCTGAACTCCAGCACTGGGGCAGCAACTGGAGAAGCAACAGGGACATACGGCAGGAAAATCAGTTGTTTGCCTCAGGACAAGGGCTGGAGGGGCAGCTTTCTCCCGGAAGAAGCTGGCAGAAGCCATTGTTTTATTGTTGAGCCCTCGCCCTTCCCAGCGTGCAGACGCAAGCAGCCGCCATGTCTGAGTCTCCATTTAGCGGCCTAAAACCATTCATTCGCCACACCCTGGTGATTCGTGACCCCACCTTGCCGAACTTTCGGGCACTCCCAAGCAACTTCCAATGGCTTTTTCATATAAACCACCTGCCTTGGCTCATGCTGCAGACTTTCCTAGGGTCTCTCAAAATTTCACAGAACCCAGAAAAGCAGCATCTTGCTTGTCCTGTAACTCTGGCTGAGCAGCCCTAAGCCCGGCACCAGCAGCAGCTGGCCTTGGTTCCTGTCTTGTACTCTCGTGGCACTTCCAAGTATGGCATGTGGTGAGGAGGGAGGGGCAGTCATTTACAGATTGCTTTGTGGCACTGCGGGGTGGCCCCCAGAAGGGCATGGGCTTCAGCTGAACTTGGCCTGCAGCAGGTCCCCTCCCAGGTGGCTCTGGGGCTGGCACACCCAGTGGCCAGCTTCAAAATGAGCTAGAGTATCACCCAGCATCCTCTAAGATCAACACAACCAAAGGGCAGATTGGGCAGGCACCAGAGCCTTGCTGAGGCAGATCCTGCTCTGTAGGGTCAGTCCCTGTACCACAGCTCCTCCATTGTAGTCACGGTCAGTCCTCACAACCAGCTAGCCCGAGGGTCAATCCCATTAACATGCAAACAGCAACCAAGGCTCAACTACACAGGAGGGCACACTACCCATACAAGGGACACACCTGGAGTGCATGGCACAGGTGACCAGGAAGACTGTGCCACTGGGCCCCACACGACACCTACTACATAAGGCCACTACTAAGACTGAGAGGCATAGCAGCCCTACCTAATACATAGAAACAAACACAGGGAAGCAGCCAAAATAGAAACATGTCCCAAATAAAAGAAAAAGAAACCTCCAGAAAAAGAACTATACAAAATAGAGGCAAGCAATCTACCAGATACAGAGTTCCAAACACTGGTTATAAGAATGCTCAATGATCTCAGGGAGAACTTCAACAAAGAGATAGGAAACATAAAAATGGAGAGAGAAAACATAAAAAAACGACCATTCAGAAATAAAGAATACAATAACAGAAATGAAGGACACATTACAGGGAATCAACAGTAGATTAGATGATGCAGAGGATTGAATCAGCGATTTAGAAGATAACGTAGCATAAAACACCCAATCAGAACAGCAAAAAGAAAAAAGAATCCAAAAAAAAAAAAATGGGGAGAGTTTAAAGGGCCTCTGGGACAACATCAAGCATATCAACATTCGCTTCATAGGGGTCCCAGAAGGAGGAGAGAGAGAGCAAGGAATTGAAAACCTATCTGAAGAAATAATGATGGAAAACTTCCCTAACCTGGTGAAGGAAATAGACATACAAGCCCAGAAAGCACAGAGAGTCCCAAACAAAATGAACCTAAAGAGGCCCACACCAAGACACATCATCATTCAAATGCCAAAGGTTAAAGACAAAGAGAAAATCTTAAAAGCAGCAAGAGAAAAGCAGTTAGTTACCTACAAAGGAGCTCCCATAAGTCTGTCAACTGACTTCTCAACAGAAACTTTGCAGGCCAGAAGGGATTGGCAGGAAATATTCAAACTGATAAAAAGCCAGGACATATAACTAAGATTACTCAACCCAGTAAAGCTATCATTTAGAATCGAAGGACAGATGAAGAGCTTCCCAGACAAGAAGTTCATCACCATAAACCAATATTACAGGGAATCGTCTTTAAGACAAAAAAATAATAAAAATAAAATGTAAAAATAAAAATAAAAATAATAAAATGGCAATAACTAGTACATATCAACATTTACTTTAAATGTAAATGGACTAAATGCTCCATTCAAATGACATAAGGTGGCTGAAAGGATAAGAAAACAAGACCTTTACATATGCTGCCTACAAAAGACTCACTTCAGATCAAAAACCACAGAGACTGAAAGTAAAGGGATGGAAAAACATATTTCATGAAAATGGAAACAAACAAACAAACAAAAAAGCTGAGTCTATACCAGGCAAAATAGACTTTAAAATAAAGACTATACCAAGAGACAAAGAAGGACCTAGTAGTCTCACTTCTAGGTATTCATCTGAAGAAACCCAAAACGCCACTTTGAGGGGATGTGCTCATTCATATGTTCACTGCAGCATTATTTACAATAGCCAAAATATGAAGGCAACCTGGGTGTCCCTGAATGGCTGAATGGATAAAGAAGAGGTGGTACATATATACAATTAAATATTACTTAGCCATTAAAAAAGAATGAAATCTTGACACCTGCAACAATATGGATGGACCTAGAGTATATTGTGCTGAGTATAGTAAGTCAGAAAATGAAAGACAAATGTCATATGATTTCACTTATAAGTGGAATCTAAAGAACAAAATAAACAAACAAAAAAGCTCATAGATACAGAGAACATTTTGATGGCTGCCAGATAGGAGAGGTTTGGGGGTGGGCAAAAGGAAAGGATTAAGAAATACAAATTAGTTGTTACACAGTAGTCATGGGGATGTAGGTTATAGCATAAATAATACAATCAATAATATTGTAATAACTATGTGTGGTGTCAGATGGGTACTGTATTTGTTGGGATGAAAGATGGGTGGGGGTTTGGGGGCAAGGTGAAAAATGGTGAAAGGATTATGAAATACAACAAACTGGTAGTTGTAAAATAGTCATGGGGATGTAAAGTAAAGCTTACGGAATATAATCAATAATATGGTAATAACTATGTATAGTGCCAGGTAGGTATTAGACTAGTTAGGGGGATCACTTCTTAAATTCCATAAATGTCTAACCATTATGCTGTATACCTGAAATTAACATAAAATAATATTGACTGTCAACTGTAATTGAAAAATTTAAAAAGGGGGGAAAGATAAAGGGGAATAAGAGGTTCAAATTTCCAGGTATAAAACAAATAAGTCGTGGGGATGTAACATACAAAATAAGGAATATAGTCAATAACATTGTTACAGCGTGGTACAGTGTCAGATGGTTGCTGAACTTGTCCTGGTGATCACTTCTTTGGCATTGGGAATATAATCCATAATGTAGTAATAACTCTGTAGCATGCTAGGTGGGTACTGTTGAACAACTATGATATATACCTGAAATGAATGTAATATTGTATGTTAGCTATATTTTAATAACAATGTTTTTAAAAGGGGGTTTGTCAGCCTTTTTTCCATGGCCCTCTTGATTCTGCTTATTTTCTTTAGGTAAACAGGCAAATCCAACTCCAGTTATGTCTGTATGCCAAAAAGGGAGTATTTGCTGAAAAAGAAAACATAATGTATTATTTCTACTTAATGAAATGCATGTATAGGGCTAACTATATCATGGCCTAATATATAGCTTGGATGCTGACTTCCTGATTATCTGAAAAATAGATATGATGGTTGTGCAGGACTTAAATTGTTTTCATTGAACATGCTGCCATAAACTATTCTCGGTAAAAAAAAAAAATAGTCATTTACGTCTAATTCTTAAAGTTTTTAATACATACTAATATAACTGAAATTGTATGTAATCAATAAAATACCCTATTTTCTTAAAAAATACTAATACTCCATTATTAATAGTATCTAATTATCTCAAAGATTTCTCTTGAATTCTGCTTTTTCTTCTTTCAAATTACCCAGCTGTACTCAGCTTTGTGCTTCCTTCTAGAGACAGATTCTTCCAGGGTTCTACTCTGACACTTAATTCCTAGGTAATTCCTAAGAGAATATGACAACACCTGCTCTCACCTCTTAACCCCTTTAGTCTGTCTGAATGAATAGATCATCAACTTGCCTTCCTCGAAGGAGATTTTTTACATTATAATCAACATATGTGGCAGAAAAGTGAACTTATCACTTAAAAATAAAACATTTCTTTATAATCTCCATATGCATGAAAACAGAGCAATAAGGTATCATTAAGTGTGGTGATGTCTTCAAAGAGTACTGTCATCTATTCCTACTTGAGAAGATACTTATTAAAAATCTTCAGAAGCATAAAACCTTTTATGCATCCATAGTTTGGGGGGATTCCTTTTGTGTGGTTATTTTCCCCGCATGTTCTCCCTGAGGAGAGGCTTACATTTACTGACTCTGGCAAGTGCCTGGGCTATGCCACTGAGTCATCTCCAACTGAGTCATCTCAGTATGTCACTGAGATACTACCAACCAGTGAAGAAATTCTTCCCCCTATCTTTCAGAATATTCCCCAAGTCCTATGGTCCCAAGGCACTCCCAAGGAGCTCTACAAGGTTCTGAGGTCACACACGTCCACTTATATTAAGCAGTGATGCACATTATGCAAAATGGAATTAAATTGAAATTAAAGTGGAATTAACATGGCTTCAAACCTAAACTTTTCACAGCTGCTACTCCAACAGAACAGTGATAATGGGTAATAACAGGATTTCCAAGAGTTACCACTTAATCTAATCAGTCACAAATATCCATTCAAAGGAAAAGAAAATATATATATACACATATATAATGAGGAAATGTTACCTGTGTTAATGTTATATATATATACATACACACACACACACACACACACACACACAATGCTTTATACTAGAAACTATTTCCCATAAGATTGGCACAATAATGTATATATACACATATATGTATATATACACATATATATATACACACACATATATATGTGTATATATATACATATGTATATAAATATATACATATGCAATAATATACATATGTATATACATATACAATATATACATATGTATATACATATATACATATACAATAATGTATATATACACACATATATATATATACACACACACAATGCTTTATACTAGAAACTATTTCCCATAATATTGGCACAATAATGTAATCATTAATATGATTACATTAATCCCCATTTGTTGAAAACATTCATGTAAACAGCATGTAAATAAATAACATGTCTGAAAACTCATAAAGCACTGGACTGAGTTTCCTGAGAGCAATTATCATTATTTAGGTAGAATCATGTTCTGTCTCCTAGAATGAACGACCCGTGAGGGTATGTTCTATGTCTGCTTTGGTAACTACATTATCCCCTAATTGCATTTCTGACATATTTCTCCTCAATTTGTTCAATAAAGTCTAATGGTGCCCAACATTTTTTTCCTGGCCTCCACACCATTCAAAAAGGTAACATCTTTCAGCTGGGCAGTTAGGGGATGGGGTAAATCATGGTCTTTGGGAAACATTTGTACCCTTACCCTTGAGAGTGGTTCTGAAAAATTTTTACAAGGAAAGATATTCATTTTATTGTTCATCAACAGCACCAACTTTAAGAAAATTTTGCCTAACAGATAATTCTAAGGTCTCCAAGAGTCACTCTTTGAAACATTACCCTATTTGGTTTTCTTCCTAACCTTTACCCCAATCTGAAGTTACATTGTGCATTCACTATGTTACTGTTTTTTTTGTTGCCTGTTGCCCACTTCTAGAATGTAAAGTCTAGGCGAACAGAGAACTTCCCTTCCAAGGGCACGACTGACCTCCATACATAGAGCAGTGCCGCCGAGGGGATTCAGAGAAAGATCACAATACATATTTGTTAACAGAATAAACAAACTAGAAAATAAAAGACACAAATTTAATTAGTAGTCTCCATTATTTGTAAGACACATCAGCAAGTTTTTCAAAAGAAGACAAACTACTACAACATTAACTGGACTTGTTGGTTCTAAAGCAAGTTATATTCTGATTTTAGAAATATTAAAATATGAATTCTAAAATCTAGAAATGCATTTTGGCTTTATCTTCTCAAAATGAGTCAAAGATTTATATAGTTAGCAGAGATTCTCACCAGCATGGGTTGGCAAATGTAATCCTACTATCTGATAAATCCTGTAACTTGTAAGGAAATAAAACATTTTAGTTGCTTTGGGCAAGTTTCTGAGTGATGACTTTCCAATTTCTCTTGAGCTTTTTAAATTAGCTATTGGCCTCAATTGGTTAGGAAACACCAATGTAGTCACACTGTCCCATTTTACAGGTGAGAAATTAAGACCCAGAGGTTCAGTGATTGTTCTCAAGGTTATCTGAAAGGCTAGAGATGTCTCTCACTGCCACTTCTATCTTTCTCAAGAATTCCCCATTTTTCTAAGGAAAAACACGGTACAGTACATGACACATAAGAGGAGATCAATAAACACCAGTTTCCTGTATTCCTAGACTTATATTTGCAGAGAATAAATACATTAAAAAATCCTCAAGTTTCAAATCCTGTAATAGGTCTTGTTAGCCCTATGATTCTGCAAATCTTTACAACATCAGTTCTTATACCGTGACAACTTGCACTGGGGAAAACCACAAAGTTTCAAATGAGAATTTTGTTCCTTTAAAGCTCAAAGTAAAATTTTGCCCAGAAATATTATTCTTGTTTTTTATAAATATAAATAAAGGCAAGAGAGGGAGGCAGGGACTAAGCGACAGAGCAAGAAAGCGAGAGAGATAGATGGACAGACCCAGAATGTGAATGAGAGAGATGTCAACCACTCAGTAACTGAGCAGGTTTGTCGAGCTCTAGATTTCATTTTAGTCCACATTGCAGAGTTCAACTCTGATCTAACTACTAGCATGATTTTTGGGTGACTGTTTGCAGATGCAGTAGAGTTATCAATCCGAACAGACACACAATCCGGGTCCAATGTCACTTCTCCTCATTATGTTAATAGTTAATACATGCAAATGAAAACACTCTAGCAATTTGATTTCTTTGAAGATAGTTTGCATATTGTCTTAGCCATAATGACTGTACACTTCTCTCAGCCTCCATTTATGCAAGGGTAGTTTAGTTCATTTTTATCAGCTCAAGTTCATTTTGGCTGCTATTGGAATGTATGTGCATATTTCTTTTTTACCTTTTGCCTAATTACCATTCAGGTACCATAAGCAGATTTTTCATGCTATTGGTGTTTTTCTTAATTAAGAAACAAATGAATTCTCCCTAGCAAAAAAAAGATGGAACAACAGAATAAGATGCCAGGGGCTGATGTTCTGTTTCTTAATTGAAGCAGTTCTATTGTTTAATGTCGGTAGAGAGGGGGCAGAAATGTCATAAGTGTAGAATGTTAATAGTACAAAAATAACATAAAACTACTTTTAAAAATAAAGAAGGAATACAAAAAAAAAATGCTGTAAGAGCTTTGAAAACATAGATTTTTATCCACATATTAATTCTGACAGTAACAAAGTAGCTTCATTTACAAATCCCTCACACGTAGAAAGCCTGAGGTTCTAACCTCAGTCCTGAGAGAGATGCCTGCCCTTCTCTGCTTGTCTAGTTAACTGTACCCTACTTCCCTACTTATTTGCTCTTCATCAATTAAGGAGGCACCCAAGGGAACAATTTGTTTCTTTAATTTGTGAATAAACCATTTCTCTTTTAATTTGCATTCATTTTTTCTACCCACAAGAAAAACCTCAATGTCTTATCCATATATTTAACAAGGGTTACTACAACTGTAAAGTAAGATGCATGCAAATTCATGGAGACAGCTTTCACATTTCTTTTGGGGTAAAGAAAACTTGGAGGACTCAAGGTTTGAGGAGAAAGTTAAGGTTTTACTCACTTCTATACTGATGGCACAAATCTGGACTAGTGACCTTTTTTCTCTAAAGGAGCTATGAGGTAGATATTCTTTCACTCATGTCTTTATTCCTTTCTCAGATTACTAATGTCCCACCTTATTATTTGCTTAATTTTTTTAAAACATGAATATCCATTACTGTATTTTAAATATGCTAATACAGGTTAAATAGGAAGCATCATATAGTCTGCTTTGCAAATAGAAAAAGAATATTATTTTTTAAAGTTTCCAGGTATCAATTTCTAAATTACTGAGTTTCTACTGACATTGATAACTATACTTGCTATCATTGAGGCATCTGAGTTAAGTATAGGATATATCTAAGAACCAGATACAGTAAAGGAATTTTAATATATATATATATATATATATATATATGTCTATACATATACATATGTAAATAATAAATCTGTGAATGAAACATACACTCATGTAGGGATCATAACTTGCTTTATCATAAATATCACTATATGTAGAGGTAAAGTGACACATATTTATAAAAACCTAATATTTGATAATGTGATATATTATGGAAACTACCTTTAGGTTGCTCTGAAAGCATAATTCATGGCTTTTGAAAAGTAAATAATCTTAATTTGAGATGAGTTTTAAAACATTCTATCAAAGTACAGAAAACATTTCATGAAGTCATCCTAATGAATGGCAGTAGGACAATTTGTAGAGTTCTTTATGAAAAAGAGGGTCTGTGAGAAGTGAATTTGTTGCATACAAAATTACTTACATACACAGAAGAAAAGATCATTCATATAATTTTGAGAATCCATATTCTGTGAAAGTCATAAATTTAAAAGAGCTTAAATAACTCACAAAATCTAAAACCCTATGAAACTGTCAAGGGAGTCCTTCATCTGACTGTTTTTCATTTCACTACTTTAACAAAACTGTGAACAATGGCCAAAACTGGATTGCCATGTCTGTTTTCTTTATGCTCTGATATATAAGAAGAGGATCTACTTAGACTATTAACAGAGTCACTCACAAAATAATACAATATTACATGATATTGGTTGAGTTGTTTTTGATCATGTAAAGTACGAAATGAGACCTAGGGGGCAGTTCTTTTCTTTTTCTCTAAATTGAGTTTCTATAACATTAGAATGATTTGAAAAAAGGGATAAAAGTAAAGAGTTTTGGAGTTTTGAGATTTACAGATTCTATATATAAGGAAGTAGAGACTAGAATGAATATAATTTTTCTTAAGACTGTTTCTAGAAACTCATGAAATGTTACTATTTCGTCAAATTCTTTTGGTAAAGAGGTTACAAATGTCCAATATCAGTCTTAACCCAGTGGCAAAACGTTTAGACAACACATTTTCCTAGCCCTGCAGCAGTGTGAAGCTGTTGGTGTCTCCCCCCTCGTCCCCCAGGCTCTGACTTGATTTGCTAACATGGTGTCCCTGCCAAATTCTTGGCATTGGAAGAGAGGGGGAAGAGGCCATACCATAACGTGTTGATAATGAGGAGATAGAAATAGCAAACCAGCTGGATTGTCCTAATAAAGTATGTCTGGGATTTAGAGACACAACAACTATGTGTTCAGGTCACCCAAATGCATTTTAACCCACTGGTTTCTTCAATGACCTTTTCAGATACCCCACTCAGGAGCTTTCTAAATGAATTTTGTGTATTCACTCCAGAACTGTCTCGGGGGGAGGGGGTGGAATTACTACTCACATTTTCTCGTAATGATTATTATACTCACGGCACTTCATGTTACTTACTACCAAAAACATTAGACAAAATGATCTATAACTCATTTCATAAACTTTAAAAGTATTTACTGTTTTATTGCCATATATGTGTGATGAATATATTATATTTTACAATCAATATATTAGGTTGGTGCAAAAGGTGTAATCGTGGTTTAAAAGGATAAAAATTGCAAACACCACAATTACTTTTGCACCAACCTAATATTTTGTAAAGCATTTCCCAGTGAAGCTTGAATTTTATTTTCCTTGGGAAGAAAACTTTAAAAATCACTTTAGGATTGTTTGAGCAAAAAGCTTCAATTATTTAGAACATTCTACAGGATCTTTCTACTCCAAATAGGAACAGTATTTACCAAAAGAAAATTCTTCATTTAAATATTTATCCATTAAAATATGCAAACCAAAGACATTTAAACTTATATTTTAGATACCTGGAGATCTTTATCACCACAAGAGAACAATTTATTTTCATAGATTTTACCTCAAAAATGTCAATAATAAGGAAAAGTATTTTACTAGTATATGCCTGGTGCAGTTCTAAACTCTCTGCATGTATTAATCAATTTAATCCTCACAACAGCACTTATATAGGTTTCTTTAATAACCTGTTTTTAACAAATGGAGGAAACTGAGTCTCAGATTAAGTAACTTGCTCAAGCACATGCAAAAAGTAAATGGCAGAGCTGAACTGCAACCCTGATACAAGACTCCAAAATTCTCCTTTCTAAAGAATGACCGTATATATACATCAAACCCCTTTTAAGGAAAGAGGTTTTACACATGGTTTTGTGCCATACATCCACTCAAGTACCATCCCACAGGCAGTCATTGAACTTTGTGTGTTGAAGTTAATATGTTAAGTTGACCTAAGTGCTCATTTTCAAGCAGACTGCTTGAAAATTTACTTCTTAGACCAGGGGTATCCAAACTTTTTTCAACGTTTTTTACCAAGGGCCATATGCAGTAAAATACACAAACAGCCGGGCCACTCACTCGAGGTGAAGTATGTATTGCCTCACCTGGTTTATTCAAGTAAACTAATTTTTGGAATTTTCTGTGGGCCAACTAACAATGGATTGCGGACCACAGTTGGCCCGCGGGCCACAGTTTTGACACCACTGTCTTAGACTATTCCGTCCTCTGGGCTAACACATTTCCACAGGGTAGCTAAGGAGAGGCAGCATACCATTTTATCAGGATACACTGCATGTAGCCCGCCACCTAATTCTGAAAATGGGACCTAGTAACATGAATAATTCTGACTTCTCACCCTATAAATTGGCCATTCTAGAAATATAGTCTTCTAGGCAAAGGTATTTTTAACCAGATCATCTTCAATAATTTTTTCTACTAGGCTTTGGTCTGAGTCTATTTTTAGTACTAACCACTAACTTTATCATCATGAAAACCACTTGTGGCTTTTCAACACTTGACGGTTGGGACACCAGCAGGCCACATAGAAGCAGGGGGCTGGACTTTGGGTCTGTTTTCCTTTTACTTCTCTGGATCTTTAGGAATAGAATTCTTGACAACAAGACATACTTCAAGAAGCCAAAGCAAATTTCTTTTTTCCAAACAAGTTCTCTGTTTACACAAAGCCTTTGCTTACCACAACTGATTAAATGGTTTTACCTCCATTTGACTATGCATCTCGGCAGCACCCCTGTCCAAACTGAGAATGTAAAACACAAAAATATAAATCACATCTTCAACGGCACCTAGCTTTTCAGAATCCATGAGAATGAACTAATGAAAATGACCTTTTGGTCATATGTGCTACCAAGGCTGAAAATATTAAAAGACAAACTTAGCAAGATGTATTACCTTTTCTAGGCTTTAGGTTTCTTCAAGTGAAAGAAACAAATATAGAGGGTGCTAAAAAATTGTATACACATTTTAAGAAAGGAAAAAACTGTATTAATTGTAATACTCGGTATGTTCAATACTCAACATGTTCAAATAACAAAAGATGAATACAAGTCACGTTTGACTTCTGCAATTACAAGAGGTGCTTAAAACGGTTACCATCAGGGTCCAGACACTTCTGATTATGGCGAACTACTGCTTGAGCACAGATAACGTCTCTTAAAATGTGTATACATTTTTTTGGCTCCCCCGGTATTTCATTTGTTTTCAGGTTATAATTTCTCTCAACTCCCTGTGCTACTTCTATCCTAACTTTATACCCACTTCTTCAAAATTATTTGACAAAAATTCAACATAGTTTATTTTATTTTCCACGTTGTAATAATTACCAGAGGAAATTTATGGTGGCACTTAAGAATTAAGACCTTCATGTTGTTGTTTTTGTTTTTGTTTTCAGAGTTTCCTTCTTAAATCCCACTGATACTCTAAGCTCTAGCCTAAACTGTGTACTGGTTCATCTCTTTCTTGTACTGCTGCTGCTGCTTCCAAAAAAAACACAAGATAGTTTGGAAGATTTTCAAGGATACAAATATCACTAATAAGGTGCAGAAAAGAGCAGCATATTTGGCCCAGAACCAATTAAAAATATTTATGCATATAATAATCTGGAGAAAAATAACAGGCATCTTAAATCACTGAGGAGGTAAAACACTGGATATGCGTTAATGATGAACTGTTTCAGTCAGAGCAGGACAAAATTTGTGAACTCAGAAAACTTCATGGAGATAAACTTTTTTTTTTAAATCACAGAGCCTATAATAGTACACCAAATTTTAAAGAACAGATCTTTTATCTAAAACCAAACTATCATACACTATTAATCTGAGGTTAATGACATAGCTGTGACCTATGCTGAGAATAGAGAAATACTATGCTTTAATAGGCAATGTATTTAAATTTTTTTCCGCTGTGCTATTTTCTTCTGTAAAGTAAAACAGAGCTTAATCTTCACTTGACAGTATTCACTTTTGGTGTATTCTCATATTAAGTTTAATAGGGACTATTAAAAAAATTTTTCATTCTAGCTATTCTCCTTCACAGTCATGTCTGAATTAAGCAGATATTGAAATATTTTATCAAATTTTTATTCCATCTCTTATCCTTTCTTCCCTGCCCCCAACAGTATTTCTATCCTTCCAACTACACAACTGAGGGAAAGGTGAGCAATTTCAAACTTAATTATAATGGAAATATATACTTCACTACTTTCTACCCTTCTGCAACAGGATTTATTGTTAGTGGCAGTACTAGAGTGGCATGAAAATAAGGAAATCTACGCCCTAATCCAACTCCCAGTCTTAATTCTCAGAGAATGCATCATCAATAATTTTTTCAGACATTTTTCATGAAAAAAAATATAAATATATATGTATCTATTCATTCTTCCATCTTTTTAAATACAAGTATGAAGATGCCATACTTTCTTCACTTTGTAAGTCTTTGAGAGATTTCCATATCAGCATGGATATATCTGTATCATTCTTTATAACATATAAATTACACTGAGGGTTGTACCATAATTTTATTTAACTCACAGTAATGGACGATTTGATAATTTCTAATTTTTTACTATTATAGACCATGCTGGACTGAGCACACATATATATGGTTTCTATGGGATATGTGGAATTGCTAGGTCAAAGACAATATTTGCTATTTTAGTTGTTATAAATTGTCAAATTGTTTTTCAAAGAGGTTGCAACAATTGGCAATCTCAGTTACAATTATTCTGCCTGCTTGCTATTAAACATTTATCCTCCTCAATATTCAGGTATACAACTAAGCAAATGCATACAAATGAATGGAAAGCTACTACCAAGACAATCTCCTGAGTGAAGCACAAACAGATACAATTAAAAAGATATTGCTCTGTTCATTTATTTTTGCATGTGTTGTCTAGCCTCAATAAAATATTTATACTAAACTACTGAAAACACCAAGTGATTGTTTTAGCCATCAGCTACAATGCTGTTATTAAATCTACATCTAAAAGTTAGAGGGCAGCACATAGGTCTAAGGTTGAGTGAGAGATAACAATAATTGTTAAATTTAACAAAATGAAAGTTGACTAAAACCCATTGTCAGCTCACCAGCTTCTTGTCCTCTCCTATTACTAAATTGTAATTTGGTAAGTCCATGTAATTGTCAAGTACCTTCAAAATACACCAACCAGGCTCTATTTTTTCAAAAATCTGCAATAAATGGATGAGTTCAAGTTATTTAACATGGCACACCAAGCTCTTTAAAACTCCGGTCCCAAATCAGCTTTCAAGCTGCATTCTGTCACTCTTCCATGTACCTTCTTCTTTGGTCACAACTATTCACTGGATCTTGAAAATGCCATGTCCTCTAATGCCTTTTTACTCTTAGCCAAAGTGATGATTCTGCCAGGATGTAATTCTCTCTTGTCCTGAATGGATCTCCTATTCATCCTTCAAGATTCAGCTTAAGTAAAACCTCTCCTACAGGCTTACCCCAATTCACCTAGGCATCTTTGCGCACACATCACTTTACACCTCCATCTATCAGAATATATCATAATGTATAGTAATTGCGCTTTGCTACTTCACTATCTAATGTGCTACTTGAGGGTAGAAACCATACTTTGTTCATTTTTGTATTCTCTCCTCCCCATGGCTTACCACGGTACACATAACTAACTGGTACTTACTACATGTTAATTTAATGACTGTTGAATGAAGACACAGGAGTTAATTTCATTTCAATTTAAGGCATGAGGGTGACTTTTTTTCTTGGTGGAAAAATTGCAAAAACACCTTTGTTAAAAGACATACCACAGGATATGATGTACACTTTTAAAAATTGTTCATTCATTCATTCAGCTAATATTCTTTGAGTGTTTGCTATGTGCCCGGAACTTTGCTGCAACTGGAGGAGGTACAGAAGCCAACATGACCAGGTCCTGCCCATTGAGCTCAGAGTCTAGTGAGAAATCATCTAACAAACAGGTAGACATACTAAAATAAATATTTGTCAGATAAACATCAGTGTAATGAAAATAAAATAGGGTAATGGGCTAGAGAGCAAACTGAGGCATGTAGAGGGACAGAAAACTCTAAGTCAGGGGCCAAGGGGGGCTTTTCTGAGGAGTTGGCAGGTGACATGAGAAGTGAATGAGAAAAAGCAGCCAGCCATAGCTAGGAAATCTAGGGAAATCACATTCCAGGGAGAGGAGCAGCCTGGCATATTCAAGGAACTAAAAGAAGACCAATAAAGATGAAATGTAGTAAATGTGGTGGTTTATAGAGACGGGAAGTGGCACAATGATGGTATAGTTAGTGATCAGGTCAGATAGGAAGGCAAGGAACAAATCACAGAGGATGCCATAGGCCGTGATAAAAAAGTTCAGATATTAATTGCAAAGGACATCCACTGGAAGATTTAAAGCAGCAAGGTGATAGGATTTGATTTTATGTTTTTGAAAAAAAATCATTTGGCATATAAAAATAAAACGGTTCCTATTTTATATGGTAACACTTTCAATGTAACAAATGATCATATAAACGCCTATACAGAAATTCTTTTAGAGTGGTTTTAAAGTTTTCATGGGTCTGTCAGGCCTATTGAGTATCTCACAAAAACACCTTCCTAGAAAAACCCTTGAGTACACAAAATTTTGCATAAAATGGCTGGATACTCTAAAACTCTTCAAAGACAATGAATCTCAGGCTAAAAATTATTGATTCAGTATGTAATAATTTTTTGTTTCTTAGGATATAAGAACAATGTGCAGTCACCATCTGTTTCACCTCTTATAATACCTAAGAGATTATTTCTCAATATCAAGAATACTGGTATTAACCACTTTAGAAAAAACAAATACCCAAAGATATTTTTTTGTAACATGCCATACCTGAACTCTATTGTTCTACTTCCTTCAAAATATAAACTTCCAAAGCAAGAGTTAAAAACAAACATCAAAGTAAATGTTAGACTAATCAGTTCCGCTACTCCTTCTCAAACTCATACTCTCTCTTAAATAAGATTTCCAAAGCCATAGAACTAATCAAGAAATTGCAGTCAGCTAACCAAACAGCTGATTGTTACTTCCCATTTATCTGATCTTAATTATTTTTATGATGTCACATTCTTTTTCTTTTTTTTTAATTTTTTTTTCTTATTTTTTTGTCACATTCTTTTTCATTTATCAACTCCAATTTTCTGCAATGTATAATTCGATATTTTTCAAATGCAGCTTACCCATACACAAAAAAAGTATGTACCTCAAAACCACATTGAATAACAGAAACAAACAAACAAGAAAAACATACTAAAGGAATAAAAAGGTTGAGAAGGAAGTATTAGGTAATCTATGGTAGTGTGTGTGTGTGTGTGTGTGTGTGTGTGTGTGTACACAGAAAAGCAAGTTAATAAACTTTAGAGAGCTGTTCATGGATATTCAAAAAGACCTCTAAATACTATCTAAGCAATCTGTATTTCACAACTGTTACATCGCCTTAAAATGAAACATCATTTTTACTGAATAACTGAGAAATGTATCACACATTTACACAACGATTGTGCAAGGGAAATCCACTTGTACTCTTTTTTTCCCTGATACAGCAAAAGTGTTGACTGTTAATAGCTACCACAAGAAAATAGTATTACTGGACTCACGTCAGTAACGGGACCATCAGAACAGGATCACTAAAGTGCTTCTTTTGCCTGAAAGCTCTTTTCTGCAAAAGTTTTTGTAATCATACCTATAATTATTGCTCCTTTTTCCTGAAATAGATTAGACAATAGATGATAGATAGATGATAGATAGATAGATATAGATAGATAGATAGTTTTATTCCATATAAATGTATGTAGAAGAGACTAGGCCATTTTCTTATGGCACCTTTCTTGGAAGTATTACTAATCACTGCTGAAATGACTATCAGCAACCCTTTCCCTGATCATTCTTTGCGAGTACCACTTCAGGTTTTGGCGCAAGTGATTTCATACAGTATTCCACTTATACTATCAGCAATGCAGCACCTTGCAGAATTCATCTTTCTGATATTAAGCCTACAGTATTAGTTAAGACCCAACTGTCCTTTGGAGATCTGACCCTTAAAACTCAGAGAAAAGCGATACATCCCAAAGGATTCCTAGAGAATATCACACTTCCTAAATCTAAATTCAAATCCAAGCTGTCCAAATTCCAATACTGTAACAGTTGTACTAATTTTCATGGCTAACACTGGAAAACATTTTATTCTAAAACTAGATATTCTGGTTTTCTTTCTCCCTTTCTTTACTTTTCTTATTTCCTTTCCTTTCCTTCCTTCCTTCTTTTTTCCTTTTTTTCTTTCCTTTTCTTTCTTCCCTTCCTTTTTCTAAAAATATTTACCCTATCATTTTCAAACTAAAAAGTGATCTACAACGTGGTTTTGCAGTAATACATAAACTACGTAACTCATATATTTTTTAAGATGATTTTAGGATGTGTCAAGAATTTGGGATTTTCCATGATTAAAATACAAAGAAACATTCTGATAATCATATCATCAGCAAGATTAAAGTTCATCAAATTACATCATGATCATTCACTAACCACAGATCTGTATAAAAAATAAAATTCTCCCATTGTGTTAAGCAAGGTGTTCCCAAATTCTGACATATCTAAACTGTGTACTAGAATAATTTTTCACCTAAGCTTCTCATAATCTATAATACCCAAGTACCTGGAGCTAAAACTCTAGATTGATTTATGTTATAATTTTCCCCTCAGGAAATCTATATTCCTCCATAAAAAGTAATTTTCAAATATTAAGTTTGGCCAGTTTATATATTATGATTATTTTTATCTCAGAAGATTATAATAAGATACGCAAAAATCATTATATATTGCAAAGTACCATATTAAAATGTTACATAATTATTAAATAAACATATGTCCTTGCTCTTTATGACATAAATGATGTAAAAACATTAAATAAAACAGGAAGGTAGTCACACATTTCTGTTTGTAGACTGAATCTTCATGCCTTTAAGTGACTATCAAATGTTAGGGCCTGGACCTAAAAGAGAAAGAATGAAATATTAATAATACCCCACCTTGTGGGAGCTCGGCATTACTTGACACTACACAGAAACTGACCTTTTTGTCCTTCAGGCTTGCCTACCAGGCCCCATCTTCTATCGCAAAAGCCAAATCATCTGATCCCAAACTAACTGTCAACTGCCTGTGATGGTGGGGAAGCCAGACATCAATCAATCAGGTTTTATCAGACGCTCTCTTCGTTTCTCTGTTGTGCTCATCTTATCATCTGACCCAGTTGTAGCCCTGACTTCAGAAGCTTAAGCAACTTGATGACAAAATATGCGCCTGTTTGTCCAAGATGCACATTGTTAAGAAGTGGGGTGATATTTTTAGCAGCTACCTCATATATTTGCAAATGAACTCTTGAATATTTCAGATTTACACAAGCTCCCTGTTGGTCAGTCTCCCCTGCACACCGAGCCTGTTCTTGTCTGTGGGAGGCCCAATAAATGCAAAATATGCAAGCATACTTAGGTACGAGTCAGATGTCATGAGCAAATGTGGTTAATCGTGTCAGTGTAGGCAGAAAGGTTAATCAAAATAAGAACTTCAAGATGTCACTTCAAGAAGAGAAAGAAGACCTAATTGATAAATGTGCATAATACAAATGCAGACAGTTTTATTCTGAATAAATAAAAGTAACTTAGAAAATTAAAAGCCTTGTAACTATTCTTATTGACTGGAGTCTTGGAGGAAAAAAAAATATTTAAACCATCAATGCTATTGGCAAATCCATGTTAGATGGCCCACCTCGCTAATGACAAACAGAATATACTCCAATACATAAACCAGTCAGGTAAGGAGACAACTGTGACATAGATTATGAATTTGACATTTTTGTCATTCAAAGTAAATATCTGTTACATAATTTTTATGCCAAAGTGACAAAAATAAAATATATACATGTCGTGTGGATACAACTATTCTATGTTAGCATAAGTAGCTGTCTACTTGTTTTACTTAGTCTTCTTTTTTCCTCAGGGAGCAATTAATTAAATTTTTAGATTTCCTAAAATTAAAACAACTTTCATGATGAAAATAAGATTTCCATTAACAGGCAATGCCGTCAATATGCCATCCATCTCTCATTAAAATTTTCACTTGATTGTATTTTGAAAGCCTTCTAAAAGAAGGATTAAAAACTAAAATAAAAGCAGCATAAAATTTATCCACAGAATTTATTCACATGAATACAAACCTTAATCATATAAATGTGGGCTATAAAATACCACACAGTATTCCAGTGATACAGTTTGACATGAATGAAAGTGCACACCATGCAAATTAATTTGTACACAATGAAAAAGTACAAAAATAATTTGTACATCATTCTGAAAGATTCCCACTGAATTCCTAGGGTTTTATAAAAAAAAAAAAATGCCTTTGAACTTCTCAGCACACACTATAAGCAACAAGGTTCCCAATATATGGCATTCTACATGTTGGAGTGAGAAGACATAGGAAACTAAATAAGCTTCTACTTGTGAAATGAAAAAAATTTTTCCTTTTACACTTTTAAAAATCCATTTAAGATCTCTTTAATACCAAATATACTAACATTAATCTGACACAAATTTTTAGCATTAAATTATAAATAATCAGATCTTTTTTAATTGAACTGTCTGATAATCTCTAAAACCACTCTTCCAAATTAGGTAATCTAAATGTAGTAAACAAAAGGGAAATGAACAACATTGAGTGTATTTCATTTATTTGCTGTTATTATTTATAGTTACTTTTAAAACCACTTAATAACATATAATTTTAGCAACATTTTGCATAAAATTAGAGGAATCTGGTCCTCAATTAAATTTGAAGACTTCTTAATTCATCATTTTTAATGTTCTAATTCCCAGTTTATTGCAGGCTCACAATAATTTCAAAATATAGCACTGAAGCAAATCCAAGTCCTTCGTAAAGAGTACACCATCATTTAATACTCCAAAGGAACAACTAATAAGAAAATTTAAAGTTCCAGATTAATCAGCAATGAAGAAAAAATATTTGTCTCTAACTCTAAATTGTGTAATTAATTCTTTGCTCTATTCAAGTTTAAAGACTTCAGTAAATTTTGTAATAAATAAAAGAATTTTGGAGATTAGGGTTGAAAAATCTGTGTCAAGTAACTAGCTTAAAAGAAATCTTCCACCTGCAATATGATGTAGATATCAACTGGTTGAAAATTCTCTTTTATTGTCTCAATAAGGGATGCTCACCCAAGTTTTCCAAATGAAGATTAGAGTAATTCATATTTGCAAAAGAATTTATATTTCTAAGCAGGAAATCAACTGAAAAATAACATTAAGATATACGCAATAAATGCCCATTTAAAGATAATTTTTATATGCATTTAAAAATTTAAACAAAAAATTAAAATTAGCTTTTCAATAGCCTGCAGAAAAGCTATGTGTTACAGCTTTGGTGTAGGCTATTAAAATTATATATATTTGTGGTAGTCTATATATAAGCTATTATGTCACATACATATATGTGTGTATATATATACACACACACACACATATATATATATACATGTGATAGTTGTTTATGATAAATCTGACATTACAAAAAGCCAAATCATGTACAAGGAAACATCAGATTAACACAATTCAACAACTTCTAGCAATTCAAATGGGTGTACTTTCACAAATAAATAAAGCTAAGCTGTCAGTGGCAGATGCCCAGATAAAATGAAGGTCTATTTAATACTAAATATTATACTAGCGCCTCTAATAAACATATCCCTTGCTTTTACACCAGTATTACCAGAACATGAAATAATAAATAGCATTGCCTTGCAGACTATATAAAGAGTTGACTTTCAGCTATTACATGAACAATGCCTGGAATGAATAATCAATTATATAGCATAGGTTATAGCTACCAGGCATTGGATGTTCATTTTTAAAGTCTCCAAAATCGTGAGATACATATACAGTTTCCCCATACACAAATATGTAAAGTTTATTTAGTGCCCACAACCCTAAGAGTAGAATATTTCAGACACCATTTCTAAATCCAGATTTTACTCTATAGCATAACTTTTTAAAATAAGATGAATATCCAATGATCTGATTTAGGGGGGGAAAAAAGGCTTATTTTAAGTGATCATTTTCTCAACAAAATAGCATGTCTTTTGTTTTCTGACTTCAGCAACTTATGATTTGTTATTATCTTTGCAAACATTCTTCAAAGACATCTATCCTTTCAGTATGTTGTTTTCGGATTTTGAATATTAGCAATGAATATTTGTTAATATTAAAATATTCCCATAAAAATTTCTTCCTTTGACATGAACATCCATAGCAAAACTCTCTGGCCTCAGACATGGGACTAGTTATCTTACAGCCATCCTAAGGCAAAACTGATCCTCGAAAGTACTGTTTTAAAATAATGGATATTATAATAATGGACCAGGGAAGAAGGGATGAAAAAGTAGAAAACAATAGCCTCTTATTTTAATATCTGAAATCTGACCAAAACCAATTGTACCTAGCAATCACCATATATTTATTTTTAGAAGTATTTGTCAAAAGTATAAATTACTAAGGCTTTAAATAATCCTGATTAGACAATTCTTCTCCACCTTTTTGTCATCTCAAAAAGACAGTCTGACAGCAATGGCATGACACCCTCTCAGACAAGCCTCTCGGCATTAATATTTAAATCTTACCTATCCCTTGTGATTGGAATTCAGCCTCTATTCGCAAACAAAAACTAAATCAATGTTCTTAGAGTTCAAACTAGATCCCTAAACAGTTTGCCACTCTCTATGCACAGATAAGATAAACTTTCTTTGACCCAGGAGATGAAGTTGCCATGACGATCAGAGAGTCCACTTTCTATATTGATATTTTGCTGATGTAACAACAAATAGAACCAGATCCTAGTGCCGATAATGGTGATTAATTAATACTAATATTGATCTCTACAAGCAAGAGACAAGGCTATTAACTTGAAGCCTGAAAAGTCA